>NC_143515.1:22666504-23007004 GCF_031878675.1 Megascapheus bottae
GAGGATTAGAACTGAAATAGTTGTGGGAGTATTTAAAATCTTAAAGAATTTATTTTTTAACTGTGGGTTTAGGTGACATTGGGTTAAAAAATGGAGGTTTTTTTCTTAACTGTTGGACAATGTGTATCTTTTTAAAAAGACTTCCTGAAGGAGGAGTGCAAGCTAAGAAAGACGTTGCTGTAGGTAGCATTTGAAACTGATGGTTATCTTTTTTTGTTTCAAGTGTATCTTGTCTTTTACAATACACTTTTTTCATAGTGCCCTCTAGCCATATAGTGTGATATATAAAAATGTAAACTCCATAGCAGTTTATATAAAACTCTGATGTCACTACCAGGGTAGAAGAAAGAAACCCTCTCTGCCAAAGGGATTTTTTTTTTAGAGGAAATATATATTATGCTTGTCCCTTGCTTGCTGATGGGCATATGTATGGTGAGGAAATGGAGTACCTAAAGAAAAAGATCTCTTAATAAACTGACTAGATTTAGAAATGAAAAGTGTCTACTTGAAAAAGTCAAATCATTTTTCACAGTAAAATAACTGGTTCATGCATTTTGTTCTTTTGACATTTGTATTATGTATTTATTACCTTCATTTGGGCCAAAAATACGTGTCATATTTAATGGGCAAAGTGATCACACATAGTCTGAAGAATATACCTAGATCACAAAAAAGTACGGTCTCTTTACACATTTTATAGGAAAATAAGTCTTGATATGGCAATTTAAAACTGAAATATTTGTTTTGAATGGCTTTGCTGTTGTAAACACTGGGGTGCTGGTTACTCACTGCTTAATATTTAAAGCAAAACAGACATTTTCCTTTGGTTTTATTTGATAATACAAACTCTAATTCATACTGTAAATTAGTGAGTGGATGTGTAGTTTGTTCTAATCTCCAAGTCATGTAAACCCTGTGAACCCATTTTAAGTCAGAGCATATAAACTATAAAATTTTAAATGATAGGAAACCTAGGCATGCCATACATAAAAGTGCAACTGTGGTGTCATTTTGGACTGATACAAATTGAATCATTTCCTAACAGATTTTGAAATGACCCATCTGAAATGCATGCTCTGTTTTATAACTAATTTTGTAATGATGCATCTAGAAAATATAAGAAGTGGATTTTTTCTGTTTTATTCACTTTTGTCTACCACATAGTAGGTTCTTATTACAGATTTGTTGACTGTATGAATCTTAATAGGTATGTTTAGGTTCTATTTTTTTTATTTCCATGCAGTACAATGGAAGAACAAATACATGATTCTTCATGGTAGAAAATGGTAGAAAATTGAAGTTTTAACATGTTTGTGTGTGATTTTTTTTTTTTTAGGTGACTTGATGGAAGGTGAGCTTTATTCTGCTCTCAAAGAAGAGGAGGCATCTGAATCCGTTTCTAGCACCAATTTCAGTGGTGAAATGCACTTCTATGAGCTTGTAGAAGATACAAAAGATGGCATCTGGCTTGTTCAGGTATCAGAAGCAATGATAATTCTGCAGAACTTTCAAAAAGATATTATTTTTAGTGTAGTATGTGCTAGTTGGTGACACTTTTGTTTACTTATGTCATGTTTCTTAGGCAAAATTCAGTTCTCAAAGAGAGGCAGCTGTGTTGTTCTCTTAAAGCGAGAAATACCATATGCATTCTTTAATTTTAGTGACATGCACTGTTTCAGTTTTTCTTAACTCTGATTTTGAGTTTAACAGCTCAGATCTTTTTTGCATATAAATGAAGAACCTTAAATAGAAATAAAATAATTCTTTATTAGGGACATAGCCATTCGTGACTATAACGGAGGAACTGTTGTGGACAGTTACTGGGAACACTCATTAGTGTGCTTATGACAATAAGACCATTTAAACCCTAGTTTTTGTCTGTTTGATTTTGAGGTGACACTTGATTAGGGGGGCAGTACTAGGGTTTGAACTGTTGGTCTGAACTCTGGGTCCTATGCTTGCTAGACAGGTGCTCTTTCCAATGAACTATACCTCAGCTCTGCTGGTTATTTTTGAGATAGAGTCTCACTTCCTGCCTGGGCTCAATCTGTGTGTGTTAGGCTTCCTGTTGCAGCCAGAGTGACAAGTGTTCATCACCTTTATAATAACAATTTGAAAGAAATTTACCAAAGAAAAAAGGCTGGACGTAGAGCTGTGGCTCAGGTGGCAGAGCACTAGCCTTGAGCAGAAATGCTTAAGGACAGAGCTCAGATCATGAATTCAATCCCTACGACTGAAATTAAAACCTAACCAGCTGTTTAGGAGGCTGAGAATGAAGACTGTGATTTGAGGCCAGCTTGGGCAGTTTATGAAACCCCTTCTCAGCCTATAGTGTGTTGCGGTGGTTGATGCTTGTTGTCCCAGCGACATAGGAGGTTAGGGTGGGGGGATTTCTGTCCTAACCCAGGCAGAAAAGTCCATGAGACTCCATCTCAGGAAAGATGAAGCTAGATATGCTTGTAGGTACCTGTAAGCCCTGCAGAGAAGGAAGCCTAAGGTAGGCAGATCAAGTGGCCCAAGCATGGAACAGGTTGGAAGCAAGACTCTCTGCTAAAACTAATCAGTGCAGAACAGGACTGAACACATGGCTCATTGGTAAGACAACCTGTCTTACAAGTGTAAGCCTTGAGTTCAAACTGATACTGCTAAAAGTAGGTAGGTAGGTAGGTAGATAAAATATATGGTGAATGGCAAGATCTAATTAGTGTATTAAAGGCCTTAAAAACATCTTTTATGTTTCTCAAAGTATGGTTTAAACAAATGGACACATTATCATTAATGTTTTATAATTAAAATTATCTAGACTACATTGAACTTACAGTTTCCTAAATACTACTCCGAAGAAAACTAAAGTTACAAAATGTGTATCCATTTAAAGTAACATCAGCTGAATTAACAGCATGGTTAGGCTAAAATTAGTATAAAATTAGTGTGTAAAATGGCTGAAGCTTGGAGATTTTACCAGACTACCCCTTTCCGAGGATTTAAGAAATTAAATAGCTTGTCCAGTGGATGTATTAAACCAGAATCAAATCTAAGTTTTCTGATTTCTTGCTGGATGTATTTGTTATTTCATTCTGCAGTTGACAAAATTGATTTAGGGTATGGAAAAGTAACTTCAAGATATAGCTTAAAAATAACTTGAGTTCTGAAACCTTAGTTGTATAGCTGGTCGTATCACAGAATGCAGTGTGCTTGAGAAAAGATAGGCTTTCCAGTACAAATGATCGAAAATAAGAGGATGGAATAATACTGTAGTGTGCTCTGCTAATAGGTTGAGGTTTGGGAATCTTCTAGAGATTGCTTTGGATATTTGTGGCCTTTCCTTTATTGTGACTTTACACTCCAGATAATCAACAATATGTACACTGTCCATTCAAATTCTAGTTTATTTCTGTTTTAAGATTTTGAAAAATAATCTGTGGGGGCTAGAAATGTAGCTCAATGGTAGAGCAAGCAGCCAGGTATTGATCTTCAAGAAAGAAAAAGAAGCTATAGCTCCTTTAAAGCTTTAGTTTATAAATAAGTAGTTATTCTTTTTCTTTTTCCTGGTATTTATTTCTACTAATGTAGTCAGATCATTGACTTTTATAATTTATATTTATTACTGCAATAGAATTGAATAGTCAGTCCCACAGTTCTTTTTGTATAGTCTAAATGCTTGTTGCCTGACTTAGTTGACCCCAGGCAAATAAATGGTAGAGATGCTGAGTACTGCTGAAACTTGAAGGAACCATGTTAAGAAACTGGAAATTCTTTGGTATATAGGATACCACCTGTAGGCAACACATTGTGGTTCACTAGGTTAACCATATACTCTGGATTTGCAAGCAAACTGGTTTTTGATGTTTTGTTGAAGGTATTTATAAGCTAGGATTCATTAATATGTGACAAAATGAATTCATTTATTCAGCATGGATATGCTAGGTATGGCTATCCTTGTTCTCAGCCCTGGAGATAAAAGAGGAACACACACCGACTATGTCCTTGCTCTCTCAGGCAGTTTACATTCCAGTCAGAAAGGCAAATACCACATATATGAATGTTTAATATAATACCAGTAGTGGAAAATGCTAAGAAGAAAAATAGGCTAAGGAAAAAAAAGTAGCAAAAAATACTCGCAAAAGGTGACAGTTGGTTGTATGAAATGAGAATTAAAATAAGCTTTTTTTTTTCTCCTCAAGACTGTTACTCTACCACTTGAGCCATAACTCCACTTCTAAGTCTGTTTGTTTGTTTTCTTTTTTTTCTGGTAGTTAACTGGAGATAAGAGTCTCATGGCTTTCTTGCCCAAGCTGGCTTTGAACTATAATCCTTAGATCTCAGCCTCCTGAGTATATAGAATATAAGCGTGAGCCACAGGCACCTGACTCTAAAACTCAAAGTATTTTTTTTTTTGTGCCAGTCCTGGGGATTGAACTCAGGGCCTGAGCACTGTCCTTGGGATTTCTCCAAGGCTAGAGCTCTACCACTTGAGCCACAGCACCACTTTCGGCTTTTTCTAAATATGTGGTACTTAGGAACCAAACCCAGTTCTTCATGCATGCTAGGCAAGCACTCTACCACTAGGCCAAACTCTCTGTCCAGCCTCAAAGTATTTTTTAAGAGCTCAGAAGTACTAACAGTCAACTATACCATATTAAAAAAAACCAGAATGTACTTACTTGGTTTTCTGTGTGTAGAAATGATGCAATAGGACACATAATTTTTCCAGTGGTGCTCAAGGTTTGCTGTGATCACTATGGTTTGACTTGTGTTCCTTGGGACAAGTGGCTTACATTTGTCAGATAGCTAGTTTGGTCTGGACAGAACAATCTTTGCAGGACAGCCAAGAAGAGTGAGATTGAAAGCCTATTATTGGCACTGTGAACTAACCAGCTAAGGTAATCAGTACAGATAAACTAGTTTCAGCTCTGTTTGTTTCAAAGCTATATTTAAAATTGAAATTACCTGCTAGAAATAGAACAGAAGTATTCTCTTTGGTTGTCATTCTTCAGATAATATAAAGAATATGATAATAAACCTTTTTAGAGGATAATTTGCACAAAACCTGTATGGGGACTGAAAGCATGATGCAAATGATAGAAGTCTGTTTATTTCCAAATAAGCTGTTTGTCTTGCTCTCTTTTTTTAAGTGTGGAAGGAGAAGTCTTTTCTTAGTAACATTATTTTATTTTTGCCAGTCCTGGGGCTTGAACTCTGGGCCTGAGCAATCTTCTTGGGCTTTCTCAAGGCTAGAGCTCTACCACTTGAACCATAGCACCATTTCCAGCTTTTTTCTGTGTATGTGGTACCAAGGAGTCAAACCCCGGTGTTTGTACATGCTTGGCAAGCACTCTACCACTAGGCCAAACTCCCAGCCCCTCATAGTAACACTTCTCTGGAAGACATAAATTTTGACCATCAATCCTCAACATTTTCAAGATCTTTATGCCTGTCTATACAATGTGAGGTGAACGGAACTAATATTAGTTTTCAGGGTAGTAAAATACACGTGGCATACCAATAATACCCTAGATGCCAAGTTATAACAGTTATGACTGTAACTTTTCCTACTTTGTTCCTAACCTGATCTCAGATCTTTTTTTTTTTTTTTTGCCAGTCCTGGGCTTGAAGCTCAGGGCCTGAGCACTGTCCTTGGACTTTCTCAAGGCTAGAGCTCTTCCGCTTGAGCCTCAGCACCACTTCCGGCTTTTTTCTATGTATGTGGTACCGAGGAATCGAACCTGAGTCTTCATGCATGCTAGGCAAGCACTTTAACCACTAGGCCAAACTCCCGGCCCTGATCTCAGATCTTTACTTAGCTATTTCTTTTCCAGTTTTGAATTAACTGATACTGCCACTACCCAGTGTTGTTGACACCACAAATAGAAGGTGATTACTTTTCTTTCTAAAGACTCTTGATCAGAGAGGCAGATGGCACAGTAGATAGGCTTCTGAAATGGAAAAGTTAATATAATTTATAGAGTTTATGGATCTAGATTTGTCCTTTCTTAACATTTCTGTTTCTCTGTTTTGATTTTGGTCATAGTTTAAAGACAGATATTTGTTCCTTTTGCCTGTGCCACATCATAAGAAATTTAAAGTCATTGGAATGGAGGTAGCAATGAAAAGCACAACTTGATTTAAATAATTGGAAAGCATTGGTCAATATTTACTGAAGTATTATGTTAAGTTCCTGTTTGGCACAAATTACTAATGGTTAACTTTAAGTCTGTATATTTTAGTAGTTTTGTTTAGGACAATTCTACTTTTCTTGCTTATTTATCAGCTACTCAGGAAGCAAACCACTTTTTCCAGTCTTTTGTAGTTGTGAAAGACTTTTACTTATAAACTAGAAAGAGTACAAAAAAATTAAAATGCAGTTGAGTTTTGTTTTTGTCATTACTCATCCTGACTTCTTACGATTTTTATAGTTTGTATACATGTAATTGGCCCACAATTTTAAAACAAGACCCTTGGTTAAAAGAAATACTGAGAAATGTAGAAGATATTAGTGTGGCACTCGTATTGTTTGGAAGTGTTATGTTCCTTAATACTCAATATTGTGTGAGGGGGCTAGCAGTATTAAAAGAGATATGCCAGGTATCCATTCAATAATAAATTCTACCTTCAAAAAATAGGCCAGAGTAGAAAAAGTTCATTTATTTTTGTGTGTATTCTGCTGCTGGGGCTTGAACTGCTACTTGTGCCTTTGCCTGGCTTTTTCATGTCTTTCTTTGTGCAGGCCCTGGGCTTGAACTCAGAGCCTGGTGATGTCCCTGAGCTTTTTTGATCAAGACTAGCACTCTACCACTTGAACCACAGCTCACCTTCTAGCTTTTGGTGGGAATCTCATGAACATCCTCCTTGTACTGGATTTGAACCATGATGTTCACTCAGATCTCAGCCTCCTGAGTCGCTAGGTTTACAGGTGTGAGCTATTGGACCACGCAGCTTGCTTGGGCCTCCTCCTCCTTTTCCCTCCTCCTTTCTCCTCTTCCTCTTCCCTCTTTCATTCTTTTCCCTTTTTTTCCCCACAAGGCTAGTTGTCTACCACTTACTGCTTTGGGTGGTTAATGAGAGGTAGAATCTCACAGCATTTGAAGACTGGTTTCAAACCTCTATCCTCAGATCTTAGCCTCTCAAGTAGCTAGGATTATAGATGTGAACCACTGGCATCCAGTTTTGCCTGGCTTTTTCTGACTAAAGCTGGTACTTTACTACATGAGCCAAACTTCTAGCTTTTGTACTGGTGAATTGAGATAAGAGTCTCACCGATTTGCTCACTGGAGTTGGCTTAGAAGCACTCAAAGCCTCATGAGTGGCTAAGACTATAGGCATGAGCCACCAGCACCTAGCAAAAGTGTATTTTTTTCATATATTTTTATTGTAATTAATATAAGGGTTACATTATATTTGCCAGATAGAAGGTGCATTACTTCACTCCCCCCACCCCTGATCCTCACCTTGTTTTCCCCCCTTCCCTATCCGATTTCAAATAAGCATATAATACACTATATCAGATAACAAGGTAAAATACTATAATAATATGAGATAACCAACGGACAGCAAAAGAGATGAGAGATAACATAGTACATTAAGGATAACAATCATTCATTATATGGCTTTTGTTTCTATATCCTGGAGGTCCTTTTATTTAGCATCATCCTATATGGCCTTATGTATCTAGGTTTTGCTCTATTGTAAATCTCTGCTAGGAGAGGCCGAGGTTTCTACTGATTATGACAAATGAGGGAAACCATTGAGCCTATGTTCCTTTGAGTCTGGCTTATTTCACTTAATGCACTAAGTCTTTATATGCCCAAGGGCTGTATAAAGTCCACAAAATCATTTGTTATAGCTTCTCATCGGCTGCCTGAGTATATCTGCCTGGATTAATAATTTTGTGTAGCCCAAGAATGATGTTAAATATAAATATCCAAGTCTCCTACCCTGTATGAATTCAAGTGGTAGAGCTGCTTACCTAGCAACCTTAAGGCCCCAACTTCAAACCACAATACTGCCAAAAACATAACAAAAAAGTGAACATTAGTGCACATGCAGTTATATAGTCAGATACTGTTTATACTAATATTTGTACTAAAAGCTTTCTGATTTCATAACAGAAATACAAAAGTTGGAGTTTCCTTTAGGTGTTCTATGTAATGAAAGTAAAAGAATTACTAAGCTATAAAAAGCAGAAATACTTTAATTGAGCACAAATATATGCACCTCTATGAACTAGGTGCTACATTAGCTTCAGAAAATAACAGTAAACAAATGTAGGGATGCCATTTATAAATGCTCTGGGCAGGGTAATGGAAAGATTGTTTCACTTCTAGCCTATGTTGCCAAGAATCTAGGCTCTGTACTTTGGTCCCAGCAGAGAATGTAGCTTCTTTTCCGAACTCCTCTCCCTTTATTGTGAGACCAGCAGTGTAGATGTCAGTTCAGGAAAATGTGCACTTACAGAATATACACTGTGAATCAAGTAGTATTGGTGTGTCAGAGTAGAAATTAAAATATTTTGTCTGCCATGTAACTCAGTCAGATGAGTTATTTTGTGAAAATACTGACTTTTTTATAGTGGACATTTAATTTAGCTTCCATCAGATTTAACGTATGTTAAATCTGTTGCATAATGTTAACTGTAAATACGCTTGTGACTCAGGAACTCCTGCTTCATAAGCAGGCACTCTACCCTCTTTCTCTTTATGCTTTAATTATTTGGGGGGATGTATTTGGCTGTTTTATGATATTTTTGCCCAGTTTAGCCTGGACTTCTCCCCTTATATTTATGTTTATTCTGTAGTTGGTGTAGCAGTCATACACCACCACGACCAGCTACTGGTTGAGCTGGAGTCTTCAAGCAGTCATCTTTCTGATCTTTGCCTCCCTAGTAACTGAAGTTAAAGGCATGAAATAGCATACCTGGCAGACAAAGTAATTATTAATTACATAAATAAAGCTATACAGTCATTTAAAATGTGTTCATGTAATACCTTTATGATTTTTCATTTTTGTGCCCACTCTCAGTCAGGGATTCTTAAGCCCTTCAAAAGCAGATGCCAGAACAGATTGCTGAGGAAATAAGGCCCTGGGGTTAATTATTGTCATATATATCTGTCTCAGCAATGTTTACAACTCTATTCTGCTATCTCTACTGGAACCAGAAAATACCTAGGAACAATCTTCTTCCTTCCCCTGTTTCTAACATTGGAATTGTGCAGGGAAACAGGACTTCTCTGAGATGCCCAGGCTTAGAGCCATGCGTGCATTGACAAAAGTAGTTTCGTAACTACTTGAAGCATTGTTATTATAAACAGACTTGAAATGTTTCCCTTATTGGCACTGCTAATCAAGAAATGGGAAAATGAGGGCCAGGAACTTGGCCTAGTGGTTAAAGTGCTTGCCTAGCAAGCACGAAGACCCAGGTTCGATTCCTTGGTACTACATATATAGAAAAAGCCGGAAGTGGTGCTGAGGCTCAAGTGGTAGAGCTCTATCCTTGAGAAAGTCCAAGGACAGTGCTCAGGCCCTGAGCTCAAGCCCAGGACTGGCAAAAAAAAAAAAAGAAATGGGAAAATGAGAAGATTCTTTTTTTTTTTTTTCTATTTCTGGGGCTGAACTCAACATGAGGACTGTCCCTGAGCATTTGTGCTCAATGCTAGTGCTCTATCACTTGAGCCAGAACTCCACTTTCAACTTCTTGGTAGTTGATGTTAAGAGCCTCATGGACTTTTCCTGCCCAGGCTGGCTTCAGACTAGGATCTTCAGATCTTTGCCTCCCAAGTAGCTGGAATTACAGGTGTGAGCCACCAGTGCCCAGGTGAAAAGTAAGTTCTTAAAATAAAATTTAAAAAAAATCAAAGGGAAAGAACAGGAAATATGTGGTATGATTGCACTGAGCTCAATCTCCTGAAAAATCTAAGAACTATGTTCAAGGTATCTCTGGGATCTCTGACCCAGAGTGTTTCTTAAAGTTATAGCAGAAAAGAAAAGCTTATCTTGTGATTTGGGCATAGAGTAAATCACACTCTGCTGCCTCTACAGTATACTTTATTTTTTTTTGTCAGTTGTGGGACTTGAAATCTGAGCCCAGGCATTGTCCCTGACATGTTCAGCTCAAGGCTACCTCCTTACCCCTTGAGCTACAGCGTCACTTCTGGTTTTCTGGTGATTAATTAGAGATACGATTCTCATGGACTTTAGTGCCCAGGCTGGCATTGTACGAGATCCTCAGCTCTCAGCCTCCTGAGTAGGATTACAGGTGTGAACCACCACCGTGCCCTGCTACAGTGTACTTTCAAACCAAGGAAAAAGGTGAAAGCAGGAATAATGTGACCAAAATGAAGCTTCTCAAAAACCTTTCATTTACAACCTTGTCTAAATTTCCATCTTTCTGGTTACCTTGGCCATCAGTGTATTCAAATGTGAACTCATATCTCCCTTAGTAGGACCATTTGTTTTCATTTTAAAAACAAAAAGCAATATCAAGCTGGACACACATGGTTCACACCTGTAATCATAGCTACTCAGGAGGCTGAGATCTGAGAATCATGGTTCAAAGCCAGCCCATGAAGGAAAGTCCATGAGGCTTTTATCTCAAGTGCCAAAAAAAAAAAAAACCCTCAGAAGTGGAGCTGTAGTTCAAAGTAGTAGAATGATAGCCTTGGGGAGACAGGGATGAGGGGAGAATGTGGCTTAGTGGTAGAGTGCTTGCCAAGCATGCATGAAGCCCAGAGTTTGATTCCTCTGTATTACATAAATAGAAAAGACCAGAAGTGATGCTGTGTCTCAGGTGGTAGAGTGGTAGCCTTGAGCAAAAGAAATTTAAGAGATGTGCCCAAGCCCTGAGTTGAAGCCCCAGGTCAAAACCATTTGCTTAATGTTCTTAATTTGCATGTTAGTGTTTATTAATCATCACAGATGAGATGCCACATATGTCTGTGTCTCTGTAAGTATGAGGATGACATATCACTGGAGTTATTGGACAGAGATCTAGTGACACATAAAGTGGACTTAGTCATTTGTCATGACCAGGTGTTCATGCTCCTTCTGCCCTCTGATATTTTGTTAGACTTAATTTGTTCAAGTGACTAGGGTAGCTGGGCTGCCTTGACAGGAAGTTGACTGTTGGCACTCATTTCATACATCCACCTGGAACTACATTTTTATGGAGATTTTATAAACATGAAAATGGTCCTTCCTGCCAGAAAAATTAGAGGTTTTAGAGTATTATGTTGTAATTTTAAATGGAACAGTAACAACAGCATTTATAAAAGTAACTTTGGCCTATACCCTGGACTTAAAAATAAATTAGATGGGGCCAGGAGTTTGGCCTAGTGGTTAAAGTGCTTGCCTAGTATACATGAATACCCGAGTTCGATTCCTTGGTACCACATACATAGAAAAAAGCCAGAAGTGATGCTGAGGCTCAAGTGGTAGAGCTCTAACCTTGAGAAAGTCCAAGGGCAATGCTCAGGCCCTGAGCTCAAGCCCAGGACTGGCAAAAAATAAATAAATAAAAAATAAATTAGATGGGGGCCGGCAGTTTGGCCTAGTGGTTAAAGTGCTTGCCTAGCATACATGAAGACCCAAGTTCGATTCCTCGGTACCACATACATAGAAAAAAGCCTGAAGTGGTGCTGAAGTTCAAGTGGTAGAGCTCTAGCCTTGAGAAAATCCAAGGACAATGCTCAGGCGCTGAGCTTAAGCCCAGGACTGGCAATAAATAAATAAATAAGAAAGATGGTCTCATTTCCAGCTTTCCTTTAAATTCCACTTATTTATTTTTTGTCTTTTGTTTTTATTTTTCAATTTTAGTTTTTAAATTTCACTTCGTTATTTTTGTGTCTCTGTTTTTAAAGTTTTTCACTGGTGTCGTCATTGAATTCTGTCAGGAAGATTAGGAAATAAAGAGACAAGGTATAAACTATTAGAGAGGCTGATAAATAAAAGTTGTAGCTGGATGCCAGTGGCCCATACCTCTAATCCTAACTATTCAGGAAGCCAGATCTGAGAGTTGAGGTTTGAAGCCAGCTCAGGCAGGAAAGACTGAGACTCTCAACCTTCAATAGACTACTCAGAAAAAGCTAGAGATGGCTCTGTGGCTCCGTGATAGAGCACAAAAAAGCTCAGGGACAGTGCCCAGGCTCTGAGTTCAAGCCCCAAGACTGGCAAAAACCCAACCAAACAAAATAAACAACAACAACAAAAAACCCCAAGAAGTTGTTATATAATTTAAAGATTAAATCAGAACTTCTTTTAAAATGTTTTTTCTGTATTTGAAAGTCAAATCGAGGTTCAAGAAAAAAAATTTGTAGTTAAAAATATGGTAAGAGCTTTTCATTGTTGTTAAGGGGGAAATGCAATAGGAAAAATAATAGTATTGTTTCAGTTAAATCATAGTTTAATTAAAAAAACACATAATCAACATATGGCTTCATAATTATGCTTTAAAAAAGTGAAATTTTGAGGGCCGGGAGTTTGGCCTAGTGGTAGTGCACGAAGACCCGGGTTCGATTCCTTGGTACATGCATAGAAAAAAGCTGAAAATGATGCTGAGGCTCAAGTGGTAGAACTCTAGCCTTGAGAAATCCAAGGATAGGGCTGAGACCCTGAGCTAAAAGCCAGGACTGGCAAAAAAAAAAAAATGAAATTTGAATTTCTTGAATCCACATGTAATATTTCATAAGCTTTATCTGGATTGATAATTAACTTTCTGGGACATTTTCTTCCGATAAAACTTAATTGTAGAGACTAAGCCACATGGTAGAGATCGTGGCTAGCTTCTTTACTATGTTTTTAATTCTGTCCTCTGCAACTACCAGCACATAGAGGTTCCATGTACTGTATTTAGTGTTTTAAGACTTGTCTAGTGTTCCTTCTATAGGAATTGCGATGATAATGTGAGTAATACAATAAACAAGAATTGAGAACAACATCTTTTTTTAAAAGTGAAATTATACTGTAGATATAAGTGATTGGTTTTTACTGTGTTAGGTAATTAAACTCAGTCTTTTCTTTTTTGGAGAACAGGTCATAGCAAATGACAGAAGTCCTTTGGTTGGTAAAATTCACTGGGAGAAAATGGTTAAAAAGGTGTCAAGATTTGGAATACGTACAGGCACTTTTAACTGTTCTAGTGATCCCAGGTAAGTGGATTAGACAATTCTTAGAATTTTGAGTCCTGACCAGAATCTTTCTTGTTTAATACAGCTAGTTACAATGTTTAGCACAGTTACCCAGAACTCTCTGAGAACTGTTTCTCTTTCTCTTTTTCTCTCTCCCTTTTCCTCTCTCTCGCTTTCGCTCTCCTGAGTTCTTTCCTTTTGGAATGTCTCTTAATAGTATCTTTGATTCTTTTATTTCAGTGTTCTCTTACAAGTAGCTGTACATTATATCATGGTACTGATTAAATCTTTTTATACCTCCACCTTCTAATTTATACTTTCTGTTCATTTCTGTCTGCTCTACAGCTATTGCTAGGTATGCCATTTTTCCTAAGACCTAGTGTTCAAAATCAGATTCATCCTCTTTTTCTTTAAGTATGTGTCCTTTCTCTTTCTGCCCTTCAATATTTCATTTTTTAATTTTATCGTTCCATTCTCTTAGGTAAGAATTTTGTTTGGTTTGTTATCATTTGGTTTTGTTGTTGTTGTTGTTGGTTTTGTTTTTTGTAGGTCATGGGGCTTGGACGCTGGGCTTTGTCCCTGAGCTCTTCAGCTCAAGGCCACTTCTGGTTTTCTAGTGGTTTCTAGTGGTTAATTGGAGATGAGTCTCACAGACTTTTTGTGCCCGGGCTGGCTTTGAACCATGATCCTTAGATCTCAGCCTCCTGAGTAGCTAGGATTACAGGTGTGAGCCACTAGCACCCAACAATCCTAAATACTTTTTATTTTAGTACATTTTGTTTCTTCTTCATGGTTTCTAGTGAAGAAATAGAATATAGAAACAAAAAAGCTTGCAGTGTTTTTGTGGGTTAACTTTTACACAGATTATTTTGCAACAGTACCTGTGGATATCAGGGATTATGAGAGATGCTCAGGTTAACAAATGGTAAGGCTTGACTCCCACCCTCAAGAGATTGCACCAAATCAAGGACTTAGCATCTAAGATAATCTGTTTCCTTCTCTTTTCCCTGTCTATGGGAATTCTAATCACCCTTTATCATTCATGAAATCTTCATCAGTTTAAAATGCTATTGAACTTCATTTACCTTTTTTTTTTTTGCCAGTCCTGGGGCTTGTTTTCAGGGCATGAGTACTGTCCTTGAGCTTTCCTCAAGGCTAGAGCTCTATACCACTTGAGCCACAGCACCACTTCTAGCTTTTTTTTCCCCCCAAATATGTGGTACCTCGCAATCTAACCGGGGTCTTTGTGCATTCTAGCTAATAAGCACTCTGTCACTGTGCCAAACTCCTGGCCCCTCATTTACATTGTTTAACAATGAAATATATAGTTTTAATATTTCTGTTTTGTTTTTGTTTTTGAGCTGGTTCTGGGGCTTGAACTCAGGGTTTGGGTTCTATTCTGAGCTGTTTTGCTCAAGGTTAGCATTCTACCCACAGCTCTATTTCTGACTTTTTTGGTAGTCAGTTGGAGATAAGAGGCTCACAGGCTTTGCTGCTTGGGGCTGGCTTCTAAGTGTGATTTTCAGATCTCATCCAGGAGGCTGAGTAGCTAGGATTATAGGTGTTAGTCTCTTTAAGAGGATAGTTAATTGGCTTATGTAAGTTATCTTTAAGAGGATTTAAATTCTTCTTGAGCAGGTTTTTTTTTCTGTGTTGTCTTTTAGACCTTAGCAGCACAGAAGGCAGTACTGTATATATATAAAAGAGACTCAAGTTTTTACTGATATCCTTGATTCAAAGGCTTCTAGATATACTTGGGTCAAGATTTTTTTTTTTTCAACTGGAAACCTTAACTATAAAAAATAGCTTGAGGGGTTGGGGATTTCGCTCAATGGAAAAGCACTTGCCTGGCAAGTGCAAGGCCCTGAGTTCCGTCCTCTGCTCTGGAAAAAAAAAAATAGCTTGGGGACTGAGAGTTTGACCTAGTGGTAGAATGCTTGCCTAGCATGCATGAAGACCTGGGTTCAACTCCTCTGTCCCATATCCATAGAAAAAAAGCCAGAAGTGAGTCTTGGGACTCAAGTGGTAGAGCTCTAGCCTTGAGAAAACCCAAGGACAGTACTCATGCCCTGAGCCCAAGCCCAGGACTGGCCAAAAAAAAAAAATAGCTTGATTTTCTTCTTGCACAACTGCCACGTATTGGGCCCTCTGATTATCTGAGGGTAATTTGGTGTGAAGGGAGGGTCAGGTCCTAATATATTTATTGGGAGAAGATATATTACACAGCCCAGCTGTTTATTCATAGTTTACTCTCTTCTTTTACAGGTACTGCAAGAGAAGAGGCTGGGTTAGATCCACTCTCATTATGTCTGTTCCACAAACAAGTACATCTAAAGGGAAAGTAATGCTTAAAGAATACAGTGGACGAAAGATTGAAGTAGAGCATATATTTAAATGGATAACTGCCCATGCAGCTTCTCGAATCAAAACCATTTATAACGCTGAACATTTGAAGGAAGAATGGAATAAAAGTGATCAATATTGGGTAAAAATATACCTTTTTGCAAACCTTGACCAACCACCAGCTTTCTTCTCTGCATTAAGTATAAAATTTACTGGAAGAGTAGAATTTATATTTGTTAATGTGGAAAACTGGGACAACAAGAGTTATATGGCAGATATTGGTGTATATAATATGCCATCGTACATACTTAGAACTCCTGAAGGAATTTACAGATATGGAAACCACACAGGTGAATTTATATCCCTTCAGGCTATGGATTCATTTTTGCGCTCATTACAACCTGAAGTAAATGATCTGTTTGTTTTGAGTTTGGTTCTCGTTAATCTTATGGCTTGGATGGACTTATTTATTACACAAGGGGCTACCATCAAGCGATTTGTGGTTCTCATAAGCACTTTAGGGACATACAATTCTCTGTTGATTATTTCCTGGCTACCTGTATTGGGATTTTTACAGCTCCCTTACTTAGATAGCTTTTATGAATATAGCTTAAAGTTGTTGAGGTACTCCAATACAACCACACTGGCTTCATGGGTAAGGGCAGACTGGATGTTTTACTCTTCACACCCAGCCCTGTTTCTCAGTACGTATCTTGGACATGGTTTACTAATCGATTACTTTGAAAAGAAGAGACGGCGAAGCAACAACAATGATGAAGTCAATGTCAATAACTTAGAATGGTTATCGAGTCTGTGGGACTGGTACACCAGCTACCTCTTCCACCCCATTGCTTCTTTTCAGAACTTTCCTGTAGAATCTGACTGGGATGAAGACCCTGACTTATTCCTGGAGCGGTTAGCTTTTCCTGACCTTTGGCTTCACCCTCTGATACCAACTGATTACATAAAAAACTTACCAATGTGGCGATTTAAATGTCTTGGGGTCCAGTCTGAAGAGGAAATGTCAGAGGGTTCTCAAGACACCGAAAATGACTCAGACAGTGAGAACACAGACACTGTTAGCAGTGAGAAGGAAGTATTCGAAGATAAACAAAGCATAGCTCACAATTCTCCAGGAAGAGCAAGTCACTGTGATGCTGAAGCTTGTTCATGTGCCAATAAATATTGTCAGACCAGCCCATTTGAAAGGAAGGGGAGGTCATATGGATCCTATAACACTAATGAAGATATGGAACCTGACTGGTTAACGTGGCCTGCTGATATGTTACACTGCACTGAATGTGTTGTTTGCCTAGAGAATTTTGAAAATGGGTGCTTGCTAATGGGATTGCCTTGTGGTCATGTGTTCCATCAGAATTGCATTGTGATGTGGTTGGCTGGGGGCCGACACTGTTGCCCTGTTTGCCGGTGGCCTTCTTATAAGAAAAAGCAGCCATACGCACAACACCAGCCTTTGTCAAATGATGTCCCATCTTAGCCACGTGCAATTTGTCCTTTATTAGCTTTGAGTATCTTACAGCTTGCCTTTTCAATGTTAGTCACAATGTTTTTGTGGTTCAAAATTTAGTTTAATGTTAGTGCAGTGACAAGAAATACACATTATGCTAATGTTGATGACAATTTATTTGGTTGCTTTGTGTGTCGATTGAATGCATACTTAATTGTAAAAAAATTTTATTTACAATATTGGAAATTCTGAAGTTAATGTTTTTTTGTAAGCACAAAGAAGTATGATAGAAATTTATCCTAGCAAGACTTTACAAGTTAGGATCAAATTCTAATGGAATGGAGCCGGTTTCTTATCCTAAATGTTTTCTCCCTTTTTACAATCTGTCCAGCACCTCTTGGTTAAATAATGTATGCTTTGAGACATGAAATTAAAACAGACCTATAAAATAAATTATTTTAAAACCAGAAGATTACAGGTTTTTTAATTTTAAATTTATTAACTTCATAGGTACATTAGATCTGATTCTTGAATCACGTGGAACAAAGACAAAGGTAGAAGGCACAGGCTACTGACACCAACCAGAGATAGTATTCACCATTAGAATGGTTAGCCTTGATGGGAAAGAATTTCATAGAGGGCCTTTATTTGGCACATCTGAAAAATCAACTGTAGCATGCTAGCAACACATAGATTATCTTATAGGCATTAAGTTGACTTTCTTTTGAAAACTTTTAGATCTAGGGAAGAGTTGGGAACATAGTACACTAAATGTGGTAGCATCCATCTCTGCATAATTCATCATGTTCACCTTTTTTTGCGAATCCTTTTGAAATAAAATCTGAGTCATCATGGTGCTTCATCTCTAAATATATTACTGTGTATTTCCTAAAAAGTTATATAACTACCAAATCATTATTACATCCAAAAAAACTTCACATGGATTTAGTTGTATATAATCCTTCCTTCCAAACTACCTTACATTTGTGTTTTTGTATCATTTGTATTGTGAACAGAAGGCTCATGCATTAGATAGAGTCTGCTTCCTTTTGTTCTTTTCTTTAGAGTAATTATTCTTTTCTGATACTAATATTTTTAGACTATAAGCTAGTTGGCTTATAAAATGTTCTTCACTCTGGATTTGTCTCTTATGATTAGATTTAAATTAAAGAATACTGCTGGTAGGCACTGACAGCTCACACTTGGAATCCTAGCTACTTAGGAGGCTGAGACTGAAGGATTGCGATTGGAAGCCAGCCCAGGCAGGAAATTTCATGGAACTCTTACCTACAATTAACCATCAACAAGTTGGAAGTGGAAATGTGGCCCATGTGGTGAAGTGCTAGCCTTGAGCAAGCCCTGAATTCAAGCCCCCAGTGCAGGCACTTTTTTTTCCTTAGATGATATATACTCCTATTTTTCTATTGTTCATTATGTTGATTGAAATGATACCTACTTTATCTTTTCATGATAAGCTATGTTTTTCCTTTATAGTTAAGGAATCTTCTTCCTTGGCATAGTAGTTTTATGTTTTGGTGGTACTAGTGTTTGAACTTGGGGCCTTGCACTTGCTCAGGCGCCCACTCTATCACAGCCCTTTATGCTTTAATCATTTTTCAAATAGAAACTTGCATCTTGCCCAGCTCAGCCCAGTGTATCTCCTGTATATGCTTTCATTGTAGTTGAGATGTCACATGCCCTCTAGCATGCCCTGCTTTTTTATGGGTCACAGTGGGGTCTCACCTCAGTACTCGGATCTCCACCTCTCAAGTTGCTAGGATTACAGTTGACCACCATACACCATGCCCAGTCGGCTCAATAGTTTTTAACATCCATTGATGATTCTATGAATCAGTTATTCATCAAGAACTGTAATACAGATTTAACTTAATTCCATTCTTCATTTACTATTTATTAGCTGATATTTCTGTGTGAAGAAGGATGTTCCATCCATTCACTGTGGACTCAGATTCTTTTATATTCTGTATAGCTAAACTGTTCTTTTGTTGTTGTTGTTGTTCCAGTCCTGGAGCTTGAACTCAGGGCCTGGGCACTGTCCTTGAACACTTTTTGCTCAAGGCTAGTGCTCTACCACTTGAGCCACAGCACCACTTCTGGCTTTTTCTGTGTATGTGGTTCTGGGAATCCAACCCAGGGCTTTGTGCATGCTAGGCAGAGCACGCTACCACTAAGCCATACTCCCAGCCCTAAACTTTGTTCTTTCTGATGCTTAATTGGTACCAACTGGCCAATGGAAGCTCTTCAAAACCAGTCCAATTGAAATGTCTCTTCCACTCTTGAACCATTTACCCCACACTATTTTTTTTCCAGTCCTGGGGCTTGAACTCAGGGCCTGGGCACCGTCCTTGGGCTTTCTCAAGGCTAGCACTCTACCACTTGAGCTACAGCACCACTTCCAGCTTTTTCTGTGTATGTGGTACCAAGGAATCAAACCCAGGGCTTCGTGCATGGTAGACGAGCACTCTACCACTGGATCATGCTCCCGGCTCCCTCACACCTTTTAACATGACGTATTCTAGGCTCTTTGTATTTTCTTGACCCAGTCCTGTTATCATCCATTTCTTCAAAGTACTTGAGTTTCAGGATGAACTTAAGATCCTTGACTGTCCTCCAAAATGGTATGAAAATGAGCTTGTTCTGAATTGTACCTGGGGTACTAACATTTCTCTGTCTCATATACTAGCTCATTTTCAAAAACTGCTGGAAAAACAGATCCTTCTCTAATTGCAATGGACATATGCCCCAATAAACCCATCATACATCCAAAATATAAGTGAAAAGTGCCTTTGGTACACCTAGCCTACCATAGAGTGCCAGAGTACACAATCACATAGCTGATACGGCTCACTGACACTGGCATCATACTACATGTTGCTAGCCTGGGAAAAGACCACAATTTAAAGAACAGTTTCAAGCTAAACATGTCTCCTTTGCATCATCATAAACTTAAATGTTAAACCCACATAGAGAGTATAAGTATCTGAGAGTTTAAAAAATGAACTGCAGCCAATAGCCCTTGTGCATTCTTAATTTTCCTAGTGGAGAAAAACTATCATTTTAGTAGTGTTTCCCGGGGTTCTATCATTGGTCCACTGCTCTTGAATGTTTTCAGCAGATGACTTTTCTCCCTTGATCTTGGATTTTATTATCCTGGATGCGTGGGGTTTTTTTCCTCCCTTTTCATTTTTTGTTAGTGGTGATCTCGTCTATTTTCCTGGGGGTTAAAATCAGGTTGTTGCTCATTGTAAGCATTTTATCACTGAGCTACACCCCAGCCCTGAGTTTTGGGGATAGGATCTTATTTTGTGGCCAAAGTTGATCACAAATCTGTGATCCTCCTGCCTTCACCTCCCTAATGCTGGGGTTACAAATGTGTGCCACTAGTACCTGGCTCTGAGTGTTTTTAAATACTACAGCTTTCCTTTATCTCTCACCACTCAAAATCCTCCACTTAAGTCCTTAATTTTGGTTAATGAATGGCGGAAATGTGTGTGTGACTGGAGGTTGAACTCAGGACCTTGCAGCTGCTCAACAAGTGTCCTACTACTTGAATCATGCCCATAGCCCTTTTTGCTTTCATTATTTTTCAACTATGGTTTCACATTTTTCCAGGCCCATTGCAGGTTATAATCCTTCCACTTTTGCCTTACTGGAATTACAGGTATGAACTCCTGCTTTGAGATAGGTGTTTTTTGTTTTGTTTTGTTTTGCCAGTCCTGAGCTTGAACTCAGGGCCTGGACACTGTCCTTGAACACTTTTTGCTCAGGCTAGGGCTCTGCCCTTTGAGCCACAATGCCACTCTGCCTTCTTCTGTGTATGTGGTACCAAGGAAGCTAACTCAGGGCTTGCTTTGTGCATATTAGGCAAGCTCTCTCCCTCTAGGCCACGCTCCCAGCCTCACAAACATTTTTGCCTGGGGACTTAAACTGATTTTCCTGTCTCCAGTTCTCATGAATTATACACATGAACCACTATGTTCAGCCTTATAGATTCAACAATTATGAAATGAACACAAAAATACAGAAATTTAAAGACAGTTAACATTTCTGCTCCAGGATTCTAGGATCACTATACTTCAGATATGATCGGCCTAGAAAACAAACTAATTTTTCTTTTCTTGTGCCAATCCTGAAGCTTGAACTCAGGGCCTCTTGAACCACAGCCCTACTTCTGTTTTTTTGGTGGTTAACTAGAGATGAGTCTATTGGACTTTGCTGCCTGGACCCATTTCTAACCGTGATCTTCTGATTTCTGCCTCCTGAGTAGCTATAATTACATGCCTGAACCACCAGTGGTTCAGATCAATCTTAACGGCTGATTTCATAGCCCTTCTGTTTCTAGTTTACCTCTAGAAACTCCTTGTAAAACCAAAGAAAAAAACCAAAAAACCCTTCACTTCAGACCTGTGCTCTAGTTTTTCTCACTTGGTGCTTTGCTACCATCTCGAACTACTGGAAATGCCCTTTTCACTTAGCTCAGCTGGGTAACACCTTCTCCCTAAATTCTGCTCTTCTTATCTTCCTTTCTGAGCTTCTACAGAGATAGTACTTATGCAGTGGACAGTTAGGTGAATGTCAGCTTATACAATATTCAAACTTAGTGTTACCAAAAATGGAACAAGTTGATGTGTGCCTTTCTTTCTATATCTTGTTGTATATGTCTGTCATACTTAGCTCAGTCACCTAAAGTCTGCCTATGTCTTTTTTAAGGTGAGCTCTTTTATGGTAGGAGCTGTGTTTCATCTAATCACAGTGCATGGTATAAAATAGATGTAATACATTTTTAACATTAGACATACAATAAAAATACCTCAGTGAAGCCAGAGGAAAATTGTGAGTGATTTGAGTCATCAGGCAAGCTTGATTTATCCCTTAATTGTTAAGCATAGCAAGCAACAATTTTGTCAGATTTTCCTAAAGGTGGAGAAGTGAAGGAAATATTCAAGGTTGACAAACTCTGAACTTTAACTGTTTTAAAAGAAATTTTAGTTTCTTTTTTCATATATTTTTATTGTAATTAATAGAAGGGTTACATTATATTCACCAGACAGAATGTGCATTACTTCACATACATTGATACCCTTTCTCATGTCTTGGTCCCCAAAGAAACTTTAGTTTCTTAAAGTGACATTTTGTATTTAATGAACTGCATCTCCCAAGTACAAATGATTTGCTGTTACTTAACTTTATGGTTAACTGTGAGAGCAATGCATGTGCTTTGTTCTGTTCAAGAATTCTTCTGTGATGGACTCAGCTTAGTAGCAGAATCCTGGCCTAACAAGCACAGGTCCTAAGTTCAAGCCTCAGTACTGCCAAAAAAAAGAAAAAAGAATTTCTTGGCTGGGTGTGGTAGATATAGAAATACTGAAGTACTATACAAAGCAAGCTGGGCAAAAGGGTGAGGCCCTGTCTGAAAAACAAACCACAAAACAAAAGAACTGGGATGTAGTTCAAGTGAGAACACTTGCCTAACAATCGTGAAGCCAAAAAAAAAAAAAAAACTGTTTATCTTTAATAATTTCTTGTGTAAATTTTTTTAGCCTCCAAGGATGTAAACCATTAGGGCAGAAATATTACTATAATCTACTTATATTTGCAAACTACTAGACCTCGGTAAATAATTATTGGCTTGCATTTTTAAAGAAAGTATTTTAATTTTACCACTTACCCAACTTTTACTGCCTATGTATAGGTGAGAATGACCATATATTTTTAGTGCACATTAGTAATGATAAGATACTATATTCATGGCCTATTCTAAGATAAAGATCTTAGGGGGTTTCCCCTCCCTACTCACATGCTGCTTTTCAGTTGTTCTTTGTATTACTTGGGAACCTGGCAGATAAGACCTGCAACTGTTTTTCCTGCTCTTACATTTTCTCATATATCTATTTTATCATTCCTTAAAATTGCCAGGAACATAAAGTAAAGACAGATGAAATGGGTCTATTTTGTTACTGGATCTGATTAATGTAGAGAAGAAAACACTGAAATTTAATTGTATCATCTATGTTTTAATCTTCAATTCCTGGTCTTGGTTGTCAGTAATTGCTATTAATATAAGATCAATTTAGGAAATGTCTGTAACATATTTTTTTGGTTGTTGCTTGAATTTAGAACCAGAGAACTCTCCTTTAGCTTTTTCACTCAAAGCTGGTAGTCTACCACTTCAGCCACACCTCCGCTTCCAGCTTTTTACCAGTTAATTGGAGATGAGAGTCTCACAGACTTTCTACCCAGGCTAATTTTCAACTGTGATCCTCAGATCTCAGCTTTCTGAATAACTAGGATTGCAGGCATGAGCCATAGGCACCAACTTTTTTAAAATTTTTTTCTATTTTCTCACTGTAAATATTTTGGCTTTGGTTTTGATTTTGGTTTTTGGTTAGTTGTGGGGGTTTGAACTCAGGGTGTTAGCACTCATCTTGAGTGTTTTTTGTTGCACCACAGTGCAACTTCCAGTTTTCTGATGGTTAATTGGAGATAACAATCTCACAGACTTTCCTAGCCAGACTGGCTTCAAACTACAGTCCTCAGATCTCAGCCTCCTGAGTAGCTAGGATTACAGGCATAAGCCACCAGCTATTGTTTCATGTAGAATAGACCATTTCAGGGCTGGGTTTTTAACTCAGTGGTAGAATGCTTGCCTGCCATCCATGAGTCTCTAGGTTTGCTTCCTAGCATTTTTACTTTATAATGTTCCTCGGAAACAGTAGTAGACAGAACTCAGACTTCAGTGATCATCAGAAACATAGGACAAATGTAAAATTCAATTAGAACACACTTTTCATAGTCACAGATCTTTAGAGCTCAGGAAAATAATTCAAGTGGTAGTTGGAGCAACTGTGCATGTCCAGCTTTAATTTTGTTGAAAAGATTGTGTCACAGGGCTAAGCTTGCTGGTAAGACATTCCTATAATCTCAGCTACTTGGGAGTGGAGACAGGAACATCAAAGTTCAAGGACAATTTAAGCAAGAAAAAAACAAATGTGGGCAGGGAGTTTGGCCTAGCATGCATGAAGACCCGGGTTCGATTCCTCAGTACCACATACATAGAAAAAAAGCCAGAAGTGGTGCTGAGGTTCAAGTGGTAGAGCTCTAGCTTGAGAAAGTCCAAGGACAAGTGCTTAGGCCCTGAGCTCAAGCCCAGGACTGGCCAAAAAATGTTAGTAAGCCCTCACCTTAAAAACAAAGCCAGGAGCACTGATGCACATGTAATTCCAGTTAAACTGGGAAGTGGAGACAGGAGGTTGTAATGTGAGTCCAGCCCAAGCAAGTTAGTACAATACCCTATCTGAAAACGTTTAAAAAAAAAAAAGTGGAGCGGGGGGGAGAGGGGGGTAGAGGATGCTACAAGTAAACCCTCAGTTTACACAGAAGAAGGTACCACGGAAGGAGGAGGAGAACAAGGAGGATGGTGAGGACAAGGAGGAGGAAAGAGAAATGTGCCAGCCCATTTATTCTGGGGGCAGCCTCTTTGGAACCTGTACATAGGATCCTTACTTACCTTAAAAGCCCCAGGGCCTTTTCAACCATGTTCGCTCACTCAGAAATAAATGCATTTACGGAAAGGGCAACTCCAGGAAGTTGGAATAGGGATGCAGTTGTAATTGAGTGGTAGAGCGCCTGCTTAACATGCACAAACATGAATGTTTGATCCCAAGCACCTTTTCTTTTATCAAAACTTGATTCGGGTGCAAGATAGCACACTTACTATTGTCAAGTTATTGTGTCAATTTTTGTGTATGATGGGGAAAAAAAGAATCTTTACATTGGGTGTAAAATTGATTGAATGCATTTATATTCTTGGAATTTTTGTTGTTGCTTTGCACCAGAGACTGGGGCTTTGTGTATATTAGAACAATATCTACCACTGAGCTTTATCCCCAACTCTTGAGTACTCATATTACAATTTTTAAATACAGTCTTAGGCATTACTATAGAAGATAACTAGTTGAATTTATAGCATACTTAATAATACAAGACAAAAGCAATCTTAAAAATAGGCACCTGGGCTGGGGAATGTGGCTTAGTGGTAGAATGCTTGCCTGCCATGCATGAAGCCCGGGGTTTGATACCACCTTAAACAAAAAAAAGGCCATAAGTTGTGCTGTGGCTCAAGTGGTAGAGTGCTAGCTTTGAGCAAAAGAAGCTCAGAAACAGTGCCCGGGCCCTGAGTTCAAGACCCAGCACTGGCACACATACACACACACACACACAAATAGGAACCCAAATCAGGCACCAATAACTCATGATATCCATAGGATCACAGCTTAAGCCAGTTTGGGCAGAAAAGTCTGTGAGACTCCATCTCCTAAATAACTAGCAGAAAGACAGGGTGAAGGTGTAGCTCAAGTGGTGGAACACCAGCCAATGTTTGAAGTCCTGAGTTCAAACCCCAGTCTTGGGAGTGGGGGGCAGACAATAGCACCCAAAGAGATTACAAAGTTAGGCATTCATGTTTTCTCATTCCTGAATATCTGATGCCAAAAAGAAGAGCCCTACACGTGTTCTGTAGGATTCTTTTGGAGTAGAGGGAGGAGCCTGCTAAAAACAGGTCAGCCAAGGAAAGTTATCCTTCTATCCTTAAGAAGAAAGAAGAGTTTGGGTACCCTCACTTTCATCCCACCTTGGATACCTTGAGACTTGGTACTAGCCTTGATAGAGTGTCACTAATTTTGATCAAAGGAAAATGTTCTATTTTATGAAAAAAATCATTTGGGGTAATGGTGTGAGGACTGAAATCTTGGTGTTTGACTTCCTTGTGAGAGGTTAATTAATGCCCAACAGTCACCAACTGTGCCATACAATCAGATAATATAAAATGGCTTTCACATATAGTCTGCAGGTAGCCAATGACTACAGTTACAAAATTCTGCAAGCTCTTTTCATTTGATGTGTTTTGAGAATGCCATCTATCTGTTAGTAAAGCAAGGTTTAGTGATATGTTTCTACATGAGAAATTTATCTGGAGTCTTGGGAAGTCCTTTCACAAAGACGAAATAGGGTTTC
The DNA here is from genome assembly GCF_031878675.1 of Megascapheus bottae. Taxonomy (NCBI): domain Eukaryota; kingdom Metazoa; phylum Chordata; class Mammalia; order Rodentia; family Geomyidae; genus Megascapheus; species Megascapheus bottae. The sequence continues at coordinate 22,692,467 of NC_143515.1, forward strand.
TGACAGAAGGGGAGTTTAGAACTCTAATGTTTTCAGAGAAGCTTTCTTTTATTTTATTATCATTTAAGTGGCCGGTATTCATTTTTACTTAGTTTCTGAGCCAAGTGGCTAAACAGTAGGGTTCTGGAACAAGACTCCTCACGCTGACTCCTGGATTTGTTGCCATATGCTTAGAGGGGAGACACTGCACAAAATGACAGAGATGGCATAGGCCTTTAAAATTGTGTTGTTCAAAGTAATTGCTAGTATTCAACTTGATGCATTATCACCAATCATGCTTTGAAAGCACCTAGGGGTTTGTTTTTGATTTTTGATGGTGAGGAACAAAAGAGTTGGCCCTTAGTTTAAAATTATGTCAGAAGTGCTAAGCAGGATGGTTCACCCCTGTAATCCTAACTACTCAGGAGGCTGAGATCTGAGGATCAAGGTTCAAAGCCAGCCCAGGCACAAAAGACCCAGAGACTCTTTTCTCAAATTAACTTCTAGAAAATGGGTAGTGGGGCTGTGGCTCCAGGGGTAGGTCCATAGCCTTGAGCTGAAGAGCTCAGGGATACCGCTCAGGCCCAGCGGGAGTGTGGTAGTCTTGAGCTAAAGTGCTCAGGGACAGCACCCAGGCCCAGAGTTCAAGCCATATGACCCACCAAAAAAATGAAAAAATATAAATAAATAATTTATGTCAGAAGCAGATTTGGTCATTTAGTCAATCTTCTGCCTTGACTTGGATCAATGAAATCCTTGTTACGAATTGGTGCATTCACCTAACAAAAGATATGGTACATTTGCTAACATGTATAAACAATCCACCTGCCAGCATCTTCAGGAAAGCATGAAATTAGTTGGCAACCCAGCAACAGCAAGCTCTGAAGGCCAGGACTGAATGCTTAGATGGACACCTCCCAGGTCACCATCTTTGGAAATGACTATGAGTTAGAATTCACCTATCGGAAAAGCTAGTCCTTATAAAGATGTATCTTTTCCAAAGTATATTTCCATTGTTTATAAAAATGAAAAATACTCAACTGTCAGTTTTATTGAGAGAGAAAACCTAAACTGCAAGGTGTTAAAAGACTTTGCTCATGAACTCATCACCAAACTCATTATATTACCCTGAATATCTCCCAAAAAAGAGGTGGTAGGAGATGTGAGATGAAATTGTTCTGGACCAGGAGTTTGGCCTAGTGGTAGAGTGCTTGCCTAGCATGCATAAAGACCCAGGTTCAATTCCTTGGTACCACATACATAGAAAAAGCTGGAAGTGGTGCTCTGGCTCAAGGGGTAGAACCTTGAGGAAAGCCCAAGGATAATGTTCAGGCCCTGAGTTCAAGCCCCAGGACTGGCAAAAAAAAGAAAAGAAAAGAAATTGCTTCTGTTTCAAGTGATCAGATCCACTTAGTGATGGGGGCAGGTTCATAGTCTCTGCTGAATTTTTTTTCTTTTTGTCAGTCCTGGAGCTTGAATTCAGGGCCTGAGCACTTGAGCACTGTTCTTGGACCTTCTCAAGGCTAGAGCTCTACCACTTGAGCCACAGCACCACTTCCAGCTTTTTCTATGTGGTACCAAGGAATCAAACCTGGGTCTTCGTGCATGCTAGGTGAGCACTCTTCCACTAGGCCAAACTCCTGGCTCTGCTGTATTTTTATGGTTGGAAGGCAACCCACCAAAACAAATGGAAACTTGTATTGTCACACTATATGCACCATACTAGATTGTCCAGAAGTGAAAGAAAGGACACCCAATTTGCTACAACTGGGAAAGCCTTCATCAACCCATTTATTTGCATTTAGATAGTAATATACTTAAATAAAAATTCCAAATAGTTGGGCACCAGTGGCTCAACCTATAATCCTAGCTAATCAGGAACCTGAGGTTTGAGGACTGGGGTTCAAAACCAGACCAGGTAGAAAAGTCTCTAAGGCTCTCATCTCCAATTAACAACCTGAAAACCAAAAGTGATGCTGTGGCACAAAGTGGTAGAGAGCTAGAATTGAGTTCAGACCCTGAGTTCAAGCCTCATGACTGAATTACAGCAACAAAAACATTCCAAATAATAACAAAACAAAACAACAAAAAAAAGAACACGTAGTTTTTGTATGAAAGCTGGCAAGAAGAGACGTAGAGTTTGCTCAAACCACTTGCTGATTTTTAGTGAAATAAGGGTGGTGTTAAGTGCAAGCTTTATTGTTTATCAGAGAATTAATCCACAGGCTGGATGCAGTACCTTTTGAAATAATCTTGTCAGGAGAACGTAAATGGGACTTGTGAAGGGCTTTTATGCAAGGAACTATGATTAATTATTTAAAAAGCAGAAAGCTGGGTCAGAAAAGGGTGGGACAAATGGATAGTACCCTCACCAATTCTTCTTCTTTTTCTATCTCACTCTTCTCCTTTTAACCACTTCCAGCCAACTATGGAAAAATACACTCCACATTTCCATTTTCTTAAGGCTTTTACTTCTTTGAAAAGCAATCTTTCTTCATAAAACTACAGAAATATCAAATATGCAGATTTTTAATTTATGACTAAGTCAACCCAAGTGTAACCTGAGTAACCCATTGTTCAGATCATAAATAGAATAATTGCATAATTCAGAAACCTCCCTCTGGTTCCTTCCAAGTCACCACCACCAAATACAGTCTCTATGATTGCTTTTCAAGTTGACAGATTGCTTTTGACTTTAAAAAATGTTATTCAAATAGAATCATATAGGATATAGTCTTTTGTGTGTAGTTCATTCAAAGTTATGTTTGTAAGGTTCATCTCTTGTGTTTGATTATGATATGTAGTTTGTTCATTTTCATTACTAAGTGGAATTTGTTATGTGTTGCTTAACCACTGGGTACATTTTGAGAAACACCATTAGTTGATTTCACCATTATATAAACTAGGATGGCTCTATCACTAGGCAATATGTAAGTTAATGGCTAGAAAATGACATTATATGTGTGGTCTGTCACTGACTAAAGGTCATTATGTAGCACAGGAATCTATTTTGTATGAATATACCACAAGTTACTCATCAGGCTCTTCACTCCCATGCTGGTGTCTTCTGAATCCACATCTTCCATCTAGAACGCCATATTTAAAACCAGATTCCTATTGAGATTGTATGCTAACAGTCACCCTGCTTATGAATCCACATTTCCATTTCAGAACACTGTATTCAAAACCAGAATCCTGGCCAGGAGTGTGGCCTACTGGTAGAGTGCTTGCCTAGCATGCAGGAAATCCTGGGTTCAATTCCTGGGTATCATATACATTGGGTGAATTTAACTTCTCTAAATAAAAAGTCTATTTTCATTCTTTCATTATCCTAAATTTTTAATGACTTTTTATTTAGAGAAGTTAAGTTCACAGCAAAATAGCAAAAAAAATACAGAGATTTTTCATACATACAATGTATGAAAAACAAACATATTATCTGTCACAAATGTATAGCCTTCCCATCAACTATCCCATTATCCCCCAGTGGCATGCTCGTTATTACTGTTAACCCTACCTTGGCACATCATTATCACCCAATGTCCATAGTATGCGTTAGGGTTCACCCTTGACATGGTCTCCCGGTGAGTTTTGACAAATGTTTACTGCCACATATCCACCATATTTGGATGACTCAGTAATTTCACTGCTCTGAAAATTCTTTGTGCCCTGTCCTCTCCTCCAATCCTGGCACCCATTGATTTTTCTACTGTCGCCATAGTTTTAGCATTCCCCAAATCTCATATATAAATGCTCCTTAACCATTTTTTGGTACTAATAGCAAACCCAGTTCAGTTCACAATACTTAATTAGTGGTGATGCATGTGTATCTCCCCAGCACTCAGGAGGTTATAGCGGGAAGATTGGGAGTTTGAGATCAGTAGGAGCCATAGCAAGATCCTGTCTCCAAAATAAACTGTGTTGAGTCTCTTATGGTGACATTGTACCTGTTCTTCATATATTCTAAATATGAGATCTTGTTTGAAATATATAACAACTTTTGGATTATCTTTTGTCTCTGCTAATGGTGTTATTTGATGAATACAATGTTCAGGGAATCCAATTTAACAGGTTTTTTGTTTTATAACTAATTAAAATTAGTGTTGCAGTGGCCAGGAGTATAGTCTAGTGGTAGAGTGCTTACCTAGCATGCATGATGACCTGAATTTGATTCTCAGTACCATATACGCAGAAAAAGCCAGAAGTGGTGCTGTGGCTCAAGTGGTAGAGCTCTAGCCTTGAGAAAGCTCAAAGACAGTGCCCAGGCCCTGAGTTCAAGCCTCAGGACTGGTAAAAGAGAAGAAAAGAAAATTGTGTTCCATTTAAGGCATATTTGTCTGCCTTAAACGCATCAAAGTATATTCTTTTTTTTTTTTTTTTGCTAGTCCTGGGGCTTGAGCTCAGGGCCTGAGCACTGTCCTTGGACTTTCTCAAGGCTAGAGCTCTACCACTTGAGCCTCAGCACCACTTCCGGCTTTTTTCTATGTATGTGGTACCGAGGAATTGAACCCGGGTCTTCATGCATGCTAGGCAAGCACTTTAACCACTAGGCCAAACTCCCAGCCTCAAAGTATATTCTTATATTTACTTTTCAGTATGCTATGGGTGTTTTCTTTTGCCTGTCTTATTTCAGTCTGCTGTTCATTTCAGATCAACTTTTGTGTGTGCTATGAAGTAGAGATTAAAGTTCATGTTTCTTCCTTGTGGATATATAAATGGACCCCAGCAACACTGTATGGAAAGAATATAATTTCTCCCATTGAATTGTGGTGGCATTTCTTTAAAATTGAGTGGCAGTGTTTGCGTATGTTTCAGCTATTAGGTTCTGTATTCTGTTCCCTTGGTCTCTATCATTTCTCAACAACACCACAATATTTTAGTTATTAGGATTTTGTAATACTATTGGTATCAAGCCAACATGAATCCTCCAACTTTAGTGTTCAAATTTCCATATAATATTCTCAATTTACTTGTCACTTAAAGCCCCTCTATAATTTTAATGGGGATTGTACTAAAGTAACCAATCACCTTTTGGGAGAATTTATATATTTACAATATTGGATCTTCTTACTTGGGAATATAGTGTATTTCTCCTTTTTTTAGAATTTATTTTGTTTTACCTGTGTTGTGGGATAGGATGGAAAGGGTTTCTTTTATGTCTTTAATTCAGTTTATTCGGGGGTATCTGATTTTTTAATGCCATCACAAATGATATTTTGCAAATTTCATTTTCTAATTATTGCCTGCACAGCCATTAAATGATTGTTAGATAATAAATAAGAGTATCATTTATTTGGGCAATATTGGCTTTTTTGGTAAAAAAAAATTGTGTTGAATTCTGTTTATCAACTTGGTACCAGAACTAGCATCTTTACTATGTCACATTTTCTAATCCACGACACAGCACGTGTCTCTGTCTTAATTAAGTCTTTTCATGGTCTTAAGTAAGACATAGTCATGGTCATAGTAACATAATTCTGTATATATCTTCTTTTGTTAAGCTTCCCTTTGAGGACAGCACCCAAATCATTGCAGCTCTCCAGAAGGCCAGAGCACAACTATGGGCCTAACTGGCTCAGCTTGGCACCGTGGCCCAGTTGGCCCTGGATAGACATGGGAGCTGAAAGTGGTGGCTGGGAGTACCAGCTTAGGGCAAATAGAATGCCATTGAGCTGGGAGTCCTTGATCCCATACTCCTCCAATATCAAGGTCTTTCAGGTGGCTCCAGCTCTCTCTCCAGAAGAACTCACAGAGGCATAGGACATTACATAAGTCAATCTGCTACCTCTTAAATTCAGATGGTTTAGCTGGTGGATTCTCAGGCAGCTCCACTGATTCTGAAATCTGGCCTTTGGGTTATAGAGAAGGACTTTAGAAAAAGAGTCTTCAGGCACCTGAGCACCTGGTGCATATGGCTTTCGAGGAACTAGGCACCATTCATACAGAGCAAATGTGGCTGCAATCTGCTTTGTTGTTTTGAAGAAATAGGTTCAGACACACAGATTTGAGCTAGAGGGAATCTGATCGGATTTGTCATCTGGCAAACATTGTTAGTGTGGACAGATTTCAGATACAACTCACTTAATACAGACCAGCTCCAACATTTCCAGGATGCTTACTATGGCTGGGCCATGCCCTGATACCATAGCTTATCAATCCCTAAATAGGCATTTTCATGCAGCACAGCTGTAGGAAAGGTTTCCTTTGCTGCACCCACTCAAAGGAGTACATTTGAACTTCCCAGGTCACAAAGCTCAGCCAGTTATCACCTGTGAAGACGAGTTCATCTCCATGTCTGGACAGACACCCACTTCTTGATTTCTATTCTTAGTTATGGTGAATAGATGGTGGATCTGGTGTATGTTTTGTAATTCTAGCACTTGTAGCTTCCATCTCTTGAGCTGAAATGTCTAGACAAACAATATATTAAGCCCATCCAGGGCAAAAGATCAGGTCTCACGTTGTCTTCATCATGGCTCTCAGAAGGAGGCCAGGAAAAGGACCAGGCATTATTGACATGCATATTTCAATGCACTTCCTGTCCAAGACCTTCCATGAATAACAAAGGAAATGTTCCCTGGGTATCTCTCTCATTTTTATTTTTGAATGCATGTTTATATCTGTACATTGTAAGTTAGTCTTTAGTATTGTGAATATACTTTTTAGTATTGTAAATATATTTCTGCTAGATTATATTTTTATGCTCTTTAAGTAGGTGTGCAAAAGGATTTTAATTCAACCTATCAATCTATGATCCTGATCAGTATCACCTCTTCCATTGTTCTCCCACTGGTGTGTGTGTGTGTGTGTGTGTGTGTGTGTGTGTGTGTGTGTTGGTTTGGCGAGCTTGAACTCAAGGCTTGGGTACCGTCCCTTAGCTCTTCTTTTAAATTTTTAAATTGCTATATAATGGTGATGTATGTGCAGAGGGATTACAGTTTTATAAGTCAGGAAATGAACAGACTTCTTCTTGGGCAATATCATCCCTTCCTTCTCTCTCTCCCAGTGTTTTCCTCCCATGCCAACCCACAAGCTGCATAGTTCATTTTTAACGTAGTCTAGTGAGAACCACCCTTGGTATCTCTATTTCTGTGCCCCTTCTTTCCTGCCCAAAGACAGATAAATAACAAATAAAACAAAAGAAAATAAAAAATAAACAAAAACCCCTCTTGTTTCCATTCTGTTAGCTCTTTTGTTCAAGGCTGGAGCTCTAACTCTTGAGTCACTGCTCCACAGCTGGCTTTTCTTTTTTTTGGGGGGGGGCGGGGGTTCTTTTAAAAAATTATTGTAATTGTAAAGGTGATGTACAGATGGGTTGCAGTACATTTCTTTTTGAACAATGTCTTTCCTTTCCTGGGCTCTTTCTAATTTTTTCCTCCTATTCCTACCCAAAAGTTATACAGTTCATTTTCAACTTAGTATGATATCACTGCTGCATTTGTTCATCCTTTGTCCCACCATTTCTGTGCTCCCCTCTTACACTCCCAAAGACAGATAAATGAACAAACAAAGGAAAACAAGCACAGCAACAAAGAAAAAAACCTCTTGTTTTCTGGAGATCATTTCAATAAACATTATTTTATATAATCAGCTCCACATAGCTATTGTGCCTTTGTGATCCTCTCCTAAGAATGCCTTCCTTTGGTCTCACTCTGTATGAATTTCTAGAGACCTGCTTATCATGTTTCAGTTTATCATGTCCCAGTGTATTTTTTAAGCTTTCAATATGTTTACTTGTAAATTTATAGGCACCTGTTAGTGTGTTTAGTTAGTTAGGAGTTTTAAGTGGGAATAATCTCAAGGGGGCTAGGAATGTGGCTTACTGGTAGAGTGCTTGCCTAGTTTGCATGAAGCCCTGGGTTTGGATTCCTCAGTGCCATATAACTGGAAAAGGCTGGAAGTAACCCTGTAACCCAAATAGTATTGTGCCAGCCTTGAATAAAAGAAGCTCAGGCACATTGCCCAGGCCCTGAGTTCAAGCCCCAGAATTGGCAAAAAGAAAGAAAGAAAGAAAAAAAGAAAGAAAGAAAGAAAGAAACAAAGAAACAAAGGAAGAAAGAAAGAAGGAAAGAATCTCAAAGACTTTCCTGCCTGGGCTGGCTTCAAATCATGATCCTCATGTCTCAGCCTTCTTGAGTGGCTAGGGTTACAGGCAATAGTCATCAGTGCTTCGTCACCTGCTGGATTTTTTTAAACATAATTTTAGACTTTGTGCCTGTGGTAGGAAAATAAAAGTAGGTATGTAGGGCTGGGAGTTTGGCCTAGTGGTAGAATGCTTGCCTAGCATGCACAAAAACCTGGGTTCGATTCCTCGGTACCACATACATAGAGAAAAGCCGGAAGTGGTACTGTGGCTCAAGTGGTAGAGCTCTAGCCTTGAGAAAGTCCAAGGACAGTGCTTAGGCCCTGAATTCCAGCCTAGGACTGGCAAAAAAAAAAAGTAGGTATGTAGTGCTCAACCAAAGGAGGTTTAGTAGTAAATCAGTGCTCTAGAGGGAAATGTGGTGGCACAGCGATTACTTTGACTCACCAGGGAAGTATGTGTTCTTCAAATTAGTCAGCTTTGAGAGACTTCTTTCCTCCCTTCCCACGTGGAGACTATATCCAATTTGGAGATAATCATGGAGCTAGTTTTATTTTCAAAGGTTCCAGCTAATCATACACTTCCTGCTATTATTCATTCTTTGAAGTGAGGCACTCTGTATAGATGAGGGCTTCCACAGGTCACTCTATGCCCAGCCCCTCCTCCCAGAGGGTATGTTGAAGACCTAACATTCAGTACATCAGGACTTGATCTTTTTTTTTTTTTTTTTTTTTGCCAGTCCTGGGCTGGGCACTGAGCACTGTCCTTGGACTTTCTCAAGGCTAGCACTCTATCACTTGAGCCTCAGAACCACTTCTGGCTTTTTTCTACGTATGTGGTACCGAGGAATCGAACCCGGGTCTTCATGCATGCTAGGCAAGCACTCTACCACTAGGCCAAACTTCCGGCCAGGACATGATCTTCTTTGAGAATGAAGTCATCACAGATTTAAGTAAGATCATACTAGACTCAGGCTGGCCCTTAATCCCAAACGACTAGTGGGAAACATAGAGAGAGAAAACATATATAACCAGGCAAGGACAGAGGTATATTGCACTGATGTAGCTGTATAGGCAAGCAATGGCAGCGATTGACGCCAATACTAGATGGGAACAGGCAAGGGTACTAACCCAGAACTCACACAGGGCATGGGCATGCTGATCTTTTGCTTTTGGACTTTTGAAGAAATTTGACAGAGTACATTTCTATTGTTTTTAGACCACCTAGCTCGTAACACTTCATTACAGCAGTCCTAAGAAACAAGCACCAGGCTGTACTAGTCCATATTGGACTCAGGGTCTTGAGTCGGCTTGAGGCACTCTGCCAATAAAGCCATACCTCTAGCTCAGATGCTACTACTGCAGCTGCTGCACCTCCTCCTCCTCCTCCTCCTCTTCCTCCTCCTCCTCCTCTTCCTCCTTTTTCCCTGCCTCCTCCTTGTTTCTTTCCTTCTTCTTTTTTTAAACTTTTTTTTGTCAGTCATGGGGCTTGAACTCTGGGCCTGGGCACTATCCCTGAGCTCTTCTACCACTCGAGCCACAGTGGCACTTCCTTTCTTTTTCTTTTCTTCTTTTTTTACTTTCTTTCCTCCAGCCTTTTGTTTAGTTTTGCTGTGGTTATTTTGAAGATAAAGTCTTACTTTTTACCTGAGCCAGCTTGGACCTGCATTCTCTTACATTCCCTTCCCATGTAGCTGGGACAACTGGTATGAAACACCATACTTGTTGTTGTTGAGATGTTGTTAATCTTGTGAACGTTTTTTTCCCAGGTTGACTTGGAACTATGATCCTCCTGCTCTCTGGCTCCAAGTAGCTGGGATTATAGGAGTAAGGCACTACTAGCTCAAAGGTCGGTTTATAACTAACATATTTTACAACAGAGTCCATCTATGGTATAAAATACGGTATATTTTGGTCTTATTAGACCAATAGTCCTGCTAGGAATTGGGTGGTGATTTTCCTGTCCAAAACATTGTAATTTATTTAACAAATGACATGGTACATGGGGAAGTGCTAGCCAGAAAACTCACTGAGATCAGACAACTTAGTGAAATCAGCAAAGACAAGCTGGGAAGTTGAGGAAAGCCATTTTATGTTCCATTTCAAATCCAGAGAAAGATTTAAACCATAGGTGCTGCAGTATTTCTAGAGTTAAGACACGTATCTCCTCTTTATAACATTTTTTTAGATTGGGAAGGAGAACCTGTTATAAAGCCTTTGAAAATATGTGTGAATAAATATGAGAACATATGGCAGGAGAGTGGGATCCTGCTAAACACTTGCTGAGCTTGGCAGGAAGAGTGAGCTAGAATGCCTGCTCACTTAGCTCTTCCCTCCTCTTCAGATGTGAGAGTTTGAGCGGGTGGGAGGAGCCATGGCATGTTCCCTAAGGTTCTTATAAGATGGACAAATTACAGTCCCACAGTCCCAGCTGAAGCTTGGGAGGGAAGCAGTATCAGACGTCAGGGTAGAGTCTATGTTGATCTAAGGGTGGAGCCTTAAAAAATGACATGAAAGGAAGATGCACTCTATTCTTCAGTTTCACAGGAAAGCTGCACTGATACATGTGTAGGGCTGTGTGAGTCTCAGTGGGTGCTATATCCCGTTGAGAGCCCGTGTACCAAATCCAGCCTTCTTCCATCCTCTCTTCCCCTGATGATCAACATGTGAGCAAGTGCAGCTTTAAATCCAAAATGTCCAAAACTGAGGTAGCTTGGTTGGTACATGCTGTTTATATGTTTGCTTTGTAGTATGTGTATGTGTGTGTGTGTGTGTGTGTGCATGCATTCATTCTGGTTGTAGGGTTAAACTCAGGGCCTGGGCACTGTTCCTTGGCTTTTTCAATCAAGATTGTTATTGAACCCAGTTGAACCACAGCTTCACTTCTGGCTTTTTAATAAGAAGTTGGAGATAAGAGTCTCACAGATGGCTCAGGCTGGCTTCAAAATCATGGTTTTCAGGTATCAGCTTTCTAAGGAGGTAGGATTAAAAGTGTGTGCCTGAGCCTGCATTTTATTTTTGAGATAGGGTCTCAGTAAGTTTGCTAGGGCTGGTAAACTCATGATCTTTCTGCTCTACCACCTAAATAGGTGAGATTACAGATTGCACCACACAATTCTCCTGGCCTTTATAGTTTGTTCTTGAATAAAGGAAGAGGGATATGAGATAAAGACTTAAAAACGTACTTCAGACCTCATTTTTTTTTTTTTTTTTTTTGGTGTATGTGTGGATCATGGGCTTGAACTAGGCCTGGGGTGCTGTCCCTGAGTTCTTTAGCTCAAGGATACTGTCCCACCCTTGAGCCAAGCCCCATTTCACATTTTATAGAGATTAATTGGAGATAAGAGTCTCAGGTTCTTTTGTGCCCAAGCTGTAGGATTGCAGGCAAGCGCCACCGCGCCCAGCTGGATCTCTCTCTCTCTCTCTCTCTCTCTCTCTCTCTCTCTCTCTCTCTCTCTCTCTCTCTCTCTCTCTCTCTCTCTCTCTCTCCCCCTCTCCCTCTCCCTCTCCCTCTCCCTCTCCCTCTCCCTCTCAACTTCACAATAACTATAAGAAGACAGAAGACAAGAAAGGAAGAAGAGAATTCAATTCTAAGAAAAAGGTGAAGGATATGAAAAGGAAATAAGGAAATGTATAAAAGAACTCCAAATGGCCAAAGAGTTCAGATAGACTAGTAGCCAGAGAGATTTACATTTAAAAATAACATTCCCTCTGACTGCCAAACATTTCAAAGATAGATAATACTCACCATTAGCAAGGATTTAAGGAACAGGGAACTTTTGAATATTGCTTGTAGTAATTTAATATATTATGAAGACTAAATTGATAATATATGTCAAAGTTTCAGCTTTGTCTACTGGAATTTAAGTGCAAAGCATCCTGCTCATTTGTCTTGCCTGCTCATCTGGTGTGCCATCCCTTCAGGTGACATTTTTGACGTATATTTTGGAAAAGAAGTCTCAAAGACTGACTTGCAACTGTGATCCTTCGGATTTCAGGTTTCTAAGTAGTATTACAGATTGAGTAACCTATGTCCACATTGTAGCACTATTTAATAGGGAAAATGGAAAATAATATTGTATTGTAGGCAAGTAATTACATAAATTATGGAACATTCCTTCTATAGAATCATATCAGTATTTGTCATTGATAAAATTTTGTGTAAAAATTCAAAGGAGATGCAGAGCAATATATAATATAATACCCTTTAGGGAAAAGAAAAGTGTATTATGTACTGGGAAAGGTCTCAAAGGGTCCACATAAACACTTTCTAGATAAGAAGTGTTATTTTGCACAATGAATATGTACTCTTAAAAAGAACATTATACATTATACATTATGTTTGACATAAAACTATACATATTGGGGCCGGGAGTTTGGCCTAGTGGTTAAAGTGCTTGCCTAGCATGCATGAAGACCCGGGTTCGATTCCTCGGTACCACATACATAGAAAAAAGCCAGAAGTGATGCTGAGGCTCAAGTGGTAGAGCTCTAGCCTTGAGAAAGTCCAAGGACAGTGCTCAGGTCATGAGCTCAAGCCCAGGACTGGCAAAAAAAAAAAAAAAAAAAAACTACACATATTTAAAGTGTCAAATTTAACATTGTAATACTAAAATAATGAGACTCAATAACCTTCCGCACTAGTAACTTCCTTGGGTCTCTTTAGAAATGGGTTAGTGGCTATCTAAAAACCCCCAGACTAACAGGAAGCTTATCTGAAAATCCCCAGGCAAACGAACCGGGAACTGTAGGTTAAAGTTAGAATCATGTGGTTAAAATTTTGCAGACAAACTCATAATTCTGCTTCTGTAATCTGCTCACTTGCTTATGCACCCATTTTTCTTGACCTTTAAAATGATAGATTTATTTATATAGTTATAATATAGCCATTTCCCAGAATAATTATGTAATGTAACCTTATTGGCCACCGGTGTGTGGCTATATGTAGCTACGTGTGGTTTTTGTCTTTATATACCTCCTGCTTTCTGAATTTGGGGCTGCTCACTCCCAAATTGAGTTAGCCTCAGCTGGTCAGCACAATAAAGTTCAGACACCATGAGTAAGAGTTTGTGACTTTATTGGGGTCCCGATCCACTTTACTTTGTAATCCCTCCTGGAATTACAAGGGATTTCTCTGGACAATCCCTAGCAATCACTGGCCATGTCTGTCACTATATTGTATCTTCTCCTCCTCCCCCCCTTCCTCCTCCTCCTTCTCCCGCCCCCTCCTCCTCTTCCTTCCCAATCCTGGAGCTTGAACTCCGGGCCTGAGCACTATCCTTGGGTTTAATCAAGGCTAGAGCTATTTCCATGTAGATGGTACAGAAGAATTGAACCCTGGTCTTCATGCATGCTAGGCAAGCATTGTACCACTAGGCCAAACTCCTGGCCCTATACAGTAATAGTGTAATATAAATGGAATACTTTAGCATGTACTCTCCTTCATCTGACTTATTTTGCTCAGAATAAGTATTTTGAGATTCATCTATGTTGTTGTTCAGTACTGAGGTCTGAACTCAGGGCCTTGAGCTTGCTAGGCATACCCCCTGCATCTCCATTTATTCTGCTGTGGGTCCTGGAACTTGCGCGGTGGTTCAGCCCGCCCGGAACCTTTCTGCGGCGGCGGCGGCGGCCCCGTCCCTCCCGGCCCTCCCGTTCTTTATTCAAGAACAAACTATAAAGGTAGGGGCTGGGAGTTTGGTCTAGTGTAGAGTGTTTGCCTAGCATGCACAAAGACCCGGTATGATTCTTCAGTACCACATACATAGGAAAAAGTCAGAAGTGGTGCTGAGGCTCAAGCGGTAGAGCTCTAACCTTGAGAAAGCCTAAGGACAGGGCTCAGACCCTGAGCTCAAGCCCAGGACTGGCAAAAAAAAAAAGATATATATATATATATATATATATATATATATATATATATAATTTTGCCTGGCAGCGTGGATGGCAACCCTCCTGTTTTGGCATTCCACAAAGCTGTGACGACAGGCACACATGTCATCACATGTGCTGCCCCGCCCAGCTTTTAATACTGAGATGTAAGGCATCTCAGGATCTTTTTGTTGGGAAAAGCCAACTTAGTATAAAGTGGGGAAATTAGAAGTGGTGCTGTGGCTCAAGGGGTAGGGCAACAGCCTTGAGCTGAAGAGCTCAGGGTCAGCACCCAGAGTTCAAGTCCCACAACTGACCAAAAAAAAAAAAGTGGGGAAATTAAGAGAATGATGCCCAAGATTTAGTGTGTTGGTGATGGTAGTACCATGAGAGGCAGAGTAGATTAATGGGAGAGGCCTTTTCCAGTTAGTTATGAGGTGCCTACAGGTCACAAAAACGACGCGTGAGGTATCTGGAGCGTCGCTGTAATTATTTACGTCTGAGCAGGGCCATGGATATTCTGCACCTTCCAGGCCCATGGCGCGATCAGTAGACTCCTAAGATGCATGGAATTCACTCTTACCATCTCCCAGCGCAGAAGGGGCACAGTAACACCAGCCTGTCGGGACTAGGGAACGCCACCCAACTCTCCTCTGCGCAGAAGCCCGGCGCATGCGCAGCACGTCTCCTGCCGCCGTGCCCTTCTCTGGGCCTCGGGACTCCTACTCTCGGCCCGCCCGCCCCGCCCCGCCCCGTCGGCTGCCGCTGACCTGCCTGGGCGCAGGGAACGGAAAGCCGGAAGGGGCAACTGGAGTTCGCCATGGGGCTGTTTGGAAAAACACAGGAGAAGCCCCCCAAAGAACTGGTAAGGCCCACTGGCGGCGGCAAGTGAGTGGGTGGTCGTGCGTGGGGGCGCAGCGGAGTGGGTAACCGCCTGGCGTCTCTTCCCTCCCGGGCTGGCCTGGTACCGCCCGGCCCCCATTTCCGGGGCCTCCCACTCGACCGAGGGGCCCGGAGGAAGAGTCTGCGCGCTGGCGGTGGGGGGAGTGAGCGGGAAGCCCTCGGTACCCCAGCTCTTCGAGCGGATGCCGAGGTGGCGGAGTGCGGAGTCGGGCGGCGTCGCCTGATTGCGCCGCGGCAGCGATGAGCGGGGCCCCCTGCGCCCCGCGCGCGGTGGTTCAGCCCGCCCGGAACCTTTCTGCGGCGGCGGCGGCGGCGGCCCCGCCCCTCCCGGCCCTCCCGGCCTCCCGGGCCGGAGCGCGGAGCGGGGGCACGCGCGGAGCGGGGGGCCCGCATCCTCTTCGCCGTGTGTCCCTTCCTCCCCCGGACGAGCTCTGCCCGGCGCAGAACTTTTGGATCTGCCCGGGTGTTGGGTTAGTTCACCGGGACGAGCTGCCTGCTCGGGACTCTGCCCGCCCAAGTTTTGACTCAGGCTTTTGCCATCTCTTGAAAGTTAACGTCTTTCAGCCGTATTCTTGCCAAGTAAGAATAATTGTGTTACCTCAAAGTGATTGAAGAATAGAGGATGTAAAGTTTAATCTAGTAGAGATGGCTAATTCTTTTTTTTTTTTGTTGGGGGGGAGAGGGTTGTATTGAGGTTTGCCCTATGTTTGCCATATGACTTGAGCCACACCGCCACCCCCCTCCACCCCCACCCCCTTTTTTAGGGGCTTGCCCTTTGGCCTTAGCAGGTCTGGAGTGGAGATACTTCCAAGACCTCTCTTTAATTGGATGACTCGTGCAGCCACACCTAGGGCTTATTTATTGAGATGAAATCTTGCCTTTTGATAAAGCTGGCTCCAATTGTCACCCTCCTGATTTCTGCTATCTGAGTAGCTGGGACAGGAGCCACCAGGCCAGCCAGGTAGAGAGGGTTAATTTTTTATGTTTGCTCCTCAAGCACAGGTCAACCACATCAGCATCAGCATTACCTGAAGCTTCTCCAGATTGTGTGCATGTGTGGGTGTGTGTACTGACCGGTCCTGAACTCAGGGCCTGGGAGCTGTCACAGAGCTTTTGTGCTCAAGGCCAACACTCTACCATTTGAGCCATAGCTGGAGATTAACCACCAGAATCTCATGGACTTTCCTGCCCAGGCTGGCCTTGAACCATGATCCTCATATCTCCATCTCCTGAGTAACTAAGATTACACAAGTGTGAGTCACCTGTGCCTGGCTAGAATCAGATTTTTGCATTCAGACAAATCCTAGTATGTTTACTAATAGTTGAGAACAACATCCAGACTTGTCCATACTGGAAAAGCACTGAAGTCACTTCCTAAGTGATCTTGTTCAGCTCTGTAGGCTTATTATAGAAGTCAGTCTCATATATTAACTGCTGTTTTCCCATATAGGTTGTCCTATTGGAAAATAAGTTGGCATGTTCACAGCAATTATATTTATCCTTTAAAAATAGTCAAGCTGTTATAGAGGTAATATGTGTAGTAGAGACCAGTTTAAACTGTAATGAGACACTTTCTCAAGACTCTTAGACAGTCTTTGGTTAGCAAAGCTAAGGTTACACACTGAATGTAACAGCTTTTCCCAACCACTAAAGATATAACTTCTCCAATAGCAAACATCTTAGAATGTACACATAGCACATAAGATGTCTGTATCACTACTCTTTGCAAAATGGTATTATTCATCTTTTCTCATTTAAAATGTTATATATTTTTATCAGGGGCCAAATAGATAAAGACATTTAATAAAGGACTTTACATTAGATA
The DNA here is from genome assembly GCF_031878675.1 of Megascapheus bottae. Taxonomy (NCBI): domain Eukaryota; kingdom Metazoa; phylum Chordata; class Mammalia; order Rodentia; family Geomyidae; genus Megascapheus; species Megascapheus bottae. Next base: position 22,709,124 of record NC_143515.1, read on the forward strand.
CAGTGACACCTGTAGTTACAGCCACTCAGGAGAGTGAGGCAGGATTCCTTGAGCTCACAAGTTAGAAGGGGAGTCTACATAACATATAGAGATCTTTAGCTCAAAATAAAATCTTGAGGGTTTTTTCATCCAGTGTGGGTGTTATGGAGCTCCTTAATCATGAATGTGCATAAAACTTAGGAGGGAATCTCGTCAGAATTCAAAATTGGATTCAGTAGGTGTGGAGTCTAATAAGCTCCCCAGTTGTGCTGATGCTGCCGGTTGGCTCTCAAGCAGCAAGCTGTAGGGTTTTAAAAGCCTAGTGAGTCATGCTTGCCACTACTAGCTAAAACATGTTGGCCTGTAGGTCCTTCTCAGTACTCTGCCAGTCCTCGCAATGTTACCACAGAGTTCCTTTAATTATCCTCACTTTCCAGACGTAGAACTTAGGCAGAGAATTTGCCCAAGGTTTGCAGTTGATAAATCACAGAACAATCTAATAAGTTTTTGTTTTTTTCAAAAGTTGGAACTCATAACTGTCATGCCTTTTATGCTGCCACCATTTCCAGACTGGAATTGGATATTATATATACAGTTACTGGAGTTCTTAGATTTTTTTAAAAATTGTAATGATCTTAACAGTTATGAGTTGATACACGTTCTTTTTTTTTTTTTTTTGTCACTCATGGGGCTTGAACTCTGGGCCTGAATGCTGTCCCTGAGCTCTTCAGCTCAAGGTTACCACCCTACCCCTGGAAATGGATCCACAGCACCATTTCCAGTTTTCTAGTGGTTAATTGGAGATGAGAGTGTCATGGTCCTTAGTGCTTGAGCTGTCTTTGAACCACCTGAGTAGCAAGGATTACAGGTGTCAGCCACTGTGCCTGGCTGATGTATATTCTTGAACTCTGTCTTGGAATATATATATATAGTATATATAAAAAATAAAAGTATTAAATATAAATTTATAAATAAAAAAGATATATATTCATATATATATATATATATTTTTTTTGTGTGTGTGTGTGTGTGTGCTGGTCCTGGGGCTTGAACTTGGGGTCTCGGTGTTGTTCTTGAGTTTTTTTTTTGTTGTTGTTGTTCTAGAGTAGATGTCTACTATGTGTGCCACAGCTCTACTTCTGGCTTTTTGTAGTTGGAGTCTTACAGACTTTCCTGCTTCACACCTCAATCCTCAGATCTCAGCTTCTTGAGTACCTAGCATTACAGGCATGAGCCACCAATGCTTGGCTTCAACTATATTTCTTTTTTTTTTTTTTGCCAGTCCTGGGCGTAAGCTCAGGGCCTGAGCACTGTCCTTGGATTTTTTTCTCTCAAGGATAGAACTCTACCACTTGAGCCTCAGCACCACTTCTGGCTTTTTCTAAGTATGTGGTACCAAGGAATCGAACCCAGGTTTTTGTGCATGCTAGGCAAGCACTCTACCACTAGGCCAAACTCCCGGCCCTCAACTATATTTCTTAACCTAAAAGAACATTATAATCATAGGAGAGAAATTTAAAACACTGCCTTTGAGCTTTACCTCAGCTCAATTAAATTGATGTTTTCCAGTGTTGTTCTGTGTGGTTCAGATTGAGAAGCACATAAGACATGGCTAGATACTTGTTTTTTCCCCAATTCTCTTAGGCAACTTTTTTTTTTGAAAAATTTCTTTTGATTATGTAGGTTTTAAATAGGATTTTCTAACAGATTTTATGTAAGTTCTATTCTGACATTGAGAGGAAGGTTCTGGAGATTTTTGTTAAGTGTTACTTGAGGTTGAAATTTGTTCTTCCTTCTTCATGAAACTCATAAAATGTCCCTTGAGCATTTGCTTTTTGCCAGGCATTGTCCCTTAGCTCTTTGCACTCAAAGGTGGAGCCAGCCTCCACTTCGGGGGCGGGGGGGGGGGGGGGAGTCTGGATAATTGAAGATAAGAGTCTTATGGACTTTATTGCCTGCGATGGCTTCAGACCACATCCTCAGATCTCACTCCCTGAGTAGCTAGGATAAGAGGCAAGAGCCACTGGTGCCTGGCTTAATGATAGGAAATTTCAAAAGTGCTTTAGTTCCTGTGTTCATGGATGGGGAATGTTCTCGTGGATTAGTATACAGGATTCAGAATCACTTTTATTTTGTTTTATTAGGCATAAATGTTGCAATATTTCTTTGAGAAGATGGGTATGGAGAGGGTTGATGGTTTTGTTTTGTTTTGTTGGTTGTAGGGCTTGAACTGGCCCCACAACCTGGGTGGGCCTGGGTACTGACCCTGAGCTTCTTTTGTTCAAGGCTAGCACTCTACCACTTTATTTTTTTTTTATTTTTTAATTTTTTTTTTTTTTTTGCCAGACCTGGGCTTGAGCTTAGGGCCTGAGCACTGTCCTTGAACTTTCTCAAAGCTAGAGCTCTAACACTTCAGCCTCAGCACCACTTCCAGCTTTTTTTTCTATGTATGTGGTACCGAGGAATCGAACCTAGGACTTCGTGCATGCTAGGCAAGCACTCTTCCACTAGGCAAAACTCCCGGCCCCACTCTACCACTTTAAATGACAGCTCTACTTCCCATTTTCTGGTGATTAATTGGAGCTAAGAGTCTCATGGCCTTCCTGGCCTGGCTAATTTTGGAAAGTGACCCTCAGATATCAGCCTCCTGAGTAGTCCAGATTGCAGTAATGAGCCACCAGTGTCCACTGGAGAGGGTTTTTGTTTGTTTTTGCTGGTTCTAGTGCTTGAACTCAGCCTATGTGTTGTCCCTGAACACCTTTGTGTCCAAGGCTAGCTCTCTACCACTTGAGGTACAGCATCGCTTCTGGCTTTTCTACCCTAGCTGGCTTCACATTGGGATCCTTAGATCTCAGCTTCCTGAGTAACTGGATTGTAGACATTGGCCACCAGCACTTAGCAGGGGATGATTTTGAGTCCTCCCCCGCCAAAAAAACCCCATGCATATGAAATTTACTTTTAGTGATTAATCAGCTGAAAACTCTGATTTTCCTTCAATGATTTTAAAACATGAAGAATTAGAAAACAATTTCTTTGCATAGACTCCAGCAGTTAAATCCCCACGCCTATTGGGCTAGCTTCTTGGGAGCTGAAACAAACAAACAAAAAGGTTGGGCATGGTGACACATGCTTGTCATCCCAACTTCATGGAAGTAAAAATAGAGTCATAATCCAAACTACTTCAAGGCAAAACCCTATTCCAAAATAGTGGAAGCACCTGGGTGCTATTGGCTCATGCTTGTGATCCTAACTGCTCAGGAGCTGGAGCCAGCCTGGATTGACAAATCCAAAGACATCTCCAGTTAACCAGGGAATAGGTGGAGGTAAGTCTGTGGCTCAAGTAGTAGAGGGCCTAAAGGAGAGTATGAGTTCAAGTCCCAGTACCCACACACAAAAATAAAAGTGAAAGCAAAAAGTGTTAGGGATGTGGGGGCCCGGGAGTTTGGCCTAGCGGTTAAAGTGCTTGCCTAGCATGCACAAAGACCTGGGTTCGATTCCTCGGTATCCCACATACACAACCAAGCCGGAAGTGGCAGAGACGAGACACAACCAAGCCGGAAGTGGCAGAAACGAGACTGCGACGGCGACAGAGAGCGAAAGCAAGCAAGCGGAGCCCATCCGAGTGGTGGCCGGAGCATGCGGGGTCGGAGCGAGCGGGGCCGGAGCGAGCGGGGGCCGGAGCGAGCGGGGGCCGGAGCGAGCGGGGGCCGGAGCGAGCGGGGGCCGGAGCGAGCGGGGCCAGAAAGAGAAGGGGGCCAAAAAGAAAAAAAAAAAGTGTTAGGGATGTGGTACATTGCCTACCTAACAACTACAAGGCCCTAAGTTCAACTCCCAGTACCACCATTAAAATTTCATAGAGTTATTTACTATTAACACCTATGCCAGTATTTCTAGTTGGCTCCCTGGTTAGTGCTTCCTAGGTTTTTACCTGACTGAGAACTGTATCATGATAAGGGATATGGATTAGTGGACTATTTTGTGTAAAATGGAAAAGCATTGTTAAAGGGGATAAGGAAAAGATAAATTTACATAACCCATGGACTAGTTTTTGAAATCGTTATATTTGAAAGAAGATTATCTTGTCCTTGTAAAAAAAAAAAAAAGTCATTGTGGGACCAGAAGTGTGGCTTAGTGGTAGAGTGCTTGCCTAGCATGCACAGAGCACTAGGTTTGATTCCTTGGTATCACATACACAGAAAAAGCCAGAAGTAGTGTTGTGGCTGAAGTGGCAGAGTGCTAGCTAGCCTTGAGCAAAAAGTACTTAATGACAGCGCCCAGACCCCGAGTGTAAGCCCCAGCTGGCAAAAATAAATAAATCAAGTCTTTGTGCATCTCTTGGAAAAAATGTGGGCACTAGTGCTTTATGTTGATAATGCTAGGTACTTAGGACAAGATTCAAGGGATCAAGGTTTGAAGCCAACCAGGCAGAAATCTGTGAGAATCCATCTCCAAAATAAAGATACAAAAAGCTGTGCAGGAGGCATGGCTTAAGTGGTAGAATACCAGCTAAGCAAGTAAGCATACTCTTTAGGTACTGAGTTCAAATCCCAGTACTAGCAAAAAAGGAAGAAAATGTTTGAGTAACTGCAGAGTACTATAACCCTGCGTGCTTCTTCCTGCCTACTTTCATGTAGGAAACATTAATAAACTTGTAAATTTTTTTGTGTGTGCACTGTGAATGAACTGTGGAGGAAAAAAGGTAGTTTATTTTATGTCTAAAAAAGTAGAATCAATATAAAATTGTTTAAAATCAGTTAAGTGCTTCTCATAAAATTCTTTACCTAAAATTTGTCCTAGGTTAATGAATGGTCCTTGAAGATAAGAAAGGAAATGAGAGTTGTTGACCGGCAAATTAGAGGTAAATTGTTAATCTGTGTTTCTTTTCTATACTTTCTTGATGTTTCATTTCAGTTCATAGAAATTTCATCTAGACATCTTAAGATAGTTTATTCACATACTAATAATTTGTAGCTGTCCTAATTATTTTGCTTTTTTTGTTTTTGTTTTTGTTTTTTTCCTGTCCTAGGGCTAGAATTCAGTGCCTGAGTACTGTCCCTATGTCTTTGTACTCGAGGCTAGTGTTCTACCACTTCAGCCACAGCACCATTTCTGGCTTTTTCTGAGTAATTTATTAGACATAAAAGTCTCATGAATTTTTCCTCTGGTGGTTGGCTTCAAACCTTGGTCCTCAGTTCTCAGATTCCTGAGTAGCTAGGAGTCACTGCAATGTGGGCTATTATTTTGCTTTTTTATTATCAGTATAAAAAAGACAAAAGAAACATGTCTTACAAGAGCAAACAAAATCTTGTTATATAAACAAATGACTTTTATGGACTTCAAATAAACTAAAATTAAGGTGATTTGATTGGAGAAGAATAGCGTAAAGGTGTTTTTAGTATTACTAACTTAAAAAAAAATTGGAGCCAAGTACTGTGGCTCAAAGCTTATAGTAACTTCTAAGGTAGATTTGTTGTGGAAGAGGTGTTAGATTTCATGACTAGCTTGGGCATAAAAGTTCATGAAACTCCCATCTCAATCAGTGGCTGGGAATGGTAGTGTATCTGTGTCATCTAGAGTACTGGGGAAACACAGTGGCTGGATTCAATGGTGGACACCTGACATTTCAGAAAGAGAAACACAGATAGAAGGATCAAAGTCCAGGCCAGCTCATGATAAAGTAAGACCCTATCTTCCAACCCCAAAATGGTTTAACATAGTGCCTCAAATGTTAGAGCTCCTACCAAATACAAGTCCCTTAGTTTAACCCTAGTACCACCATTTTAAAAAAGGAAGAAAAAAGAGATGAGAATACCATTCTAGCCATGATGTAATTGGTTTTCATTAGAAATGAAAGATTGAAAAGCAAGACAACTAGCACTGTTTTGGACATCTAGCACTCCTGGATTCTGATCAAAAGACAAGAAATATCCTCAATACGGCTCTGGCTTTTTGCAGTGTAGCTCATGGGATGGAATTCCAAGAAGAGAATGGTAGTTCTACTGAGTTGAAAGGTACCAAAGAAGAAAATACCCAAAGAAAGAACTCCAAACCTTTTGAGGTTTGTTTGTTTTTTGTTTTTTTTTTTTTTTGCCTGAGTATTAATCTGATAAGCAATTTGCTTGCTTAGAGTAAAATGTCAAGAGGCTGGACAAAGAACAATTACTGGAAATAAAACACTTGCCAGGAAGGTCATATCTTAATGCAAAGAATAAGGGCACCATAAACACATATGAAAGAAGCTTAAAAACAAGTCTGGAAGTTTTCTATAAGGAATGTAATTATCAGCCGAAGTAATGGAAGACTGAATATCACATATCCAAAAGTGGAGACATTTCTAGTAGCCAGAATTAATGGGGAGAAAAAAACCTGGGAGAAACAGAAAACAATTTTCCCAAATTAGCAGGAAAATTAGACAATAGGAGTAGAGCCAAACTAGGTGCTGCTAGTAGCTCACACCTGTAATGTTAGCTGCTCTGAAGGCTGAGATCTGAAGATCACAGTTGGAAGCCATTCTGGGCAAGAAAGTCCTTGAGACTTTTTTTTTTGCCAGTCCTGGGGCTTGAATTCTAGGCACAGGGGCTGTCACTGGGCCTAGAGTTCTAGCCCCAAGCAGGGCAATAAAAAAAAAAAAAATGGAAATAGACCCAGAAACAGATGAATAAAACCGTAGGAAATATTTGGGGAAATTTGAAGGAAAACAAGAATAGGAGATAAAGGATATACTAAAGAACAAAATTCAACATCTAGAGCTAAAAAATGAAGTGACAACTTCCCTGAATAATTTCAGCTGCAGATTAGATAACCATCAAGTAGTATGATCAGTGAAACTGAAGATAGTAACACAAACTATTCCAATTGCCATACAAAGAAAAAAGCAAACCAACAGAGCTTCTTTAACCTGTGGAACCATTTCAAGTGTTTTAACATCTGTAATTTGAGTCTCAAAAGGAAAAGAATCAGAGATGAGAAGAAATGATGAAAACTTCATGCCCAGCCAAACACCCATGCCCAGACTAGATAAATGCAGTGAAAACCATTCCTAAGCATAGTATGGTCACATTACTAAACAAAACCTGTGAAAAAGCACATTAAATATAGGGAATAAGAACTGAAGGTATAGCTGAGAAAGCGCTGAGGCCCTGAGTTTAATAACTCCCAACTCCGAATACAAGAAACAATGGAAAAACTAAAAACTCCAAAAATTGAAGGCAAAGTCTTTTAACTATTTTATTTTTTTGGTGGGTGCTTGTACTGGGGCTAGAATTCACATCTTGGTGTTGTACTTTATGTTTTTGCACTCCTCTAGTTCAGCCTTTTGCTGCTTAATTGGAGATAGTTTCATAGCCTTTCCTGCCTGGGCTGGCTTTGAACCTCAGTCCTCAGGTTTCAACCTCTTGAGTAGCTGAGATTACAGTTGTGAGCCACCACTGCCTAGCTTGTGTGCATACATACATACATACATACATACATACATACATACATACATACATATTTGGGGGGCACAGTGATAGTCTTGGGGCTTGAACTGAGGATCTGGATGCTGTCCCTTAAGTTTTTTTTTGTTGTTGTTGTTTTTGGCTAGTGTTATAGCACTTGAACCACAGCTTCATTTTCAACAAAAATTGTGGTTAACTGAAAGAACCAGTCTCATGGACTTACCTGCTTGGGTCAACTTCAAACCACAGACATAGCTAGGATTATAGATTTAAGCCACTGTTACTTGACATATATACATATTCTTAGCAGCATTATTTATGGTTGCTAAAGGTTACACACAACACAATATGGAGTATACACTTTTTACTGAGGAGGGAGGAAAGTTTTACCTCACACTACATATGGCATTGAGGGCATTATGTTAAGTAACAGAAGCCAACAAAAAGACAAATATAGATTCCAATTATTTGAACTGCTAGCACAGACAGATTCATGGAGACAAAGTAGAATGGTTAAAAGGGAGGGAAAATGGGGAATGATTGTTTAATGGATATAGAGTTTTAAGTTCTAAAGATGGATACAATGACGATTGGTTAGCACTATGACTAAGCTTAATCCCACTGAAGTATATATCTAAGATTGAGTAATATGGTGAATTTTAGGTATGTGTATGTTTATGGTGTAGGAGATTGAACTTTTACCACAGGGTTTTTTTTGTTTGTTTGTTTCATGGCAGTGGCAGTACTGGTGTTTGAGTCTTGAGGCTTCTCATTTGGCTTGGCTTGCTTGACTGAGATACTACCATTTGAGCCATGTCTCCAGCCTGTTATTTTGCTGGTTATTTTGGAGATGGAGTCTCAGGCTTTTCTGTAGACTGACTTTTTTTTTTTTTGCCAGTTCTGGGGACTGAACTCGGCCTGAGCACTGTCCTTGGGCTTTCCTCAAGGCCAATGCTCTACCACTTGCTCTTCCAGCTTTTTTATGTATGTGGTACAGAAGAATCAAACCCAGGTCTTTGTGCATGTTAGGCAAGCACTCTACCAGTAGGCCAAACTCCCAGCCCCAGGCTAAGTGAATCATGATGCTGTAGATCTCATCTTCTTAGTAGCTAGGATTACACATTTGAGCCATTGGCATCCAGTAATACTATTGGTTTTTTTTGAAAACAGTCTAGTGATTTTAAAGCATATAATACAGACATACTTTGCCTCTAGTTGATGCTGATACAATACTTGGAATATATTCAGATTTCCCTTAAGTTGCAGGTTTTTACAAACCATTTATAAACCACATAATTGTGAGAGTGCTGCTTATTATAGCAAGCTGTGGAATGCATCTCAAGCTTCTTAGTACAAACACCAATAAATGTTTGACAAACTAACAAAGGCTTTCATTTTTAATTTTGTTAGGCATAATAGGATTTTATTTCTTTTCACTGTTAAACTACTTTGGTTAATGTTGTTTTCTACAAATAATAAGTACCCCTCCCACACATTGGTTTTATTTCATTTATAGCTTCCAAGTATGTATGAGTTCTTCTATTCTAAATCTCTCTAGACATCCAAAGAGAAGAAGAAAAAGTGAAGCGGTCTGTGAAAGACGCTGCCAAGAAGGGCCAGAAGGATGTCTGTGTGGTTCTGGCCAAGGAGATGATCAGGTCCAGGAAGGCTGTGAACAAGCTCTATGCATCCCGAGCACACATGAACTCTGTGCTGATGGGCATGAAGAACCAGCTGGGTAAGGCAGCCATCAGTGTAGCAGCCACAGCAACGTGCTGATGCTGGTATTGTCAGTGTCCAAATGGCCTTCCCTGTTTTATTCTTTACATCGTCTTCATTAGAGTTAATTATTAGTGTTATTTTGCCAGTATTTCTGAAATATGGACAAAAATCTACATACAAATTTGATTACTTTAGAAGTTTGACTGTATTGAACAATGTTACAAGATGGGCAGATTGTACTGTAGGAATAAGAGCCTGGCTGTACTTTTGGGTGTCGAATGAAGAGCCTCCTTGCTATGTGCTGAGCTCCAGAGCAGCCCCAGGCAAAATTTTAAAAGAGGCTTTGGCTTTCACTCCCTCTTTCCTTACATCTCTGGTACTTCACTTAGCTCTTCTGACATTCTTCTTTTATTCGAAGTGATTGTCAGATATATAGATTGAAGGACTCATAAATATGGAGAGTTCCCTCCTTACCTCCCTCCCTGTCATCTTTTTCTTTCTTTCCTCTGCTAGTATACTCACACTATACCTTAGCCTTTTCCTCTCAAGGCTGGTACTCTGCCACTTGAGCCATAGCTTCGGTCTTTCAGCTTTTGGGTGCTTAATTGGAAATAATCTCACAGACTTTTCTGACCAGGCTGTCTCTGAACTGGGAGTCTCAGATCTTAGTCTCCTTAGTAGGTAGCATTACTAATATGAACCATCAAGACCCTGCCAGAGGAGATTTTAATTGAAGAATATCTTCAGCAATGTTGTCAGATACTTTGTTGATGAATACAACACACTCTCAAGTTAGAAAACTCATTTCACTTGAGTTAACTAGTCCAGTATTGGGTTAATTTTGGCTGGAAAGGTATTTTTTTATGTTCAACATTTTATAACTTAAAACTATATTTTAATATTTAGATATGATTTAAGTATGCCTAAGTCCTGGGTTTCTTTGCATGAAGAAAATAATCATGAATTAGGAAAACTGGGTAAACCAGTACAGCCTGTAATACCAGTACTTGGGACACAAGTTAGAAGGATCTTGAGTTCAAGGCTGCATAAGGAGACTGTCTCAAACTGTCTGGTTTTAGTTCATTTGTATTTTCACCTAGTTCCTGTAATTTCCTGTGGGGAATTCAAGACAGCATAAAATTTCACCTGTAAATGTTTTCACGTGGATTTTTAAAAGATAATGCTTCTGAGCTAGGCACCAGTGGTTTAAGCCTGTTGTAATCCTACCTACTCAGGAAGCTTCTGCAGAAAAGTCCCCATCAGACTCATCTCCAGTTACCCATTCAGAATCTGGAAGTGGAGCTGTGGCTAAAAGTGGTAGAGCACTACCTTTAGCAAAAGAGCTCAGGGACAGTGCCCAGGCCCTGAGTTCAAGCCCTATGACAAAAAAAAAAAGGTAGAGTCGGGAATATGAATTAATGGTAAAGTGCTTGCCTAACATGCATGAAATCTTTGGTTCAATTCCTTAGTACCACATACACAGAAAGAGCCAGAAGTGGCACTGTGCCTCAAATGGTAGAGTGCTAGCCTGGAACAAAAGAAGCTCAGACAGTGCCTTGGTCCTGAGCTCAAGGGGGAGGGGGAGCTAAAGGTTCTGTCCACCTGTTCCTGGTGGATTCTCTTAGTCTGGAACTTTAGATCTTGTGTACATGCGTGTTTATTGCCTTTCCACTTTCCTTGTATATTTCAGCAAGCTTCAAGTCATCTATTTCTGTTTTCCTTTTTTTTTTTTTTTTTTGGTTGTTGGGCTTGAACTCTGGGCCTGGGTGCTGTTCCTGAGCTCTTCAGGGCAAGGCTACCGCCCTACCCCTGGAGCCAAAGCCCCACTTCTGGTTTTCTGAGGGATTTTAGTGCCCAGGCTGGCCTGTTTTCCATTTTGGAGATAACTTTCTTTTTACTTCTTTTCCACTTTCCTAGTATATTTCAGCAAGCTTCAAACCAAATATTTCTCTTTTCCATTTTGAAGGTAATAACTTTCTTGTAGGAAGTATTATTCACTCAAGCTTAATTTATTACCTGGCCCATGGTACTTGCTGTATTTGTGGGTTCCAAATAGTCATTGTCTTCATCATCATCAATTTTGCATTTGTATTCTCCTTTCTAAATTCCAACTTGGTTTTCCATTTCTTCTCTTGAATTCTTCATTATGGCTCCCCTAATTTTAATTTTCATGAGAATTTTATGTATCTATTTATTTTTGTTGTACAAAGGGGTTTTAATTCCAGAAGTCAGGTTATAAGTACAATGTCATCCCTTCTATTGTTCTGCTACAGCTTTACCTAGCCCTTTCTTCTAGTACTGGTATAAGAGGTAAACACTGGACCTCATGCTTTTTTTTTTTTCTTCCAGTCCTGGGATTTGGGCCTGGGCACTGTCTCTGAGCTTCTTTTGCTCAGTACTAGCACTCTAACACGTTAGCCACAGTGCCACTTCCAGCTTTTTGTTTATGTGTTATGGAAGAATGGAACCCAAGATTTCATGCATGCTGGCAGTTTACCACTAAGCTACATTCCCAGCCCCTTATTTCTTGCTTGGCTTTTTCCCACTCAAGGTGAGCATTCTCCTACTTGCGCCATAGTGCCACTTCCAGATTTTTGCTAGCTAATTGAAGGTAAGAGTCTCATGGACTTTTCTGCCTGAGCTGTCCTCAGATCTCAATCTCAGTAACTAGGATTACAGATATGAACCCCCCCCTTTTTTTCCTTTTTAACTATTGTTCTGTTACTGATTCAGGATTGAACCATATTAATGATATGTTCCTTGCATCATTTCTCAGAGCTCCTTTTCCTAGTCATCTCCTCCCCCCACCTCTTTTTTAAGAAAATGATGAGAAAAACAGTGGCTGAGAGAGAAAGTAGAAACGGCTAGATTAAGGGTGGCCTTCCACAATCTTTTACAGGCAGCTAACTCCACAGACAGCTAATCATTAATTCATTTTTTTGGGGGGGGGGTGGGTGATGGGGCTTGAACTCGACCTAGACACTGTCCCTGAGCTCTTCAGCTCAAGGCTACCGCCCTACCCTTGAGCCAAGCCCCACTTATTATTTTCTAGAGGTTAGTTGGAGATAGGAGTCTCAGGTCCTTTTGTGCCTGGGCTGGCTTTGAACCTTGATCCTCAGATCTCAGCCTCCTGAGAAGCTAGGATTACAGGCATGAGCCACCAGGCCCAGCCTAATTCATTTTTTAAATAACAATCTCTCTAGGGAGGGCATGCTTCTCAGTTTGAACTTGGCCTAACACTTGCTAGGCAGGCACCCTCCTTGCTGGACCACACCTTGTTCTGTCATAGTTCTCTCTCTCCTCTCTCCCTCCCTCCATCACTTGTCTCCCCACCAAACCTCCACCCTCTTTCCTTTTTCTCCCTTCTCTTTTCACTCTGTTCTTCCTTTCCTGTCCCTCCTTCCTTTCTTTTCAGGCCAACACCTGAATGTGATCCAACTGTTTTAGGCGTCTGCTCTGTACCTGGGATAATAGGTACACACCACTGAATTTGCATCTCACTAGGGAAAGAAGTCTTAAGAACTTTTCTACCCAGGCTGGCTTTGATTAGCAAATCTCTGTCTCAGCTTCTCAAGTACCTAGGATTACAGAAATGAACCACCAGTTTCCAGTGAATAAATCTTAGACATTAGGCATGGTGGCTCATGCCTACGTTCTCTTAGGAGGCTGAGATTGCAGTTTGAAGCCAGTCCAGACAAAACAGTTACTAAAATACATCAGCAGGCAAGCTGAGTATGTTTTGCAGCTGTAATCCCAGCTACATAGGAGACTATAAGAGGGAAATGCAGAATTGAAGAGGCCTATTCAAGCCTGATAAGTCTGGAGAGGAATAGGAAATGTAGTATATGTGTTTGCAGGGAAGAGGAGGGTTCTAACCTGAGCAGCCCTGGGGTCCAAAAGAACAGGGCATTCACAACACTGAAGGGAAGGTCTGGGAGACTGAGGTACTGAGCAGGGTAATGAAGACCAATTTTATAGCTGTTAGGAGAAGGCTCTGAAATTGAGTTCAGCGTGAGGCAAACTACAGTGATGCAGATAAAATGCAGTCCAGTTCAGAGGAACGATATTTCAGGGAGAACAAGAGAGGCATCTGAGTAGGGGAGCAAGTACTGAAAGGCACAGGTGAACTATTCCAGGCTATGTTCGGGAATCACTTTGACAGCAGTGCGCTAAGGAGAGAAGTAGGAGGAAAAGCTGGAAAAAGAGAGTTATGAGAGGTAGGCTGACTATTTTTAACTTTGTAAGGCCTGGCTTGTGTGCAGTGTAAGGGTATGATGCAACAAGATTGGAGACCTGAGACATTATAGACTGGAGTGACAGGTTAGCTGAGTGGAAATGGAGAGGAAGAGCTGTTGTGCACTTTGAGTACATGAGACTTAGTGAAGGATAACAAGGTTTGAGATTCTGAGCCTGGAACAATTGCAGAGCTATTAATAAAAGATGATGAAAACTCAAGAGAGGAACAGACCTCAGACAGAAAGGAGATTTCGTTTGAGGACAACCATCTAGCTCTGAGATCTTGGCCTGTAAGCAGAGTGGTAGCCTGAGAGATGCCCAGAGAGAGCTGTTGAGCAGGCTTATGCTGCAGCATTGCATGGTGAGAGATTAAATAGAGAGGGTCATAGGATCGAACCTGAAGGGGTCAAGAGAAGAATCTTTGAGAATGGAAAAAGAAACTATATAACCAGCGTTCCTAAGGGGTGTGTTGAAGGGACTGAAGTGTCCCCATAGTGTACACAGTGCCTGTTTGTTGCTGCTTTAATGAAGTCATTCTTTTTTTATTAAGATTTGGTTTGTTGGGCCGAGAGTTTGGCCTAGTGGTTGAAGTGCTTGCCTAGCATGCATGAAGACCCGGGTTCGATTCCTCGGCACCATATACATAGAAAAAAGCCGGAAGTGGTGCTGAGGCTCAAGTGGTAGAGCTCTAGCCTTGAGAAAGTCCAAGGACAGTGCTCAGGCCCTGAGCTCAAGCCCAGGACTGGCAAAAAAAAAAAAAAAAGATTTGGTTTGTTAAAATGCAGATACTTTGGGAGGGAGAATAGGTTAGACCTTGCCAGCTATTAATATATTGTCATGATTAGGTATTGGCAAATGACAATTTTCTGGCAGCAACTCCTTGCAGAAAAGATACACGATGAGCCGGTGCAGTGCTCATGCCTATAATCCTGGCTACTCAGGAGGCTGAGAACTGAGGATCAAGGTTCAAAGCCAGCCTGGGTACAAAAAGACCTGAGACTCTTATCTCCAATTAACCTCTAGAAAATGGAAAATTGGAGTTGGCTCAGGGGTAGGGCGGTAGCCTTGAGCTGAAGAGCTCAGGGACAGCGCCCAGGCTGAGTTCAAAGCCCTATGACCTACCAAAAAAAAAGAGGAGGAGGAAGAAAAAAAATTGTTCTGTTTTCATCTTTATTTTTGGTTTTTCATTTCTTCTGTCAGTTACTCTATTCTTTCCAGTAGTATGTGGTGATTCTATAACATTTAGAACATCAGCAGAATAAGTTTCTGTTTCTTGCAGCACCACCCCACACACATACTTCTTTTGCCATTTGAAATTCATTAATTACTGGAGTTTGAACTCGTACCTTGTGCTTGGTAGGCAGAAGCTCTACCACTTGACCCATTTTTGCAGCCTGAGAAATTTCTTTGTTTATATGCAAAAAAAGAAAAATATATCCGACTTGATTCTACAGATGTCATTTTGAGTAGGTATAGTCAGTCTTTAGATAACTACCTCGGTGATGTTTGCTGTTAGGCATGGCTCAAGTGGTAGAACACTTCATAAATAAGCACAAAGCCCTAGTTTAAAGCCCAGTGCTACCACATACACAAGCTATTATTCTCGCTAATATCTTCCCTTTAAATATGAAACAGTTCCTTATTTGCTTCTAAAGTCATGTATTTGGTCCTTTTCCAAATATAAAAGAAACAACAGTGTTCCCTAGGGCAGCATACATGTTATCTATATGAAGATGAATTTAAATTCATGAAGAATTCCATGTTATAAAGGAAAACCCTCTATCCATCAAGTCTCTACCTGCCAGTGGGGCCCAGCACTCCGCACAGAGAGGGGATTGTGGAGGAGTTGTTAGAGAGCCTGGAACACAGGCCTACAGAAGAACCTGGGGTCAGGAGGGGATCCCAACTCTCAAAAGATGGGCTACTCATTTTATATCATGTTCCTCCTGTATAACTTGGATATTTCTGATTTAAAATGTATTCAGTTTTTTTTATAATGCTGGCTCAGTCCTGTTTCCTGCAAAATTTTAATCTTTTTTTAGGAGATTCTGTTTTCATAATGGTTGCTATGGTTTGGAACTTAAATATCTCTTGAAAGCCCATGTGTTAAGGCTTAATCCTTAGCCCCATGCAGTTAGGAGGAGAAGGGATCCAATGGGAGGAAGTTAGTCACTGGGAGCCTTCCTTAGTCCTTGAAAGGGATATTAGGCCCTCATCTCTCACTTTACTTCCCACCCCCATGAGGTAAGCAGTCCTGCTCCAGTCTGCCCTTCTCCACAGTGTACGGGGCTGCCACAGGCCTACCTCTGTTCCAGTGACCAAGGACTAAAACCTTGGAACCATGAGCCAAATAAACATCTCGTTTTCACAACCTCTTTATTGTAAATGTTTTCTCAGTGATAGAAATGTGTAGCTAACACAGTGGTAAAATATATATAACATAACATTAGCCACTTAGTCAGGCACCAGTGGCTCATACCTGTAATCCTAGCTTCTCTGGAGGCTAAGATCTGAGGATGGTGGTTCAAAGCCGTCCTAGGAGGAAAGTTCATGAGATTCTTTTTTTTAAAATAATTTTTAATTGTGATTAATAGAAGGGTTACATTATATTCACCAGATAGAAGGTGCATAACTTCACAAACATTGATACCCTTTCTCATGACATGGTCCCCATTTCCCTCCGCCCCCCCCCCGCTTATCTTGATTTCCCTCCTTCCCTATCCAATTTCAAATAACCAATTAAGCACATATAAATATATCATATCAAGGTGAAAAATTGTAACAATATGAGATAACCAAGGGATGGCAAAAGAGATGAGCGATAACATAGTACATTAAGAACAACAGTCACTCATTATATGGCTTTTGTTTCCTTCTCCTGGAGGTCCTCACATTTAGTGTCGTACTGTTTGGCCTAATGTCTCTAGATTTTGTTCTATTGTAAATCTCTGCTAGGAGAGCCCAAGGTTTCTACTGATTAAGATTCATGAGATTCTTATCTCCAATAAACTACTCAGAAAAGCTGGAAGTGGCACTGTGATTTAGATGGTAGAGTGCTAGCCTTGATCAAAGAAGCCCAGGAACAGTGCACAGGCCCAGAATTCAAGCCCCAGGACCAGTAAAACAAAACTAAACAAAAAGTCACAGACTTTCCTGCTTTGAACCATGATCCTCTGATCTCACCCTCCTGAGTAATTAGGATTTACAGGTGTGAGTCACTGCTGTCTGGCCTTGACTACATTTTTTTTTTTTTTTTGCCCGTTCTGGGCTTAAGCTCAGGGTCTGAGCACTGTCCTTGGATTTTTCCCAAGGCTAGAGCTCCACCACTTGAGCCTCAGCACCACTTCTGGCTTTTTCTAAGTATGTGGTAACAAGGAATCGAACCTGGGTCTTCGTGCATGCTAGGCAAGCACTCTACCACTAGCCCAAACTCCCGGCCACCTTGACTACATTTTTAAGTATATAGTTTTGTGTTTTGTTTTGTGTGCGTGTGTGTGTGTGTGTGTGTGTCTGTCTGTCTGTCTGTGTCTGTGTCTGTGTCTGTGTCTGTGTCTGTGTCTGTGTCTGTGTGTGTTGGTTCTGGGGCTTGAACTCAGGCCCTCAGCACTGTCCCAGAGATTTTTACTCAAAGCTATCAAAGCTAGTACTCGACTGAACCGCAGCTCTACTTCTTTTTTTGATAATTTATTGGATTTTCATGTACTTTTCCTGCTCAGGCTGGCTCCTGAGTAGCTAGGCTACAGGCATGAGCTATTGGCTTCTGCCAATTTTCTGGTATTTTAAAACAGATTAAATATAAAACAATTCTTTCAATATTTTATTTTTGAGGATTTTAGGTAGAAATTTTATTATAGTAAATGCTTTCTGGGACTTTGTGTCACTGGATAATCCTTTGTTTGTAGATTAGTGTTTGATCTGCTCATTTAGTAACTACTTACTGCATTCTGTGTCCCCAGCATGTTGGTAACACAGTTGCATACTGCCACTGTCCTGATGTGACTCCCATTCTAGTATCTAAATGTGTCCTCACTTTACTAGTTAGCTATCCATGCCCACTCTGGTGTTATATGATCTGGGGTTATATGATCTATTCAGGGCAGTTTGTGTATTTTAAATAAGATGAGCTATGGTTGTTTTAATAATTTTTTTTTTTTATGTGTATGTGAATCTGTGTGTGTGCTGGGCTTAGGGCTTGAACTCAGGGCTTGGGCACTATTCCCGAGCTTTTTTGTTCACGGATAGCGCTCTACCACTTGAGCCACAGCTCCACTTCTGGCTGTTTTGGTGGTTGGAGGTAAGTTTCACAGATAATCCTGCCCATGCTGGCTTCAAACCATGATCTTCAGATCTCTGCCCCCCGAGTAGTTAGGATTATAAGCGTGAACCACTAGAACCTAGAATATTTGTTACGTTTATTTTTGGCAGAGTTTAGCTCTGAATTCAGGGTTTTATTCTTATAAGATAGGTACTTTGCCACTTGAGCCACACTTCAATCCCTGTTTTGCTTTCAAGTTTATTGATTAAGATGGGCATCTGTACAATTTTGCCTGCTAGTGTTCACCGCGATCCCCTGTCTCCACTTCTTATTAGCTGTTTCTTTCTACATTAAGGACTATGCTATTGTTTGGGTATATCACAGTTTATCTGCTCACCTACTAAAGGGTCAGGCCGAGTTTGCTTCCTTCCCTGAAGATGAACCGCTTGCATTCTGGCTTGCCTTCAGTGCTCTGAGATTTCATGCAGTAGTATCTCAGATGTGCCTTAATTTAGAAAAATAAGCTTTTGCCCATCTAAACTACTAGTCCACCCTGAAAACACATCAGTGTGTGTTGGTGAGTTCACTTGCTACTGTTCGCTTTGATGATGTAGTTTGTAATTGGTTGTCTTTTGTGTTTTCCTTCCTGTTGACCCATCCTGACTGCAGCCTTTCCCTTTCAGCGGTACTGCGAGTGGCTGGCTCCCTGCAGAAGAGCACAGAAGTGATGAAGGCTATGCAGAGTCTTGTGAAGATCCCTGAGATACAAGCTACCATGAGGGAGCTGTCCAAAGAGATGATGAAGGTGAATTAGGCTGGTCCTGCTGGCCTTACGAACTACTGAGCGTCCCCTCAGCAAATAGCAGGGACAAGGGAGTGTGTGGGAGTGGAGAAACTGGCTGGATTTGATGACGGGGGAGTGGATGGTTGTTAACACTGGTTGACCCTGTTGTTGCTGAGCCTGGTCAGAATGTCAGAAGTAGCACAGTGTGTTGTCAGTGCTATAGGGGAGACTAGAGATCAGTCAGTCATTAAGGGCACAAGAAGGTAGGGTTTGCAAACTCCCACTTGTATAAGAAGGGAAGAACCCTGATTCCACCTTCTTCTCCAAGGTGGTATTCCATAGCTGGGCAGGGAGGTAGCTTATCCCAGACTATGGATTTGTAATATGTTCTGTAAAATGCAGAATAATAAATTCTTTTTGTATTTTATTGGCCATATGCTTGTTATAACTACTCAATTCCTATAGTGTAAGCATAGCCATAGATGATAATTAAACAAGTGAACATGATTGTGTCCTAACACTCTTACCACTTGAACTAGGTCCCAGCCATTTTTTGCTTTTCATGATTTTTTTCAAGACAGATCTGGGGCTAGCCTCAGCCTACAAACCATGTAGCTAGGATTGCAGATGTGGGCCACTGCAGCTGGCTTATTGAGTTGGGGGTGAGGGGGGGAATTGGGGGTTGGTGGGGAGGAGGAGGTCTCACTAAAACCTTTTGCCTGAACTGGCCTCCAAACACAATCTTCCTGGTCTGTTTTCCAAGTGGGTGAGATTACAGATGTGAGTCACTGTACCCAGCCCTGGGGCATGATCCTAGTTACTCCATTTATCCCCAGTGCCTGGGGAACATGGCTGAATGGTAGAGTGCCTGCCTAATAACATGGGTTCAAAACCTCAGTACTGCCAAAATGAAGAAATAAAGGAATGACAGCTTCCTCAATGCTGAGGAAGGCTGAGGAAAAGCTGTAAGGACTAGATTTTGAAGGCTCTTTTACTCTCTTAGTAAGTACTTAGTAGACCTCTTTTTGTTGTTTTAATTTAGCTTTCTTTCTTTCTTTCTTTCTTTTTTTGAAACAGCTCAGACTGGCCTCAAACTCATGATCTTTTTAAGCCTCCCAAGTGTAATTTATTGCACATAGATGGCATTGATTTAGCAAGGCCATTGGGCCCTGTCTTAGGAACCATGAATGGGACTTGTGTCTATTTGTGTCTTTCAGTTGGGAAAAGATCTAAATTTTAAGTCACTTCATTCTAGAAGCAGCAAGGCAGGCAGGGGAAAGGGGTGGATTTATCATAGTCAGTGAGCTTCATATTCCCAGGGGAACCAGGGTTAGGGCTGTCCCCTGTGACTTTCTGCTTCTTTAATACCACAATGTGAAGGTACTGACAGGGAACTCAGTTCTTTCAGGTTGCAGAGCCATCAGGATTTTCCTTTTCTGGTAGCTTCTCAGAAGCCTGAATCTTATGTGTTCCTCTGACCCTGTCTACAGCCACTTAACCCCTTTCTACTTCTTTCCACCCAGCAATGTTTGTATTTTAACATCTGGGTGCTATTGTGGTCTTTGCTTCAGTAACAAAACATAGTACCTCATCTGGGAGTTGACACTGCTAAGTGGGAAGACTGCAGAGCCTGGCTGTCAGGCCCATAGTGGGGAACCATTTGCTGTGCCTCATAATGATCTTGCTGCTTTCTGAATGGAGGAGGCTGAGCAGCTAGCTATAGACTGCCAGGATTGTGTCTGGCCTTATTTGCCAGGTCCAGAAACACTGTTGTCTTCTCCCAGGAGTTGAAGATCATACTTTGGCAATGTGATTGATCCTTACAGACCAGGCAGAGGAACTCTGTATGTGCCAGCAAGTGTAACCTGGACATACTGGAGTGTTCTTCAGATCCATTCTGCTTGTGACTGTGGTTATGGTGCCCACTTCTGTAGCTCCAACTGAAAATTTCATACCACATTGTCTACCCCATAGACACAGAATATTTTGGCCGAGTTAGGGCAGATATTTCCCAAATCAGGTTAGGGCAAATGCTCATCTATAGGCAAATGGTTCTCTAATGCTGCCATTATAGTTGCCATTGATGGCCAGAATTAGACCCGGTCAACTTTAGCCTAGTATGGAGAGCTGTTTCCCTTTGAGCCTTTCTTCTCCTGCAGAGAGGACAGTGCCCAGTATTTGCCTTTTGTCTTCCAAGTCAGCCCTGGTAACTAGACTTAGCGTTTGGGCCAGGTGTGTGTGTTATTGTCAGGTAGAAACAGATTTAACAGTCAAAGACAGTACTGCATTTTTCTGTGTTTAGGCTGGCATCATAGAAGAGATGCTAGAGGACACCTTTGAAAGCATGGATGATCAGGAAGAAATGGAAGAAGAAGCAGAAATGGAAATTGACAAAATCCTGTTTGAAATTACCGCAGGTATGACTATGCGGCTCCCCTCTTCCCTCTTAGGACCCTTAAATTAACCAGTAACTTCATTCTCAAACACCCTTTGCTTTTTTTTTTTTTTCTTTTGTTGGTCATGGGACTTGAACTGTGGGACTGGGTGCTGTCCCTGAGCTCTTCAGCTCAAGGCTTACTTTACTGCCTTACCACTTGAGCAGTAGTGCCACTTCCTGTGTTCTGGTGATTAATTGAAGCAAAAAGACTCCCAGACTTTTATGCCTGGTCTTGCCTGAACCATGGTCTTCAGATCTCAGCCTCCTGAATAGCTAGGATTATAGGCATGAGCCACCAGTGCCTGTTGTCTATATTTGCTTTCTTAATTTTAGAAGATACCAGTTATCCATTGAGGAGATACCACAAAATAACCAGCTTAAAGATGTTTTTTAAATTTCCAGAGTTTTCATAATGGTAACTGGGCGATATTACTTTTACATCTGCTGTTGGGAATTTACATTGATGTAAACTTCATTGAAACCAATTTAGCAGTAGTTGTCTCAAAAGCTAGCACATTATTTTAGTGAAATAATTAAGAGTAGGCTGAAAGCTATCTGGAGTACTATTGTTTAGCATATTGAAAAGTTCAAAACTAAATGTCTAACATTAGAATATTATGTAATTTAAAAATATAACACTGTGTAGCAGACTGAATATATTCATTGATATAGAAAGATGTATATAATGTATATGAAAGAAAATATTGGGCATAGTGCCTCTTAGCTACTCAGGATGCTGAGATCTGAGGATCATAGTTCAAAACCAGCCTGGGCACTAAAAAGTCCATGTGACTCTTATCTCCAATTAATCACAAGAAAACAGGAAGTGGCAGTGCTGTGGTAGGATGGTAGCTTGAGCTGAAGAGGTCAGGGACAACTCCCAGGCCCAGAGTTCAAGTCCCACAAGGGACAAAAACAAACAAAAAAACCTCGTTACTGACATGTGAAAGCATCTATAAGAGGGCCAGGAATTTGGGCTAGTGGTAGAGTCCTTGCCTAGCATGCACAAAGACCCAGGTTCAATTCCTTGGTACCACATACATAGAAAAAAAGCCAGAAGTGGTGCTGAGGCTCAAGTGGTAGAACTCTAACCTTGAGAAAGTCCAAGGACAGTGCTCAGGCCCTGAGCTCAAGCCCAAGATTGGCAAAAAATAAAAATAAAAAAAAGGGTGTGTGTCGGGGCGTGCTGGGATGTAGCTCAGTGGCAAAGCACTTGCCTAGCAAGTGCAACATCCTGGGTTCAATCCCCAGTACAAAAAAAAAAAATCTAGAAAAAAGTCTGTGAGACAGGCATGGTGGCTGATGCCTGTAATCCTAGCTACTCAGGAGGCTGAGATTGGAGGATCATGGTTCAAAGCCAGCCCAGACACTAAAGAACGTGAGAATCTTATCTCTAGTTAATTACTAGAAAATGGGAATCGAGGCTGTGGCTCTAGGAGTAGGCAGTACCCTTGAGCTGAAGAGCTCAGGGACAGACCCCAGAGTTCAAGCCCCATGACCCACAAAAAAAAAGAAAAAAAAAGTTTGTGAGGATAAATACAAATAATAGTTATCTCTGAATGATAGTGAGTTTTTAAACTTATGGAGTCTTTGAGTTTTTATGATTAATAAAAAAGTGGACAGGCCCTGAGCGCAAGCCCAGGACTGGCAAAAAAAAAAAGTGGAGGCTAAGATCTGAGGATCTTGGTTCACATCCAGCCAGGCAGGTAAGTCTGTGAGACTCACCTCCAGTTAACCACCAGAAAACTGGAAGTGGCTCTGTGGCTTAAAGTGGTAGAGCATTAGCCTTGAGCAAAAACTCTCAGGGACAGCACCTGGTCCCAGAGTTCAACCCCATCACCAAAAAAAGTGTGATTTAATTTTTATTTGTTCATTTGCCTTACCAATTTAAAGTTATTGGAACAAAGAACCAGTACCAAGAAAACTTTGTGAAGACTGAAAGACAGTTTTTGTTGTTGTTTGAGACGGTATCTTGCTGTGCAGCCCAGACTAGCCTTGAACTTTGCAGTCTGGCAGACAATTTAATTTTACTCAGAAATTTAAAAATGAATAAATCTTCGGTAATTTTTAGGAGTTTAGGAGTTTCAGAACCAAGACTTTTTTTTTTTTTTAGTGTAATGTTACTACGTTGCCCAGGCTGGCATAAAATCCTGGTTCAAACTGGGTGCCTGTGCTCACACCTATCATCCTAGCTACACAGGAGGCTGCGATCTGAAGATTGTGCTCAAAGCCAGCCCAAGCAGGACAGTCCAAGAGACGTTATCTCCAAATACACACACACACACACACACACACACACACACACACACACACACACACACACACACACACACACACACACACACACACACACACACACACACACACACACACAATCTGCATTCAACAGCCCTTGGTTTCTAGCTTCCTTTATCAGCTGGGATTATAAGCACTTGTCTCAATGCCCAGCAGATCCAATCTTCTCAAAATTCTTATTCTTACTTGGGTTAGTAAACTCAGCCACCCAGGAGGCTGAGGTGGAGGACTGCTTTTGCCCTGGAATTGAAACCAGCAAGGGAAACAGCAGCACCACATCTCAGAACAGAAAAGTCCTTGCAACTTCGTCATTATGACAGAGTGCTGGATGCTCAGTTCTAGTGAGCACCGCGCTCCCCCATAGCTTGTTCAGCATCCTTTGTCTTGCCATTTTAGCTCAAGAAGCAAGGGGCAGGAACATGGAGGCTCACTTGCTAATTTGCTCACTCTTTTCAGGGGCCTTGGGCAAAGCACCCAGTAAAGTCACAGATGCTCTTCCTGAGCCTGAACCTGCAGGAGCAACAGCTGCTGAAGAAGAGGAAGAGGAAGAGGAGGCCCTGGAGGCCATGCAGTCCCGGCTGGCCACACTGCGAAGCTAAGGCTGCCCAGCAAAACTGGAAGGCTTTCCCCTCAGTCCTCCGCCAATGCACACGCGCCTCTGAAGAACCATCACTCCGTGTTTCTCTTGCACTACACCTCTGTCAGGAGGCTCTGTTTTCAGGAAAGTTCTGTGCTAATATCTCTTCGCTCTCTGCAGAAGTTTTGGGATCTCAAAGGAATTGTTCTTCTGAAAGTGATGTGATTAAATGCATCATTTCCAGGAATATAAACAGCATTACTATTTTACTGGGGGAAGGGAAAGAAATCCATTTCTCATGAAGCTTTTCTCAGCGTTGATTGCCTGAACATTGAGGACTCTGTACATTTTTTTTTGATGTGTGTGTAAAACACTATATAAAAGGACTTTAATAAATTTCTGCTTTAATTCTTGGTTCCATTGTAGATTGTCTTGCGGAGTGAACTCCAGGTGTTGCATTCAAATTGTCTCTCGTGTTGACTTTGGAAAGAAGAGGATGCTATAGCCAGCATATGGGACTCGGAAGCTCAGCAAAAGTGGAGTTTGCTCTGGATATTATTCCCAGCGTTTTTAGACATGTTGTGGGGTCCACCCTAATGCATTTCACCAACTAACCCAAAGAGTTCTTGTAAATTGGGCCTCTTATTCTGTTGTCTGAGTGATAGTGGTAGGCCCTCTCGTATATGTGTGTGGGTGCTGCATCCTCATCCCTTTCTTTCCATGGCAAGTTGCATGCAGAAGAGATATTCGCACTCTCTTTCTCTGTGCCTACAGTGAGCTGCTTTGTCTTGATCTAGGACACGGGCTTATCCGACGGCACCTTCTCAAAGCAGTAACTGAACAGTGAGAGGCAAGGTGTAATTGTCATGTTCAGTTATCACAAACCTGAGGTATTCTTTAGATGTAGATTAAAGTATAGAGTGCTAGCTGGGCATGGTGGCTCATGCCTGTAATTATAGCTACTCAGGAGGCTGAGATCTGAGGACTGAGGTTCAAAGCCGGCCTGGGCACTAAAGACCGAGAGACTTATCTCCAGTTAACTAGTAGGAAACCAGAAGTGGTGCTGTGGCTCCAGGGGTAGGATAGTAGTCTTGAGCTGAAGAGCTCAGGGACAGCGCCCAGGCCCAGGATCCAAGCCCCACAACTGACCAAAAAAAAAGTATAGAGTGCTACTATTCTGCACTAACACTTGATGTTAGTGTTTGAGGGTTTACAACACCCTGACAGAGGGCAACTGCTCAGCTTGCTGCAGTGACATCTGAAATCTGTTGGAAAGTGGCAATTCTGGGGTTCACACCCACAGAGATCCCTTTAGTCCAAGCTCTATGTGCTCTAAACTAGCCAGTATTTGGTGCCGATTTTTGCCATTCTAGTAGGTGTGTGTATTGATACCTCATTGTTGTAGTTTGCAGTTCACGAATGAGACATGATGTTGAACATCTGTTCATATACTTGTCATCTGTATACCTGTTTTTGTTTTGTTTTGGTCTCAAACTTGTGATCCCCCTGCATCCACTTTCTGAGTGGTGGGATATGCAGGCATGACATCTCATCAGCACCAGTGAAGGATCTGGCACACATGTTTTATTGATTTTCTGAGTATTTTGACAATTTGAGTTTTTTTATTGAATTTTCTGATGTAGATTTATCAGAGATGTCTTTTAAGTGTTTTATTTGTCTGGTTTGTTCTTTCTAGTGGTTTCTTCTCCTAAGCAGAAGCCATTTATCTATCTATCTATCTATCTATTTTGCCATTCTGGGGCTTGAGCTCTGGGCCTGAGCACTGTCCTTGTCAAGGCTAAAGCTCTACCACTTTTGAGCCCCAGCACCACTTCTGGCAATTTTTCTATGTATGTGGTACTGAGGAATCAACCTTGGTCTTCATGCATGCTAGTCATGCACTTTACCGCTAGGCCAAACTCCCAGCTCAGAAGCCTTTTATTTTTAATGAAATCCTGACAATTATTTTATTAATGTGTTTAGTGCATTTGGTGATACACACACACACACACACACACACATATTTTTTTGCCAGTCCTGGGCCTTGAACTCAGGGCCTGGGCACTGTCCTTGGACTTTTTCAAAGCTAGAGCTCTACCACTTGAGCCACAGCACCATTTCTGGGTTGTTGTTGTTTTTTCTGTGTATGTGGTACTGAGGAATCGAACCTGGGTCCTCGTGCTAGGCAAGCACTCTACCACTAGGCTAAACTCCCAGCCCCTGGTGTTGTATTTTTAAAATGACCACTAAGCACAACGTTTTAAAAGTTTTCCCCAGTTATCTCTTAGGAGTTTTGCATTTTACATTTACATTGCATTTACATTTTGAATTAATTGTTACGAAGGGTATAAAGTATATGTGTAGATTAATTTTTCACCTTTTGTTCATGTCTTTGTTCAGCCACTTGTTGAAAAGAGTTTTCTGTTGTATTGTATGATGGTATCTTGATTCTGAGCATGAGTGGATTGAGAAGTGCCTAGATTAATAAAGCTTTCCTCTGAAGTCTGTTGAGGGTTTTCTCAGGGAGGATTAGCTGAGTGGGGAATACTAAGCCTGAATGCTTGCAGCACTGTCCCATAGGCTGGAGGCTTTGAAATGGAATAACAGGAGATAAACAGCAAATAACAGCATTTTCTCAATGCTGCTTAGCTGCCCTGATGTGGACTTTTCTACCCTTACCATGGTGGTCCAAAACTGTAAGCTAAGCTAAGTCTTTTCTCCTTTAAGTTTGCTTTTTTCTGGTGATGATAAAACTGCCGTAATGCATTTACTTTTGCCAAGGATGAATTGACTCTTGTGTGGGTCTACTTGCAGGCTCCCTGTTTTACTTTACTGATTTTTGTTCTTTCACCAATAGCAAAACCATGTATGTTGTCATGTGCCTGTAATTCTAGCACTTGGAAGATGGAGAATGGAGGGCACACAGTTTAAGGTAGCCTGTGCTAAATACTAAATAGTGAGGCTCTTGTCTCAAAATGAACAAGGGGCTGGGCACTAAAAAGTCTGTGAGACTCTTATCTCCAGTTAACCACCAGAAAACTGGAAGCTGAAGAGCTCAAGGACAGCACCCAGGCCCAGAGTTCAAGTCCCACGGCCAACAAACAAACAAACAAACAAATAAATAAATAAGGGCTATCCAGGTACCAGTGAAGGACAGCACCCAGGCCCAGAGTTCGTCTCACGGCCAACAAATAAATAAATAAATAAATAAATAAATAAATAAATAAATAAATAAGGGCTATCCATAAATAAATAAATAAATAAATAAATAAATAAGGGCTATCCAGGTACCAGTGGCTCATGCCTATAATCCTAGCTATTTGTGAGGCTGAGATTGGAGAATTATAGTTTGAAGCCAGCCAAGACAGCCAAATCTGTGAGACTTTTACCTCCAATAACTACCAAAATAGGTAGAAGTGGAGCTGTGGCTCCACTTGAGCAATAAAGCTCAGGGACAGTGCCCAGGCCCTGAGTTCAAGCCCTAGGATGGGCACAGAAAAACAAGGGGTGAGATGTAGCTTGATGATGGAGTGCTTGCCAGGCATGGATTCAAGCCCCACCACTGAAGAAAAACTATTTAGGCTATTTTTTTGACTATTGAAGTTTCATATAAAACAAAAATTAGGTAATGTTTGTCTTTTGACTTTACTATTCATATAAACGTTTAAATCAGTTAACAAGATCTATAAAATAACTTTTTGTGGTTTTTATTGGGATTTCATTGAATCAATAATCTAAATTGGGAAAACCTGATATATCTAGGGTCTTCACAGAATTGTACTGGAATTACATGACATTCATAATTGCTGGATATTTTTATTCTAATATAAATAAGACAGGCGGGACCAGGAGTTTGGCCGAGTGGTTAAAGTGCTTGCCTAGCATGCATAAAGACCCGGGTTCGATTCCTCGGTACCACATACATAGAAAAAAGCTGGAAGTGGTGCTGAGGCTCAAGTGGTAGAGCTCTAGCCTTGAAAAAGGCCAAGGACAGTGCTCAGGCCCTGAGCTCAAGCCCAGGACTGGCAAAAAAAAAATAAAATAAATAAATAAATAATAATAAAAAAAAATAAATAAGACAGGCACTGGTGGCTCATGCCTGTAATCCTAGCTACTCAGGAGAATGAGATCTGAGAGAATGATGCTTCAAAACCAGCCAGGGCAGGAAAAGCCTTAAAACTCCTACTTCCAATTAACCATCCTAAAACTAAAAATAGTGCTAACCTTGAGCAAAAGACCACAGGGATAGCACTCAGGCCCCAAGTTCAGGCCCGACAACTGACAAAAAGGTAGATGACTAAACAACTAGATAGATTATAACAAGCTCTTTTTCAGCATTCAGATTATCTAAATCTAGAGCTAGCAATATTATTTTTAAACAGGTCCTGTTTTTCTCTTTCCGGCTCTTAGGCTGAAGGAAGAACACACTGGGCTCTTTCTCGTGCTAAGGATTCTTTTTGCCCTCATATACTTGGGTGGGCATCATTGGAGTCACTCTTAGTCAGAGAAGGGTCCACAGCCTGGAAGGCACGTAATGATTATACAGACCTGCCTAAGTTTTCCTCTATTGTCAATACTTTATTGAGTCTCGCAGCAGTGGCACTGGCTCCCGCCTATCCTTCCTCTCAACCCATCCCCTGGGATCAGTGTTGTATTCTTAATAAAACCAAGGGCACTTAAACTATCACTTCTTATCACAAGCCTAGTTATTGTTGTTTCTAAACCTAGTTGACTCTTCAAAAGTGACTTTCCAGCTTGATGTGATCTCTGTTATTCATTGTAGGCAAGACAGAAACTGAACCTGCCCTGCAGCCCTCTGCCTCTACCTCCGCCTCTCCATCTCTGCCCCAGTTCCCTAAGTGCCTAAGCACTTAGCAGTTGTGCAGCTCATAGCCTTAGGCACACTAGGAGAATTCCAGGTGCGTGTGTGGTATTAGAGTAGCTGAGAACTCACACAGCTTTGAGGAACTGAGATCATTTTTTTTCATTTTAATATAAGAATTGATGCTTTTTAGATGCCAGTATGTTATGCCATTAAGAAAGGATATTATAGTGAAATAAACCTAGAAAATATTCGACTAAAATAAACATAAAACTAATTTCTTTACATCTTTGAGACATAAGTTTTTCCAAATTATTTGACTTCTTTTTTAGAGGTGAGAATTAATATCCCTCTCATGGAACCAATTCAGAAACATGTCAGTCATTACAAGGAAATAATATTTTTCTTTTTTTTTTAGGCTAAGCAAGTTCTTTGTACACATTTTAAAAAATATTTTCATGGTGTGATGCCAGTAAAATGTTGGAAGAATCAGTCCAAACACCTCCCCTCCAAAGAAACCTGGGAACTACTAGAAAGCTAAGTTTTTGTTTTGTTTTGTTTTCTTTGCCAGTCCTGGGCTTAAGCTCAGGGCCTGAGCACTGTCCTTGGACTTTCTCAAGGCTAGAGCTCTACCACTTGAGCCTCAGCACCACTTCTGGCTTTTTTCTATGTATGTGGTACCAAGGAATCGAACCCGGGTCTTCATGCATGCTAGGCAAGCACTTTAACCACTAGGCCAAACTCCCGGCCCCTGAAAGCTAACTTTTATAGCAACTAAGCAGATATTGAACTAAGGAAGAAGAAGCTGCACTATGATCCAGCACTGAAGTACAAGAAAATTTTTGACTAGAAGTTCAAGACTCAACTGTGCAACATAAAGATATACTATCTCAAAAAATATTAAGTAGTAGAAAAGCTGTGTGACTCTTTTCCTTCCCTTTTCCTTCTTAGCTTGGCAGCTTGAAGATAGCAGTTCAGATTCACAGTGTGGGAACCTGGCCTTCAGTGAAATCTGAAAGAATAAAGTAGATCTCACAAATTATTGTTTGTCTGTCTTAACCTGGGGAATTAACACAAGATGTTTATGTTTTCCTAACTTTGGAATTGCTTAAAAACTTTATAAAGCCTTAACAAATGTGTATAAAAGAAGATAGTTAAAACATACTGTTTAAAACCTATAAAGAATAACTGAGTGATAAGCCATGTGCAATAAAACCAGAGAAACACTATGAACAAATGAAATGCCAGAGACAGAAATTATAAAATGGAGCAACATAGAAATTCTAGAGCTGAAAATTGTAGTGATACTAATAAAAATATACATGGGGATTCAGGAACAGATTTGTGAAGGCAGAAGGAAAATCAGTACACTTGAAATGAGAACTCTCAAATTTCTTGAGAAACAGAAGAAAATTGACAGACTAAAAGATGTGAGAAATGATGAAACTCACCAATATTACAGCAGCTACAGAAAGACAGTATTTGAAGAAATAATGCTTGCTGGGTGAGGTGGCTCATGCCTATACTCCTAGCTACTCTGGAGGCTGAGATCTGAGGATCAAGGTTCAAAGCCAGTCCAGGCACAAAAGGACCTGAGACTCTTATCTCCAATTAACC
This sequence comes from Megascapheus bottae, assembly GCF_031878675.1. Lineage (NCBI taxonomy): Eukaryota > Metazoa > Chordata > Mammalia > Rodentia > Geomyidae > Megascapheus > Megascapheus bottae. The sequence goes on from NC_143515.1 coordinate 22,739,284, forward strand.
TCTAGAAAACAGTAAGTGGGGCTGGACTCAAGGGTAGGGTGGTAGCCTTGGGCTGAAGAGCTCAGGGACAATGCCCAGGCCCTGAGTTCAAGGCTCACGACTGGCAAAAAAAAAATAATTATAAACATTTAATTTCACTGCTTTTTTGGTACATTTAAGTGATGGGGCTGTTTTCAATGTGACTGGTATGAAGATACTCTAATACTAGTCATAGTGGTTGGCTTTTTAGGTATTTGTTAATAATTTTATACATCATTGCTTTTGAATTTGCCAATGTTCTAAATTTATTTTTCCATGTATGTTTATAGTTAACCTGTAACTTCTCTATTTCTTTGGTATTTGCCAGATTTGGGTATCAGGTATGCCCAGGTATATGGATCCAAGGACACTTGTAGTGAGGTGAGGAAAACCCATAAATGCTCAAATTATTCACATTTATACCATATGTAATCAACAAGTCTGAGCATTGATAACTTCAAGCCATACAAAAAAATTGTACATATGAATATTGCTGACCAAAAACTAGATTTTGATTTCATGTTCCGTAACTTGAATACTAAGTTGCTTGATTCATTTCCCTTGTGACCCCACCCAACTTTTGCCAAGGGAATGCCCCACCTTTCAACAAACCTAAAGATTTCACTTCCACTGTGTTTGTGAGGTTTACCCTAACTTTTGCCTTGCTTTTGGGGAGGTATATTGTCCAAAGTTCAGGGCAGGGAGATATCAGATCACAGGAAGATTTCCGCTGTTAAGGCAGAACTGAGACTACTCCATGTCCACTGACCTATGTAACTACACATGGCAATCCTTTTCCGTTGGCAGTGGGGCTTGAACTCTAGGCCTAGGAACTGTCCCTGAGCTCTTCAGCTCAAGACTACCACCTTACCCCTGGAGCCACAGCGCCACTTCCTGTTTTCTAGTGATTAATTGTAGTTAAGAGTCTCACAAGGTCTTTAGTGCTTGGCTGGCTTTGAACCTTGATCCTCAGATCTCAGCCTCCAGAGTAGCTAGGATTGCAGGCGTGAGCCACCACACCCAGCTAGAATTGTTTTTGAAATTTTAAAAATTATTTTAACCCTATTTGGTCAAAACCACATCTCATCTGCGAATAGGCAGGCTTACTTACTGCCTTGACATTCATTATGAAATGATTTATTTCTCATATTACAACAGCCAGATGATGATTTATTTTAAAGGTTCTACAAATGTCACTTGTGAAACTGCCTTTGGGTAGAAGGTATAGCTCTCTACAAGCATGAGGCCATGGGTTCAATCCCCACCATGCCAAAAACCAACCTTGCCTGTGCCTAATAGTCTTGGGGATCCTGGATGGTGACAGTCTTTTGCTACTTGATTAGCATAAATTAATAGTACAAGGGGATTTTACTGTGATGATTCCATAGAGGTGTACTATATATTGTGAACAAGTCACCCGCCCCCGGGATGCTCCCTTTCCTCCCATTTGTCCTCCCTCCGTTTTAGTATTTGATGTTGCATTATACTGTTATCGTCTGTGTAATGTGTAATGAATGTCCTTTGATCCTCTCCCTTCCCCTTCCCCCTGCCCAGGCCTCCTGTTCCCTTTATCATTTTAGGTTTCGATTCCACACTTAGCTTGTTCCACATGATGGTCTCTAATAATTTCATTCAGGGTTGAATAATAACTTTAGTATGTTGTACGTATGGATATGTACACAAACCACTTTTTTTTTTAATCCCTCAGTTGTTGGGCACTGAAGCCACTTCAGCTGCTTGGTTGCTGTGCACTGGTTTGCAACAAACTTGAGTGCACAGATATTTCTCAAATGTTGATTTACACTGCCTTGGCTATATGTCCAAGATTAGTATGGCATAGTTCTGAAGTGTGGCTGATTCCCGTAGTGGTTGCACTAGTTGACATCCCCACCAAGCAGATGGGTGTGTCTTCTTCCTCCCACTCTTCCAGTGTTTTTGTTTCCTGGGTGTCTTGGGGGGAGATGGAATCTGTGTTTTGGCATTTCCTTTATGGCTAAGGTTGCTGAATATGTCTTCATGTATTGATCCATTAATACTCTTGAGAACTGTCATTTGTTTTTTCATTTTTTAGCTCTTTTGCATATTCCGGATATTAACCTTGGAATAGCTGGTGATTTCTCCTCATTCTGTGTGTTGACTTTTGGTTCTGGTTGTTTCCTGTGATATGTAGAAGCTTTTTTGAGAGAATCCCACTTGTCAATTATTCCCTGAACAGTTGGAATTTCATTAACAAAATAACTACCGATCCCTATACCTTTGTCTTCCTTGTTTTTTAAAATCGGTATTATAAAAGGTGATGTGCAGAGAGAGGGGTTGCTGTTCCACAAGCCAGGTAGAGTACATTTCTTGGATAATGTCACCCTCCCTTGCCCTTTATTCCCTCCCCATTCCACCCACAAGTTGTATAATCCATTTTCAACATGTCTAAACACAAATGCATTTGTTCACTTCCTCTGCTTTCCCAGTCATATAAACAAAAACAGTAAAAAAATTAAAAATGGGGGGAATCTTGTTTTCATTTCCTCGAGTTCATTTTAATAATATTGTGTAAAATCAGATGCACACATTGTCTTTCTGTTCCTAAGTGTCCTCCTTTGATCTCACTGAGTGTATGCCTAGAGGCCTGTATAATTTATGTCTAGTATGTTAGATCTAGCTTCTGCATGAGAGAAAACAGGTAAGCCTGGCTTATCTTACTCCACATTTGTTCTATTTCCCTGCAAATGATGTATTATTCTTTCTTAAAAGCTATGTAAAATTCCATTGTGAATAGATACCATACTTTTCAGATCCACGTATCTATTGTAGGGCATCTGGGTTGTTTTCACCACTTGGCCATTATGAATAGAGCAGAAATGAACCTGGATGCACAAGTGTCTTTATGGTATCCTGGCTTCCCTATTTTTGTGTAATAATTTCAAAATAATTTCAGGTTTTTCATTAAAATATTTGGTCCAGCCAGGGGCTGGTGGATCATGCTTGTAATCCTAACTACTCAGGAGGCTGAGACCACTGTTTGAAGCCAGCCCACCCAGGCAGAAAAGTCTGTGAAACTCTTAACAATTAACCAGCGAAGAGCTAGAAGTGGAAGCGTGGCTCAAGTAGTAGAGCACCAGGCTTGAGGGAAAAAAATGCTCAGCCTGAATTCAACCTCAAGGACCATCACACACAAAATTAGCACTACTATATTTCACTCAATGAAAAATCTCTATTGAAGAGTATTAATATTTATATATGCCTTTGATTTACATACAAGTCCTGCCCCAAGCTTCTCTATATTACTGTTTTCCCAAGGATGATTGCCATGGGCTATATGGTTTATCCTTCAGAAGTTTGTGTTGAAAGCTTGGTCTCCAGTACACTGGGAGCTTGAGTGGATGAGTTAGGTGTGGAGTCCAGTGCCACATATTAGACTATGTGGGCATTCCCTTTAGAAGACGTTATTGCTGCTTTAGCAGCAAGAGTTTGCTTGAGAGCTAGTCATTAAATAAACAAGCACTGACCCCTGAACCTCCATTCCCATCTCACCATCTGATCTCAACATCCCGAGCACATCACACATTGAGATGCCATCTACCAGACATCAAGCATTTGGGGTTGTCCAATCTTGGGACTTTCAACCTCTAAAACTGTGAGCTAACTCTTTGCTTCTTCATATAGTAGCCACCTCAGGTTTTATTTTTAAACTATAGAAAACACTCATGGTCTACTTTTACTAAGCTTTATTTTGTCTTAGTTTGTCTCTGTGGGATCACTTTTCTTAGCTTATTGTTTTAAGTCTAATGCATTTCCTTCCTCGGGCATTGTGTGTGATGCCAGTAGGCGTTTTTCTTGAATCACATTCTATAAACACTGTACCCTACTTACAAGTCAGCCTGCTACATTTTTGTGGATTCTGGTAGTCTTTGAGACTCCTCAATCAGAAATGACTGAACACTTGGAAACTCTTTTATTCTGGGGGCCAGTAGCATGGCCAAATGGTCACACACAGAAAAAAAGCTAGAAGTGGTGCTATGGCTCAAGTGTTAGAGCGATAGCCTTCAGGAAAATCCAAGGACAATGCCCAGGCCCTGAAATCAAGCCCCAGGACCGGGGCATCTTACCTGTTTTACTCATGATATTCCACGAAATGCTCTTAAAACTTTATAAAAAGCTACTCCTACATTTATTGAAATGTTTCTCCTGAATTTCTATTAGTGAGATATTTGAATTTGGTTTCAAATGTGAAATGGGGCTTGTATTCTCAAGATAAAGCCCAAAGTCAGGACAAGTATCACTTTCGTGTGGGTATAAAATGAACAGCTTTTGACCTGTGATTTGCAGCAGTCTGAGAACGTTTCATGTCTATAAAATATGAACAGGGAAAATAAATTTTGTTTGCTCCAGACATTCAGGTGTGTTCTCTAGACACTTTTGTATGAGTTCCTAAGCAAGAGTGCAACTCAAGATCCAAGACTCAATAAGGGAGTTTCAAAGACACTTCAGAGAATTAAAAAGTTCATCTATTGCGTTTTGGTTGCAGGGTGGCTGCGGCAGTAGACGGGTTCTCCTGGCCCCCTACTCCACTCACAGGCTACTTGATCTCAACATTCCTGTCATTACCACTAAAGCAGACTATGAAAACCATGCCCTGGCTCTTTATGAAATGAATTTTAAGAATAAAAACACCTCAAGTAATAAAATGTCTCATAATTAGGAATCAAGCCAAAATATTATATGAATATTTTAATGCAAAATGCTTAACACTTAAAATTAGCAAAGCTCCATTTAAATTAAAATTCCATTTAACTAAAGATGGTTAACCCCAAGAATTGTACAGTAGTTGACTTTTGTATAATGCCAGTCCTATGCAATACAATAAGAACTGCATCGTTAGCTGTTACTTCCTCCTCTGCTGTTCTGGACCCTAACAGGTGGGGCAGGGTGCTCAGACAGAGACAAATTAAGGTAAAACCCAAATTAACTGTGCAGTAATTCCTAAGTTAGAAACCCATTTGATTAAGCTGTCCAAACAGCTGGGTTATAACTGCAGGTATTTGTTCAGAGCTGGTAAGAGGTTTTGTTTTACAACGTAGTAAGATCTGCACTAGGTGAGAAGTCACAGTATAAGGATGCATGGTCTGTAATAATTCCTACATATACACACTTAGTGTCTGTAAACACTAGAAATATACATTAGACAGAAGACCCTCACAAGTCGGGTACAGTTTTAAAAAAGAAGATGAGGTAACATGAAATCTCAAAGTCCACAGGAATCCTGCCTGAAGAGTTTGAACAGCTGCCAGTGATTCATTTCCAATGTGCAGGGAGGGATTAAGGTTTGCTAAAACCAGATTCACTGGCTTTCAGCATAGCAACTGCATCCTTTACTGCATGGTAGATAACATTTTTCACCTACAAGAATGAAAGAAAAAGTGACCATTTACCATTCAATTAAAAAAAAAATCTGTCACAAAAATATCCTTACCACCAATTACCCGCACATCTCCACATTTTGTCAGAATTATAAAGTAGTTCTACAAAGGGGCTTCAATTCCTGAGGTCAGGTTTGAGGACAATGCATCTTGAGCTATGTCTTTCCCCATCCCACCCCATCCCTACCCTCAAGTTATGCAGTTCAACTTTTACATAATGTACACTAAAAATAATGACCATCTCTCCACGTAGCTCAGCTTCTTCAGATAAGTATGTCATGTCCATTTGGTGCCATGTAGCCTGATGAGTTTGGTGGGGTTTCTACTATCACTTGAGCTACACCTCTGGTCATTTACACTTTTACTTACAGCTGCCATTGATTCTTCCTGGGATTTCCACGCAAGTGGGACTATAATGCAGGCCACCATGTCTGACCTGAAAGCTTTTAGAACCAGAGGTTCCAGTTTTTTGCTCTATTTACAATCCATGAGAAACTGCAGCACTAAAGCTCTTGCAAGCATCCTGGTTTCAAGACTCCTGGCTGCTGGCTGAGGTAGAGGTCAGAGGTGAATACACTGCTCAGTTTTTAGCCTTGCTCTTTGTACACAGGCCAGGGTGAATTTCCTCTAGGGTTGCTCTTCCTTCACTTACGTAGACAGTAGAACTAAATATTGTTTGGGGGGGAGGGGGGAGTGGAGAGGGGGTAATATGAGATCTCATTACACTAGCCAAGCTGGTCTAGAGCTTGTGATGGATCCTCCTGCTCTGGCCTCCACACCCAGCTCTTGGGCCTAATGTGTATGGAACTTACTGTAACTTCAGATAAATTATTTCATTGTGAGCTCTTAAGAATCTCCACCCTGGACAGTTCTAAGGACTTTATGGGCCATAAAGCCAGAGGCAACAATGCTATTTTTACCTGCAATTTGTCTTCATGGTTGGTGTGAGTCTGTGACAGATAACGGAATTCCTGAGTAAGCCAGAAGCAGTGTTTAACATGCTCTGGAGACACAAAGTCTTCAGCCACTTTGATACAGCTATACAAGTTATGAACCTGAAAAACACCATGCCACATCTGTTCACAACCTCAAAAGGTCACAGTAGTAAGCAAGGAATGGAATAATTGTTACCTGATGTGGAGCTCCTGCTGGGATAAAAACCACATCCCCAAGAAACTGTACAATAGCCCAGCCTTGAACTCCATATTCTTGATGAAGACGCTTTCTTAGCGATCGGTCTAAATACCAGCTTTGGTCATGAATAGGATCGTGGTCCGCTGGGTTTTCTTGACCTTGTTCTTCTGAAACCTAGAAACACATTCAAAATAGCAAGCAACTGAGCAATGTACTAAGAGTCGAGATAAGCATTTTCCCCACTGAACAGTGCTGGTGATCAGTCATGTTGGGTCTTTGTCAACTGAAGAGTCCCTGTTAGCAGAGGAGTACTCAAGGACACTGACAAACGATAAAACCCAGGATCCTTGGGTAAACTGACTGGTTCCCAGTTTTAAAGACCTGCTCTCACTGAATAATCTCGAGGCTGGTTGCAGATGGGCAGAGGTAAGCAGCCAATTTTCTGGAGTCGTGATGTCGATTCTAACACTGCATGTTAAAGACCTACTTCGTGGCGATGCAGCGGGGAAGGAGTGTTCACATCCAAGCCCCACGAGGGAGAAGTGGTAGTGAGCGAGACCTGGGTGCAAACAACGGCCTCAGCACTCACGTTCAGAAGTTACAATGACCGAGAATTACTTTGCAGTGCCCTTGCTGAGCAACCTACCAGCCAGCCTATCCTAACTCCTGCCAGTCGTCTGTGAGGGACATAGCAGTGCTTGGGCTCTTCCAGAGTGACAGTGACAGAACTTTAGTAATCATTCACAACATGGAGACACTGGGGCCAAAGACTGATACATGAACTTCTGACGTGCTCAGCTTTTAAGGCAGTAAAAACAAACACCACACGAATTTAGGAAAAAGCTCCAAATGCACTATAACATAAAACAATCATAAAAGATAAAGCCCCTTTTCTTTAGAAGCACAGCCCTAATCTTTTAAAATACTTGTTTCTTAGCAACCACTGACAGCCTACCCAATCTGCATGCCAGAACCTAGCAGTTCTGAACAATGTTATTCTTTTCACATGCCGCAGAGCAAGGATCACACCTTTTTTTTTTTTTTTTGCCAGTCCTGGGCTTGAGCTCAGGGCCTGAGCACTGTCCTTGGACTTTCTCAAGGCTAGAGCTCCACCACTTGAGCCTCAGCACCACTTCCGGCTTTTTTCTATATATGTGGTACCGAGGAATCGAACCTGGGTCTTCATGCATGCTAGGCAAGCACTTTAACCACTAGGCCAAACTCCCGGCCCCAGGATCACACCTTTTTAAGAAATTCTCTTATCTTCTCCGTGTCCTTAGCAGCATATATGTGCCAGAGGGCTCCCGGCTTCTCCTTTCCTTCTATAAATCGTTTTATCGTAAGCTCATCAGAATCACCGTCTTGGATGGTTCTAAGGACTTCTAAGGCAAGAGAAAGCAAATAAACGTCAGAGTCCAGGTACCTAGCCTACTTTTTGGTGAGTGAGGGTAGGGGGAAAACTGGAGACTGAACCAAGGTAATTGACATCCTACCTTCTTCCTGTTCACCCTGTCCTTTCGGAATTCCCACATAAACCATGACATTAGCTGCATCAGATACATCCAAGTGAAGATTGGTTGTTCCATATTTCCGATCTTCTGGAGTGATTAATCCTGCAAAACCAAAATGTCTTATCAAGTCACTGAACACTGCCTTACGTCACAAATTTTCTTTCTGATTATACAAAACTTTAAAAAAAAAAAATCATTTGGGCGGAGCATGGCCTAGTGGTAGCGTGCTCTTCTAGCATGCATGAAGCCCTGCCCTGGGTTTGATTCCCCGGAACCACATACACAAAAAAACCGAAGTAGTGCTATGGCTCAAGTGGCAGAACACTAGCCTTGAGCAAAAAGTGTCTAAGGACAGTGCCCAAGCCCTGAGTTCAAGCCCTAGGACCGGCAAAAAAAAAAAAACAAAAACATTTTATCTTTTCAACACTGAAACATTCCTATCAAATATTTAACTATAAAAATAAAGAATTAAACATGGGATGCTGGTGACTCAGGCCTGTAACCCTAGCTACTCAGGAGGCTAAGATCTGAGGATCAATGTTCAAAGCCAGCCCAGGCACTAAAGTCCTTATCTCCAATTAACTACCAGAAAACCAGAAGTGGCACTGTGGCTAAAATGGCCTTGAGCTGAAGAGCTCAGGGATAACACCCAAGCCCAGAGTTGAAGCCCCACAACCAACCAAAAAAAAAAAAAGAGAGAGAGAGAGAGAGAGAGTAGAATTAAAACTTGTTTCTGGCAACAAATTAAGTCTCTGACAAATTATTCTGCTGACAACAGCTTAAAAATTCTGGATAAAATTGTATTTTCAAAAAGTCTTTTGTCAATGTGCTAGCAAAAGAAAAATGGGGTGGGGGTAGGAGGAGAGTATGTATAAATACTTGGAACCAAAAATTCTCTAATAGTAAAAGCTGACTTCTAAAAGGTAGCTTTTATTTTTTTGCCAGCCCTGGGGCTTGAACAGCCTGGCTATTGTCCCCGAGTTTCTTTTGCTCAAGGCTTGCACTCTGCCACTTGGGCCACATCGATACTTCTGCCTTTTCTGTGTATGTGGTACTGAGGCATCAAAGCCAGGGCCTCATGCATGTTAGGCAAGCACTCTGCCACTAAGCCACATTCCCGTTCTTGCTACCATTTTCTGAAAGGACATGTTTAACTTAACCAGGTGAGCTTTGGCTATGGCAGCTGAGGAATATTCAGGGCAAGAGGCATCAGCCAAGGTCTGCTCAAGGAGACCTTAGACTCCTTCTACTTCCATACAGGAAAAGCTGAGACCTCCAATGGCTACATTCAGTGCTCCCTGAGCTAGTGAGCACGAGGAGGGCTGCCAACAGCGCCATGAGAAGCTATGCTTAGAAGAGGGTGCTTTGGAAGTGTTAAGTCTTATTACATTTGTTTCCAACTTGCTGAAATATCAGTCCCAGGAGCAGGAAAAGCATTAGATAGGAATTGGGTAAAATCACAGGATATAGAAACAGGCTTTAAAATGGTAAAGGTTCAGGGAAGAGCTAATGAGAGCTAATATTGTAATTCTAACAAGAAGTTGATAACGGTACTGGGTGTGAGTGTAAGTTTGTTTACTAGATAGACTTCATCATTAACATCTTCAATATCCATAAGTAAAAACTTTAAAAGTCAAGGAAAGCAATTAACATGCTACAAATAAAATCAAAGTTATATGTGGATAAATATGAATGAATATACAAACATCTGATCCTACTCACTAAACTCAAGAGCAGAAAATTTTAGTCTGTGGCATGGCTCAAATGGTAAAATGCATTTGAAAGGCCTGAGGTCTAAACCCTATTACTGCCAACGAACCCTTCAACTCTGAAAATGTTGTACAGGATAACAAATATAAATGGTAAAATGATAATATAAAGGAGGGATGAACACAAATTTAGGACAGTGGTAAAGACTAAGAGCAAGAGACAGCACAGAGTTGGGTTGCCTAATCAATGTTCACAAAACAGTGAACTCATGCATCGTGAGGAAGGAAAACAATGGCCCCAACTCATGCATCGTGAGGAAGGAAAACAATGGCCCCAAGTCCATTTGATTAGTCATAGATTATTGCATATTGATACATCAGACATTAAAATGAGGCAACAGTAACAGTGAAAGAGAATTCCGGAACCGTTTTGCCAGTGGAAGAGCTTTGACAGAGTAATACTGCCACCTATCTATCTGATAGTGTTCAAGAATGACACTAATGGAAAAATGCTTTGATGCCAAGTATTACAATAAACCCCTGCTGTGTGTGTGTGTGTGGGGGGGGCCTGTTCCTCTCCCCCAATAATCTCAAGAGAACAAAGGCATCAATAAATTCTCTCCTTTGGGCAAGGTGGTCTAAGAGGCCAGCTATAGAAATTGACAGGGAAGTAATTATGGAAGGGAGAATGTTTCCAAGAAGACTGGAAAAACAGCCAAACAGTAAGTGACATTCACTCAAGAATTTGAACTGGAACTTCAACTAGAAGGACAATCTTCAAAAAAGCCAACTTTAATCCAGTTCTACCTTGAAGATTATTACTATTTTTGTGTGTGTGTGTGGGTCATGGGGCTTGAACTCTGGGCCTGGGCACTGTCCCTGAGCTCTTCAGCTCAAGGCTACCACCCTGGAGCCACAGCCTCACTTCCCATTTTCTAGTGATTAATTGGAGATAAGAGTCTCATGGTCTTTTGTGCCTGGGCTGGCTTAGAACCTTGATCCTCAGATCTCAGCCTCCAAGAGTAGCTAGGATTACAGGCATGAGCCACTGCACCAGCTTAAAGATTATTTTTATAATGAAACTGAACAGGAGGCTTAAAAGGATGGTCCAAAGTACAAGATCACCTTAGGATTCATTTAAGCAACATGAAGATTCTGCAAGAGATAAACCTGCATATGCCTTATACCTGCAGTTATGAAAAAAACACATGACCAAGGAACAGAAGGTATTAACTATATAAGCAAATACTTGATGTGTTAGATATTAGCTATTTTCTCCTCCCCTAAAATGAATTTTCCAAACACCTTGTTTTATTTCTACTATAATTTCAAAAAATTGGCTGTTCCTTCTTACCATAAGCATTATACATCTTGGGACCCAGATCTGGCCGAACAAAGTAGTTTGGCAGCCTAGAGGCCAAGTTTAGTTTGCCATCTCTCCTTGTGTACTCAGGCAGTGGAATGTTAGCCATCAGATCATCAAATCTAGGAGAAAGCCAAAAATGTTCAAAATAAGCTTGTTTTTCTCAGTTATTATATGATTTGTTTTTGCTCCTTCAATACCAAAACAAATAGTATCCGTCATCATTAAGCTGAATATAGCGATTGTTAATATATTTAAGACTAGAATTACAGCAATCATGAACAAAGACATTTTTCTCTCTCTCCTACATCTCACAAATGTGTTCAAATCTTAGACAAAGTATTTGCGCAGCCAAGCACCAGCAACTCATACCTGTATATCCTAGCTACTAAGGAAGCTGAGACTTAAGGATCACAGTTGGAAATCAGCTAGGCAGTAAGGTCTGTGAGACTTTTACCTCCAGTTAACCACTTTAAAGCCAAAAGTGGTGTTGCGGCTCAAGTGGCAGAGCACTATCCTTGAGCAAAAAAGCTCAGGGACAAGTACCCAGACCCCAGGTTAAGCCCCAGTACTGGCCTTATCAGATCAAATCAGAACTTATCACTTCTGCCTGTTAGAACACTCAAAGATACTATTCATTAGGTGTGAAGCTCCTTTTCATGGTTTCAAGCTCAATGGAACTCCAAATCCAGATGTCTAGTTAGAATAGACTTGACTAGCTTTTCCCCACAACTAACTATAAACTGGCTGCAAGATTACATCAGCCTCTTCTCTGGAGGGGGATTTCCTCCATTAGTCAAGCCAAATCTACAACTCACTGGCTTTATCTCATTTAAAAACATCTCCTGCCAGACACCAGTGGCTCACATCTATAACCTTGGCTAAGCATGAGGTTGAGATCTAAGATCTCAGATCAGACAAATCCTTCAGACTCAATCTCCAACTAAAAACCTAGGACAAGAAACGTGGCTCAAATGGTATAAGTGCCAGCCATAAATGAAAAGCCAAGTAGATTACAAGGCCCTGAGTTCAAGTACCAGTACAGACATTAAAAAAGGAAAGCAGGGCCAGGAGTTTGGCCTAGTGGTAGAGTACTACCTAGCATACACGAAGACCTGGGTTTGATTCCTCAGAACCACATACATAGGGGAAAAAAAAAAGCCAGAAGTGGTGCTGACACTCAGGTGGTAGAGCTTTAGCCTTGAGAAAGTCCATGGACAGTGCTCAGGCCCTGGGCTCAAGCTCAGGACTGGCCAAAAAAAAACAAAATGGAAAGCAAACAAACAGGCAAACAAAAAACCCTAAACCTGTTTCCAAAAGTTATAGGCAATAAATAAAAATATCAGTAAAACCATGTAAGTTTGATATCCTAAATGATTTTCTTACTGCCTCAAAGAAGATTTAGCCTACTAAATGAAAACAGAATCACGTCTATCTTTATAATCCTACCTGGAAGGCATCATATCTCTAAAATCTTCTCCTGGTGGCCAGTCCTTAAGTTTCAATACCATTGGTTCTTTGTCATTTTTCAAACGATCTGAAAGGTATAGCATCCAGGTTACATTAACTATTTGTAATTCAGAAACACACCCATACCCACACCCCAAATTAACATTTTTATGTTTCAACAATGGAGACAATTTTTCTATAGAAAAAGTTCATGGGGCCAGGAACTTGGCCTAGTGGTTAAAGTGCTTGCCTAGCAAGCACGAAGACCCGGGTTCGATTCCTTGGTACCATATATATAGAAAAAGCTGGAAGTGGTGCTGAGGCTCAAGTGGTAGAGTTCTAGCCTTGAGAAAGTCCAAAGGATAGTGCTCAGGCCCTGAGCTCAAGCCCAGGACTGGCAAAAAAAAAAAAAGAAAAGAAAAAGTGGCCGGCAGTTTGGCCTAGTGGTTAAAGTGCTTGCCTAGCATTCACGAAGACCCGGGTTCGATTCCTCGGTACCACATACATAGAAAAAAGCCGAAAGTGGTGCTGAGGCTCAAGTGGTAGAGCTCTGGCCTTGAGAAAGTCCAAGGACAGTGCTCAGGCCCTGAGCTCAAGCCCAGGACTGGCAAAAAAAAAAAGTTCAAACCCACTTAGTAGTACAGAAATTCTATTTTAAAAATATCCCAAGTGCCAATTACTAACCCTTTTATTCCTATAGCAAATTAATGTGTACCCTGAAGACAGACAATTAGAGACCCCAAATTAAGGTGTATTAGGGTCACATTTGTATAGATCTTCTTTGAATTGCTTGTCCCTTGAAATCCAGCCATTCCTTTAGGCCCATCTGCTCCTCTTGCTCAGGGTTTCAGGAGCACCACGCAGCTCCCAGCTAACTAAAGCATCACATTTCGATCAACAGAACCCACAGGGGTTTAAATCTCATTTTCTGAGGCCAGCATGAAATAGAAACGACTTGGTTTTGCTCAGAGATTTAGACTATCTCCTCTTCTGTTGAGAGTTAAGGATGGGCTGGGGACCTCTATTTTCTGGATGGTATCTCTACATTTAGTCAACTTTTCTTTGCACTATGAACTCTATAACTTCGAAGACTAGGAAGATCAAAAGAGGAAAAACAGACACTATCTCATATTTCACCCCCCTTGAAACATCTTTCATACGTACTGGGAACATCTTCGAATCCATCCCAGAAGTCTCCCACTGTGGCTCCAGTGATGATTTCATTGGTCCTACAATTAACTAGGTCCACTTCCTGCTCACCAAACTCTTTCCGGAAGGATTCAGGTTTCCAAAGTTCAATGTTCAGTTTATGATGTACTCCTGACACCATCACTGGCTACAAAGAAAGGAAGAAAACTAGTCTCTATCTCCAGCTCTGTTTAGGCCACAGGCAAGGCAGTTTTTAAGCAGCTGCTGGTCTGTTTCCAGGTAGCTGGTTTTCAATCTCAGCTGACAACACAATGGCTTTCAAAGCAGCTGGAATCCTCTCTATTCATGTATTACACATTCTGGTCTCAAACTACGCTACTAAGCTTCTGCTAGGAAGGATCTACTGACTTAGATCCCATTTCAGAACACCAAAGTCCTGTGTCACGCAGGGATGTCCTTCAGAAGTGCACTGCCATGGGCCTCCAGCCCACCACTGCTGAGCTGCAATATGGATCTGAAGTTGCCAAGACTTGACTGACCAGGAAACCTGGGTTTTATGTTAAATAGCCTGCTTATAACAAGGTAGCAAAGGGTAAGAGTGTGGCTAAGTGGTGAGGTGCTGCACTGACAAATCAATGCTGAAAACAACTTCAGTAATTTTTATGGAAATAAGAGTTACACACTGCATTTTACAATGCACAATACCTCCCGGTTCACTTTCCCAACCTCTAAACGTTTGAGTCAATTAGCAAACCTCAGTAACGTAGGGAAAAAACAAAAAACAAAAAAACCCAAGTTTTGTTGTTGTTCAAACACATTTTTTTCTGTCTGACATTTGCCCCAAATGTTTGTCCAAAAGCAAGGTGTTCTTTTAGTGAGGCTACTACTTGGCTAAAAAGAAAATCCAAAGATCCAGAAAGCAAACAAAATGAAAGCAGCACAGCTATGCATCTCCTAAACAAACCAACTACAACTTAAGACTTAACACTGCTTTTAAAGTAGGTACCTTGGGGGAGAGAACATACAGACTGATATCACATGGCTCTAACCCACCTACAACTGCCGTCAGCACAGGCTTTTATTTAGGAAAGAAGCATGGTTTTGTTTTCAAACTGTTTTGTCTAATCCTCTAAAGTCCCATCTGCCTCTTAGTCATATTTCCACTTCCCCTGTTAATGTCCACTAAACTTGACTCACTAAGCCTGTGTCTCATTGGGGGGGAGGGGGAACAAGGCCTGATGGCTTGTAGTAAGAGCTAGTTGTGGGGGCAGACAGGATTATATTCTATGGCCAGCCAAACTAAAGACCTGGAGTCATGACTCAAGTGATGAAAGCTTGTCTATGACAAATGAGGCCTGAGGTCAATCCCCTGTAGGGAAAAAGAGAGGGGAAAACAAAATAACAAGGTAAGGATAGTTAACTGAAGCATTCAAGATTCTAGCAGGAAAAAGTAAGTTGACTGCACAAAGTGAGACAGCCCCTACTCGAATTAGGTCTACCATAAACATAAAAGAAGTAGGATCAGGGAAACAGAGGCCTTTATTACCTGCCCTTGTTTCCAGCACTCCCTAAATACATTCCAGTTGCTCTTGTTGTTGGGATCTTGTAAACACAGCAAGCGATTATCACACAGCCAGTAATGAGGAGTGTCAAAGCCCAGAATGCTAGGCTTGATGGTCAGTCCTTGAGGCCTCTTAGGTAAATCAGAGGAAGTCTTGTTTTGCACCAAAGAGGCAAAGATGTCATCAAGGATTTTTGGTGTATTCTTGAGTCCATTCTCTGTCTGAATTTGGGGAAGAACACAACTATTAAATATACCATTCCTTAGCACCAAAAAAACCAAATACCATTCTGATAGTGGAAGGATAGGGAGTCCAATGAGGCAATTCCCATTCTCCTTTGGGTACAGAAAAGAGAGTAAGGAAAGGTGTAAGGAACAGTGAGTTCCACTGCTGTAAGCCAGGGAGACTTGTCTCCACAGAGGTAAACAAAACAAGTTCTTCCCCCTACACTTCAACTTATTAAATGTTCCTTTCCTGCTTCTCAACTTTACAAGTACATACCTTTCCTGTAGAGGAATTCAAGAGATTGCGGAGAAATCCAGAATTATTGTTACTAACAGGTGTCAAAATTGTGTTATTAAAGGTGTGAAGGGCGGTGCTGGACTTGTTCAGAGGAGGGAGGGATGGAAGGCATTTTATTTCATTCTTTAATATTGGCATTGTTGGTTGCTTTTCTGAAACAAAACAAAAAAAAATCCAGATTTAATAGCATTCTCGAAGAATACATTCATTAGTTATCTTTTAAACATGGCTTTCATTTTCTAGAAACAAGAAAACAAAGGAATACTGATACTATTTAGAGGATTTCTAATCGATGTTCTAAAAAAAATTCAACATCCAGATGAAATGATGGTAAATAGCATTCTGTTATTTTTATTAACTTACATTAGCCATATGGGTGGGTTTTCATTGGCATTTTTCTTTTTTCTTTTTGGTTTTTTCTTTTTTTCATATATTTTTTATTGTAATTAATAGAAGGGTTACATTATATTTGCCAGATAGAAGGTACATTAATTCACATACATTGATACCCTTTCTCATGTCTTGGTCCCCATTTCCCTCCCCCCACCCCCCATCCTGTTTTCCCCCCTTCCCTATTCAATTTCAAATAACCAAATACAAGTATATCCAATATATCAGATAACAAAATAAGATACTGTAACAATATGAGATAATCAACGGATACCAAAAGAGATGAGAGATAACAGTATATTAAGGACAACAATTACTCATTATATGACTTTTGTTTCTATATTGTAGAGGTCCTTTCATTTAGCATCATACTATATGGCCTTATGTATCAAGGTTTTGCTCTATTGCAAATCTCTGCTAGGAGAGACCAAAGTTTCTACTGATTATGACAAATGAGGGAAACCATTGAGCCTATCTTCCTTTGTTTTCATACTTGTATTTTGTTGCTTTATGCAAAATAGTCTTATGAGAAATGTCAACTGCAGCTATGCCGGGTGAGTATCAGAAAAGATTCCATGGCCTTGAGCTTAATCCCTAGACTATACCAGTAGCCCAATTCCAATGTTTTTATAAAAATAATAAATAGCAGTGCCGGGAGTTTGGCCTAATGGTAGAGTGCTTGCCTGCTTGCCAGAAAACCCAGGTTTGATTCCTTGGCGCCATATACCTAGAAAAGCTGAAAGTGGTGCTGTGGCTCAAGTGGTAGAGCTTTTAGCCTTGAGAAAGCCCAAGGACAAAGGTCAGGCCCTGAGTTCAAGCACTAGGACTGGCAAAAAATTAAAAAAAAATAATAATACTGCTTATCACATGAGTTTCCTCCAACTTTTCTTTTGCTCAAGGCTAGCATTCTGCCACTTGTGCCACAGCACCACTTGAGGCTTTTTCTATTTAAGTAGTACTGAGGAATGGAATCCAGGGCTTCACGTATGCTAGGCAAGCACTCTACCACCAAGCCACACTCCCAGCCCTCCTCCAACTTTTGGACATTCAATTACACTAACATTTCCAGAACACTGATTGGTCACACATGTCATTCCTTTATAGTGTCAAATTTGATTCCCTGGCAAATACAAGTGCCGGCAACAAATTCCATTTTAGACAGAACAGGACTATGTACAAGTGTCAGCACAGCACCATTCTTTCCAAAAAGGCCCCTCATCTAATCTAAAGGTCTATCAACAATGTAATTTCTCCTCTTTGGTCTGTGTCTCACACTTTCTCTGGGGGCAGGTCCCAGAACAACTTCTAGGACACTAATCACCTTTCTCTACAGTGGAGGACACTAGGTCTCTCTGTGAATGAACTCATGTACTCAGTAACTATCAGCAAGGCAGCAACTGAC
Organism: Megascapheus bottae; assembly: GCF_031878675.1. Taxonomy (NCBI): domain Eukaryota; kingdom Metazoa; phylum Chordata; class Mammalia; order Rodentia; family Geomyidae; genus Megascapheus; species Megascapheus bottae. The sequence continues at coordinate 22,756,907 of NC_143515.1, forward strand.
CCTTGTTCTCCTTGTTGACATTCCCGCTGGTCAGATCAGCCAGCCAGCTTAAAGGCGATGTGCTGGCAGGACAGGCAGGCTTCACGCTACCCGCTGACTTGGAGGCTGCTTCACCACCTACAGTCGCTGGCTCTAACACCGAGGGACTCTGCTGGACCATGGTCCCAAGAGCTGGTTTCTCCCCGGCTAAAGACGTCTGTGGTACATAGAAAAAGAGAATTACGCAAAAGCTAATAAATGACATCTTTCCTTTCTTTCTAACAGCCACCCAGTAACAGGTAAGGAGTCAAAACAAAGCCACATGAGGAGAAAAAGGAATATTCAAACTCCTGTGCTAACCTAGGTCCTCCATTTAAATGTGACATGCTTCTTTCTGTGTTGCAGTAGGCGTCCCCACTGCTTACCATTCTGTATCATTAAAGGAAAAAGAATTTGAGTTCAGTTTTGGTCCCAAAGACCAAAACTGCTATGACCTCATGCTGCCTTCAACACCATAGCTTTATGAAAATGTAACTGAATTTCTGATTATTAAGCACGACTGCAGGATAATGATGCACAGAGCAAGGGCAGAGAGAAGAGGGCCAAGTGCAATGGCAAGAAGAGATGCCATCAGGAATGAGTGACAGAAAGGCTCAGCTCATCCTCACTTCCTTCAATTTTCCATACAGATTACAGGTAATAAAAATCATTCAGGCTTGGTGGGCACCGTGGCTCAACCCTGTAATCGTAGGCTCAGGAGGCTGAGATCTGAGGATCAAGGTTCAAAGCCAACCCCTGGGCACAAAAAGACTCTTTATCTCTAATTAACCTCTAGAAAATGGGAAGTGGGGCTGTGGCTCCAGGGTAGGGCAGTAGCCTTGAGCTGAAGAGCTCAGGGACAGTGTCCAGGCCAAGTTCAAGCCCCACGACCCGTTCCCCCCCCCCAGCCAAAAAAAATCTTTCAATCTTATCTGAATAATTCTGCAGGATACATGCAAACATTTAAAAATGTGTAAGTCAGCAACACACTAGGTATATAAAACCCAGAGGAAATCTGGCTTTCTCAAGCAACAAAAATGTAAAACCTGAATGAAAGTGGCCACAAATGCGATGCACAAAAGCAATGGAGAGAAAGAACAGTGCTGTGAACTGTCTACCCCTCACTGACAGCTGACCTATGTTCCTTTCCCATACACTGCTAGAAATCCCTGGGTTACTTGAAAAACAGTAATCACACAGGTGGTAAACGGGCATGAGCAACAATACCTGTTTTAAGTCTTCCTTTGAGGCTGGCTTTGAAAAGAATTTGAACTGCCTGTTTGAACAGGGACAGTTAGCCTTTATTCCCCATTTTGCTCTGATAGAATGAACGATGTCTCCAACATCATAGAGGGCTAGGAAAAAAAAGGTTCAGAGGCAAACATGTGAACAAGCATGTTAAATACTTTCAACCTCAAGCCAGCAGAGCAGCCGCTATGTCCCACATGACTGCTTTCTCAGCAGCATGCTGTTCTACCCCTCATTTTCTTCCTGACTTTGCACCTAAATGTGCCCTTTTCTTAAACTATGCACACAATCTTAAAAAATGCTGGGGGTGGGGGTGTTAGCTGATGTTCTTCTGGGCAATTCTGAGAACATAGTAAAATAAGATGAGTAAGCAATCACAACCCTGAACCTACCTAGTCAAACCAAACCACCAGCCCCTGTGAGTTAAAACCAAGACACAAAAGGAAGACATCCCAGCCCCACATGAACCACCTTTGCCAGGAATGATCTGCGTGGGCATCAGGTTGTCAGGCTCATGGATCTGACTCTTCACACACCTTAGCCAAGAGAAGGTCTTGTAGGCGGCACCTGCAAGTGACATACTTGTGGTAACTTCTCCATGGACTCTGCTGCCCCAGTGTGTCACCCAGGACTGGTGACACAGTTTAGAGGTAATACATGCCTAATAAATGCCAGGCTGTGAGTTCAGACTCCCACACAAAGAAAACCCAGCAGGGGCCGGGAGTTTGGCCTAGTGGTTAAAGTGCTTGCCTAGCATGCACGAAGACCCGGGTTCGATTCCTTGGTACCACATACATAGAAAAAAGCCGGAAGTGGTGCTGAGGCTCAAGTGGTAGAGCTCTAGCCTTGAGAAAGTCTAAGGACAGTGCTCAGGCCCTGAGCTCAAGCCGAGGACTGGCAAAAAAAAAAAAAAAGAAAACCCAGCAATTGAATGCTTGTTTATAAATCAGTGTCAGGCTTCCATTTTCAATGCATTGTGGAGGGAGAGAAGAATTAAGTTGGTTCTCACCTTGTTGGCAATTCTTTCTTTTCATTCGGTAGCAATCCACACACACTCCAAATCCACACCGAGGACATACCCAGTGCAGGTTGAAGATGGTGGTGTCACAGACATCACACATCTCTCGAACACCTTTGACAGCTCGCTTCCAGGCAACCTGTCCTGCAAGAATCAATAAACCATTTAGTACTGGGAGGAGAAGGCTGTGTGGGGGGAGGGGGAGATGGGGAGGATTCCCACCTGTGACCAGAGTCCCCGTGAACTAGTTCAGCTATCTCTCCACCATGAAGCTTGCCCTATCCATTTGCACTGGTCCCTCACACTCATGCCTGCCTAGGCTATACGTACTCAAGCAGAGTTCTGCCCCTGCCACCAAGAAACTATGTTATGCTCAAGAAGAACCTCTTCTCCAGCTATGAACCAGCACTATCCCACAGCAGCAGGTCCCAGCCTTATAACTCATGAATCCCTTAGACTACAGGCAGCACAGGCCAAGGGAGAAGAGGTAACTCATACAAAAACCCAACTGTCAGCACAGGAGCTCTGAGCTCATCATAAATGCCACAATCCACTCAGATAAATCATTACAAGCCCCTAAGTGGCAGAGAATAATGGCTCATGACTAGAATCGTAGGAAGCTGAAATCAGAAGATTGCTGTTCAAGGGAAGCCCAGGCAGAAACATTCACAAACTCCATCTCACACAATAGCTGGGTGTGGTGGCACAACTGTCATCCCTACTATGGTGAGAAACAGAAACATCTCAAAAATAACCAGTGCAAAGGAGAGCTGGAGGCATGGCTTAGCATTAGAAGCATCTGTGTGTGAAGTTTGAGGCTTTGAGTTCCAAGTCCAGCAAACCAAGGTGCTTAGTTTTGTTCTTTCATTTTTTTTAAATTGTGCACAGTACAGTAACTTCACATGGGCACATGTACCAACATGATTTCCTTCACTAATCAGTGAGAAATGTGTTTTTACCAGACTCACATTAACCAATCAGGAGACTGACACAACCATGAGGGAGGGCTCTGCAAAGTAGACTTTTCTGTTCCAATAGCCAAGACTTAACAAGTGGAAGAATGGGCCTGCAGGACTGGACACACCATTGGCCTTCTCCCTTCAACAGGGACTGGTACCAATTATCAGAGTAGGAGCAGAGGAAAGCCTCTGCTGCCACCAAAAGATTCAAGGAACTATGGGTACATGTCTGCTTATTTGCTTTTTCTATGGACACATCTCTTTTCTAATCCATTCATTCTTTACACTGAGCACTTTACAATGAGCACAATCCAAACAACCCAGCTTGTGCATTAACCTACTCGGACTGATGAGTGAACTTCTGCCATTTCACTATATTTCATGCCATCCATATACACTACTCTTCAATATCAAAATAAGTACTGTGTTTCTTTCTAGTGTAGATAGTTGTAACAGAAGAAAAAACCACAAAGTAGAAAAGGAGGGCTGGGAGTGCTGGCCTAGCACGCACAAAACCCTGGGTTTGACTCCTTGGTATCACATACACAGAAAATGTTGAACTGGTGCTTGGCTCAACTGCTAGACTTGAGAAAGCTCAAGGACAGTGCCCAGGCCAAGAGCTCATGTCCCACAGCCGGCATAAAGGAAAAAAAGCAGGAAAGACTAATGACAATATTAGAAACTAAGGAGGGAAGAGTTTCCTAAGTATGCCCTTTAACACAATTACCTGGCCAGGCGCCCATCACTCACACCTCTAATCCTAGCTACTCAGGAGGCTGAGATCTGAGGGTTGCAGTTCAAAGCCAGCTTGGTCACGAAACGCCTCCAATTAACCACCAGAGAAGTTGAAGTGAAGCCGTGGCTCAAAGGGGTAGAACACTAGCCTTGGGGTAAATAGCTCAAGGACAGCACCCAGGCCCAGAGTTCAAATCCCACGATGGACCAAGAAACAAACAAACAAAAAAAACCCAAAACAACTACTTTTGTTTTTTTCTATATGTAAAAAAAAAAAAAAGGTCACCTTTACAAAAGAAAAACATCACATGAAACAGTCCTTTGGTTTTAGGAAGGATCTACATTGAAGTCCTATGTTTATGAACACTGGAGTCATTACTGAAGAAATTTCTTTCAATTTACTACTTTTACCCAAATGTATTTAATAAGGAAAGTTTGTTATCACTACTAAATAAGGAAAACCTGTATAACTTGTCCTGTATAGATTAGGGATAACAGATATTTAAGAATATCTTTTAAGTATTTGGTTTTTTTCTTGGTTTGGGGGTACTAAGGAAAGAACCAAGCGTTTTGTATATGTGCTGGGCCAAGTGCTCGACCATTGAGCTCCAGTAGCTGGAGTTGTAGCTGGTATTCAGGACTCCTGAGTGAGTAACAATGGGAGAAATAACAGATTTATATTTACTATTTCTTGTGCTGAAACTAGTTTGTTAGTTTTTGGCTACTACAATCAAAAATATTCCTTAAGGGCCGGGAGTTTGGCCTAGTGGTAGAGTGCTTGCCTAGTACATGAAGACCAGGGTTCATTTCTCAGTACCACATACATAGAAAAGGCCAGAAGTGGTGCAGTGGCTCAAGTGCTTGAGCTCTAGGCTTGAGAAAGTACAAAGACCAGGCCCTGTGTTCAAGCCCTAGGACTGGCAAAAAAAAAAAAAATTCTTCCTCAGGAGTGCCATGGATGCTTGTACTCAAAATGTATCTGAGTTATGTAGTGTATGTAAAAAGATAAACACTAGAGGAATGCAAAGGCTATTAACTGTCAATTAACTGGGGTCGTCTAGGACCTGCTTTGTCCATTCTTATTTTCCTTGGATGATTGGTTAAAGACTTTTCTCTTAAACCAGCCTGGGGTTTCATGGCTCTTTGGTGTGCCATATATTGCTGGTAAGGCTGGGTAAGTATCAATAATTTACTTTGACCTTTACCAATCAAAGAGAGCTCTATTCCTTTGATAATATTCCCAAATACATCCTTTATAGATGAGTGGCTAACTCTGATGAGTGTTACAAAGGAAAGTTGCTATCTCTTGTATCAGAGTGATCTAGATTTTTGGTGAAATTGAAACTCATACAACTTTGGAATCCAGGTGACTCAGAAAAATCAGGCTGGAGTTCAATATCCTGCCCACTAAGAGACATGCTTACTGTGCGGCTCAATAGTTGACATAGCTTCCTTTTCGGAAATCACCATTTGACAGAAGTGGTCTCCAATGTTGGCCAGTATATACTTTGCTGTGTCCAAGTCAGTTCCCACAACATTTTTGGTCAAAGGCAGCCACAAGCCAATAGCTTCGCTGTCGTATTTGTTTGGTGTTAAAAAGCCTTCTACCCGCAACACACCGTGCTTGTTGAACTGTAATCTAGAATTGTGGAAAACAAAAAATGGACTTATACCTTGTAATTCTATGCAAATACAATTTCATACAATAAAGACACTCCCAGTTGTCTGTACACTTCATGGAGGCTTATAACCAATTATGTTATAATGTCCCTACAACGATTTTTTTTTTTTTTAAAAATCATGCCTTCTCTCTCCCCCAAACACAAGCTAGAGACTAACTCCAAAGACAATTCAATAAAATGGAGTAGGATCAAACAGCAAGGACAGCCCCAGAGTCACTACAGAAGCTGATAAATAAGGTGATGAATAATCCAATCTGATCTGAATACAACTACTGCTTCAAAAGTAATGCTGGAAAGAAGATAAGCAATGAGATAGGATGCATTTCCCAAGCGAAGCAAAATGCAATTCTCAGTATTTGTTTGCTTTTTTTTTTTCCACTTGTGCTTGTATTAAGGTTTTAATCTCAGAACCTAGGAGCTGCTCTTTAGTTTCTTGCTCAAGGCTGGTGCTCTCTACCACTTGAGCCATAGCTCCACTTCTGGCTTTTTATTGGCTAATTGGAGGTAAGAATCTTATGGACTTTCCTGCCTAGGCTGGCTCTGAACCATGATTTTCAGATCTCACTCTCCCAAGTAGCTAGAATTATAGGCATGAGCCACCTGGTACCTGATTATCAGTATTTTTTCCAATGGACTAAATTAAACCGCAGTCAGAGAAATTTTAAGTTAGGTCAACTGTAGTTAGCTGCTAAAAGCCTAACCATTATGCTGAGTGCCTTAATCTCTTCACTAAGCAATGGCTAACTATGAAAACTCTATGAGCTCAAAAGGTACACAAAATAAATTTTAAACAAATCATTTGTCCAAGATTGTAGGATGCATTGACACAGGACAAAACACTAGGCATTATTTTAAAAAACACAAATTTACTTCAAGCAACCCAAAAGAGATACAAGCTTTTAATTCAGGGTCCAAGTGAGACCTAATTCTAATACTGAAAAACAAGTCTCAAAGCTATTTTCAGTAGGGGAGGTAATGACAACATAACTTTACCATTAAGACCCCACTCTTATTCCTATTTTATTTTAGCCATGTTTAGAGGGCAACAGACTTGACGGATATGATAATGACCATCGTTACTAGACCTTCTGAGCATCAAGGGGAAAGTTATGTTACTTGTTTTACTAAAGTGAGTTCATAAGTGCAAAAGCACATTTCCCTTTAGAGAAGTCAAAAATCTGAACAACAGGAAGTCATAAAGTGATTTCAAGTGATTTCTAAGCAGCACAAAATAAAGCAAGTCCTAATATTACAAAGAATAAAAAAAAAATTTCCTCCTAAAATGTCTCTGCCTCTTCATCAATCTCTCTAGCCCAGCTTCACATTTCATAGCACAAGAACTGCAATAAGAAGTCTGTAATGGGATCACAGTGACTTATCTTTTTAAAAAAATCCTCCTGAGAGCAAGTAGAATAGAGCTAACCTTTATGTGAAACTATTCTGGGCCAGGTGTTATTCACAATGTATTTTTATTAACATGTGAATGTGTGAACATATGTTGAAAGCATCACAGTTTTAAATGCTATCCCACACACTTTAAACAGTGCACTTTAGCAATTCACTCAGGAATGAACCGGCCAACCCAGTATCTAAAGAACCTCTACGCCTCACCAAATAATTCTGACATTACTAGCAGACATTCCTAGTGTATTATACAAACTATTTCAAATCTTACTTTCCTAATGCACAACAGGAATCTTTAATCTAAATTACATGTGCACAGAAACAATCTTTTAATTTAAGACTTTAAGTTAGATTCTAAAGAACATGAAAAAAATTAAGGGAAGACACTTGTTTATAACCATTTGGGCCTGAAAATAGCTCCAATTATGAGAAAGCCAATTATATCTAAAATTATCTATATCCAAACTGGACTATTCATTGTTTCAACAAGAGTACCTTTTTCTTCACTTCAGAGTGAAGAAAGTAAATTTGCCACTTAAAAGAATATAATCTGGGGGCTGGGAGTTTGGCCTAGTGGTAGAGTGCTTGCCCAGCACACATGAGGACTAGGGTTCAATTTTTTGTACCACATACATAGAAAAAGCTGGAAATGGCTCAAGTAGCAGAGCCATAACTTTGAGAAAGCCCAAGGACATTACTCAGGCCCTGAGTTCAAGCCCCAGGACTGGAAAAAAATAATTTAATAATTTGAACATGAAAGTTTATTTAAAAACCTACACCATTTTTTTTTAATTGTCTCTCTCAGCTAGCAGAGAGATACATGTGCTTGACCAGGCAGCAGGCATGGAATTCTGATGTAGCCTTCTGGAAAACAATTTGGTCTTGACACACATACTTTCTGACCTACTAATGCCATTTCTAGGACTCTTTCATCCATACCATTTCTAGTAGCAGAGAAAAAGAAGATGATCTATATACCCATGATAGAGCTGGTGAAAGTAATACATAAAATGCTGCTGCAATGGGTTATGTATTGTGGTTTGTCAGACCCTTCAGCATTTCCCCCCTATGATGTTACTTTTGCAAATGCTTGAATACATTTAAGCTTCATTTTAGTGGGGGAGGGGAGATACTGGAAAAGGAGAGTCAAAGGAAAATATCCAGTAACATTTAGGCTTCTAAACACCTTTAAAAATAACCATCTCTACATTCTATACTCATTGCTGAGGGAGAGCAAAGGATATATGAAATACAGCCGAGACAGATTCTGTGTGCTTTCCCTACTGCCTCACCTCCTGAAGTGAAAGAAACGGCAGAACACAGGCGAGTCCTTCTGCTGCTCCTTGTCCTTGCGAAGGCTGTCCAGCCGGCACTCGCGACACTTGGGTAGCTGGGCCACAATGTTCACACAGGAGTCGTCCTGAACGAAGGCCTCGCCGCTCTGCTGCAGCTTCTTGAGTTTTTCAGGGTCTGTCAAAACAGACTTTCTGGCTGGGGCTAAGACAAAACATTAAAGAAACAGACTTTCAGTTTCTGAATGTCTCATCAATCTTTGAATTCTATTCCATTCCCAGCTTAGTTGTAATTTTTAAAAATAATCAGAGAAACTAGGAAAAATTTGCTCCCCTTAAAGATTCTCACTTGGGGCTGGGAATGTGGCTTAGTGATAGAGTGCTTGCTTAGCATTCATGAAGCCCTGCGTTCCATTATTAATACCACACACACAGAAAAAGCTAGAAGTGGAGCTGTGACAGCTCAAGTGGTTAGAGTACTAGCATTGAACAAAAAATCTCAAGGGCATCATCCAGCCCGAGTTCAAACCCTATGACTGACAAAGAATAAAGAAAGAAAAAAATGAGCACCACAACCCCTGTCCAGCTGCCCTCCCCCGAAAAAAAAAGCCAAAACAACTTCTGGAGAGCCAGCTGAGACCTATGAGAAAGTCTAGTTTTAGAGATCCCAAATAGAAGTTTTCGGGGGTGTCCTGGCCTTTTTCCTGTCTTTCTTAAAGCAGGACTTCAGCACATGATAAAATACTAAATCATGCTGTCAGTCCTTGATTTTTTTTTTTTTCGGTCCTTAATTTCTTATGAAATCTTTTTTTTTTTTTTTACAATTTTAAAGAATTTATTAATGTTGATTTTTACATCACATTTTTTAAATGACAAGTTTAACAAGTGTTCAAGGAGGGTTATGAAATCATTTTTATTCCATTAGAGTGAAAGGATAAAGAAACCAGAGAAAATACATTAGTACAGAGAGGAATTTTAACTACTAATATCAAAAGATATCTTCCAGGCATGACTCAGGCAGTAAAGCAAGAGCCAATGAGTGGAAGGGTCATATACTTAGTTCAAGTGCCAGAGGTCCCTTTCCATAGGCGGGCCAGGTTTCCACAGATTACGAAGAGTCTAAACAGTATCTTATGTGTTCCAATCCCTTTTAAGTGGAAATATCTAGGGCTGGGAATGTAGCTTAGTGGTAGAGTGTTTGCCTACCATACATGAAGCCCTGGGCTTCCTGGGTACTGTATCATAGAAAAAGTTAATGATGTGGCTCAAGTGGTAGAGTGCTAGCCTACAGCAAAAGAAAGTCAGTGATAGTGCTTAGGCCTTGCCCCAGGACTGGCCAAAAAGATAAAGAGGAAATATCTAGTAATATTAAAGTTAAATGGTGAGGAAAAAAGCATTGATCCCATCAAGAATTCTCTCAATTCAGAGTAGAGCCCACACTGAGAAGCCACGCATCTAATTTGGAACAGAAGAAAAGACAGCTAGCTATATGACACTAACTGGCTTTTGTTTCCTAGCCCTAGGTGGAGCAAGAGTACAGAATCCTCCTCAATCAAGTATTTCTGATGGGTTTCCAATTGTACTTCCATTCCTTAGCCACTCACCATTGATGGCAGGATGCGCTAGTCGGGCATATATGATCTTTAAAATGATGGAATCATGTAAAGCTGGGGAATGATTGCACAAACCAAGACAAAGTTGGACTCTAGAACTCATTTGTGTACCAGTCAAGTTTTCATCTTTCTGACTGTTATTTATGAGAAAATTAAAATGTTTGAGAAATCTCATTTGTGAGAGCAACTATTTTATTTTAGCTCAGTGTGAAGGCTTAAAAAGCTTATAAAAAACTGATACATGTTGACTTTCTCTAGGAGAAACTTTTGAGGAAAATAGCATCATCTTTTCAGTTAATTTTATGCAGACTTAATGACTGTATTTAGGTAACCTAAGCCTCAAGGATGAAGATGCTAGGTTAAGAGAATTTCTATGCAAAGCAAGCTCTCTTTCCATTCTTCCATCTCTACACTAAAAACGTTCCTGAGTCAAATCTAATTTGTCCTAGTTTCAGTTAGTTTGGATATGATCCGCTAAGTAATCCAACGACATAAGGTTTTGATTTCTGGTGAGGATTCCATTGCTTTCTACTTCAAAAAAAACACTTCACATCTAAACTGATTTTGCCAAACAGCTGACAAACAGCAGCTATGAACCTTTATGACACACTGAGGCCATTGGTCCTTCTAAACCTAGTAAGAGCTTCTGACAATGATCAGTGTAATGCATCCTTTTAATAAAAGTACAGGTTGATTAACCCTTAGCTAAAATGCTTAGCACCAGAAAGGTTGCAAATTTCTGACTTTTTACTGGATTAGAACTATTACACATAATGCATTATATATTATTTCTACTGAGACCCAAATCTAAATAAAAAAATTTATCTGTTAACATCTAAAGACACAACCTTTAAGGTGATTTTACACAACTTTTAGCACGTCAACATTTTGACGGCACGCTATCATGTAAGGTCAGGTATGCAAGTCCATACTGGTGGTGGATAGGAGCCATGGAAGGAAAGTATAGAAGATTTTGAGTTAGGGTTGCTCAACAGGTAGTATGAAACACAAGAAAAGGATTAGGTTTGTAATAGTTTAATATAGCAAGACTTCCCCTTAAGGAAAGACTTGGTTTGGTCCTGCAACTCTCTATTTAACACTATTAACCAAGGTCTCCTTTTTCAAAGTTCTCATTGCTAGGCAAGGAGGAATTCACCTGGCCATCATGATCAGCTGGTGCTCTACCATATTGCCAGACTCCTCTAATCTTTTTTTTGTGGGTCATGGGACTTTAACTCTGGACCTGGGTATTGTCCCTAAACTCTTCAGCTCAAGGCTACTGCCCTAACCCATGAGACACAGTCCCATTTCCCTTTTCTAGTCTTAGGTCTAGTCTAGGAGTCTTAGGTTTTTCAGTGTCTGGGCTGGATTTGAACCTTGATCCTCAGATCTCAGCCTCCTGAGTAGCTAAGATAACAGGCGTGAACCACTGCGCCTGGCCCGGCAGACTCCTGGCCTGGCAGACCCCTAATCTTAAAAGATCTGAAATCTAGAGCTGGGAACAAGTGGCTCAAGCCTATAATCCTAGGTACTGAGGAGGGGGCTGAGATCTGAAAGTCTATGAGACTCTTAGCTCCAATTAAGCACAACAAAAGATGGAAGTGGGGCGCTGTGGCTCAAATGGTAGAGCACTAGCCTTGGGGGGGGGGGGGTAGCTCAGGAATAGTGCCTAAGCCAAGTTCAAACCATGGGCCCAGCAGGAAAAAAAAAATAAAAAATCATTACAAAAAAATCTGAGTTACTGGTGTTACATGAGGTGCCAGTTCCTCCACAACATGCACGTTGCAAAGCAACAGTGACAGTTATAATGCGATCACTTTAGTTTCACAATATTTTCTTAAAATAAACAATTGGAAACGTAAATGCATGCGCTGGAATCCTTTCAAACTTTAAGATGTTAGTAGACATTGCACTAATTCACAGAACATTAATTCATTTGTGTAATAAGACTTCTTTGAACTTCTTTCTACAAAGTCATTTTCATATGTTTTAATCATTAAGACTCATGCGTATAACCCTAACAACTCAGGATACAGACTGTGAAGGATCATGGCTCAAAGAAAGCCCAAGAAGAAAAGTTTGGGACATTCTCTCTCCAGCTAACCAGCTAAAAGCCAGGCTGGAAGCATGGCTCAAGTGGTAAAGCACCAGCTGAGCAAGAAGGGCAAGCTGGTATAAAGTCCTGAGTTCAAACTCTAGTATCATCATCAAAAAAAAAAAAAAAAAAAAAAAAAAAAGCCGGTGGCGGTGGCTCACACCTGTAATCCTAGCTACTCAGGAGGCTGAGATCTGAGGATCACGGTTAAAAGCCAGCTTGGGCAATTCAAAGCTGAGGAGACTCTTATCTCCAATTAATCTCTAGAAAACAGAAAGTGGGCCTGTGGCTCAAGGGTAGGGTGGTAGCCTTGAGCGGAAGAGCTCAGGGACAGCACCCACAACGACGACGACAACAAAAATCCCCTAGTGTATATATTTACCCCACCAATAAAGGTATTTAGAAACACTTACCAGTCTGAATTTTATTGTTACTTCTTGTACAAGAGCTTTCACTGTCAACTTTTACTGATGTTTCCTTTAAGTTTTGTGATCGGCAACCTAAAGTTGAAGGTATTATCTTTTTTTCTGCACAGCAATAAGAGCTATCACAATTAACACCTGCTTTCACTTCTGGCTCATTTGAAAGACCATCTGATGTGGAAGGTGCATGTTGTAGGTGCTTCTGCAGTTCAGGAGAGCTGGCACTTTCCAACTCTACTTTAGAAGAAGCCTTTGTAGGTAAGAACTCAGGAAGGCCAGTCAATGAATGTGGAACAGATTCTAATCTGTTCTCCCGATCAGAGTTTGTCTTAAGCTGAATAAAGCTACCTTTCGGTTCACTCAGAATTTTCGGCTCTGCAGTTTCAACCTGAGAAGACTTTGAAGAGAGCAATCCTGCCTTGCAAATGACATCTGGTTTTGTTCTCAGTATCTCGGGCTTTGTGTTGAGACATGAAGAAAGTTCTCCTGGTAAACATTGCTTATGACATCTGAAAAACAGGGAAAAATACCATATACGTCTCATCTCTCTCTTACCATCCAAAAGGAATCTGTAGTTTGTTTCACTCTCCTTAATGAAGGTTTAAGTTGGGTACTGGCGGCTCGTAATCTTAAGTACTCAGGAGGCAGAGATCTGAGATACCCCTTCAAAGCCAGCCCAGGCAGGAAGTCCATGACCTCCAATTAACCACCAGAAAAACCAGAAGTGGCGTGGTGGCTCAAAGCAGTAAAGTGCTAGCTTTGAGCAGAAGAGCTCAGGGACAGCACCCAGACGCTGAATACAAACCTCACAACAACAACAACAAAAAAAAAAGAAAAGGTTTTATTTTAGTGTTGGCAGACCAAAATTGGAAGTAATGAGAAATGGAGCCAGGGAGAGACAGAGGAGAGAGACAGAGACAAATGTTTCCTTCTTTTCATGCAGTTAATGACAGTTAAAGATTCCTCATCATACTCAACTAGCATGAAAGAGAAAACTGATTATGATTTTATATATATATATATATATATGGTAATTTCCATGAACTAAGGTCAGGATCTCATAAAGCCTTATCTGCTTTGCTTGTTTCTACAACGTAACAAACCTTGGCTTGTCCCGTCATATCCTCCACATTCCCTCCCATCCACCCACCCACTTTCTCCTAGGGAACCAATGTGTTCAGCCATCGCTCTCCAAGCTCACATCTGATTCCCCTCTCAATTCAAAGAGGTTCTTCCCTTTCTCAAACTTCTAATTTAAACCCCTAGTTAAAACTTCCCATTTCTTGTTTTCAATATCAGCCAACTAGAGTAGGTGTTGCTTCTTCTATTCCTAGAATCTCCACTACTACCACACTTGCTACCTGTACGTGGAGAGTCAATTCACCATTCATCCTCACTGCTGCCCCTTTCTCCCATCCACACCCCGACACTGATCTGTCTCCCTTTTCCTGGATCATAAGACAGCCAAGGTCCAAATGTTAATTAAGAGTACCTCAGACAGTCCACAGAGTATCAGTCAGTCAAGAAAGCATGTGCGTGGTTTGTCTGACTAAGCTGTATAGGGCCAGATAATTTTATTTGTCTTTTTTTCCAATATATTCTTTGATTCCAAAGAAGATATTTAGTAAATTGGTAAAGAAATATACCTCAATATATTAAGAGAATATTTAGAGGTGCTTAGAGTATATGTGTGTGGAAGTTACTTTTTATATGTTTTAATTCTTCTGTAATGGACATGAAACTTGTGCAATATAGTTATATATGCGTATATAAATATGAATAGCTAAATTCTGGAGTATTGTAGATTTCCTGTCACTGTCTTATATGTACGATTATCTGATTTGGGTAGGGAGATGGGAAGTCATGGAAATGATGGACAAAGGGTGAACTAATTCACCAGTGCTATTCAACACCGTGTTGAAAATAACTATATAACTTATAGGGGAGGGAAGTTGGGAGGGAAAAATAACTGGGATAAAATGAGGGAAGAAGGGATGCTAATCAAAAAGAAATGTACACATTGTCTTATGAACCATAACCCCGCTGCATATCACCTTTACAATAAAAATTCAATAAAATAAATACATCTACAAAGAAAAAAAAAAAGAAAGCATGTACGTATCCCTTCTATACTTTTTTCTACATTATTTCCTCCATGTCTTCTACACCTTATATCTCTCTAAAGGCACCTGATCAGGCTCTCAGGAACTCTTTTAAGAAACAAAACAAACAACTTCCCTGTCCAATCTGAAACAGAGACAATGAGCCCCAAGTAAAATACATTTCATTATGATGATTTACTAAGATGATTGTGAAGACTCACCCTTGAGGAGTTTTTGCTCCTAGGTTAGGCGGCGAGTTGGCGGCCTGGGGAGTGCTTTGCTGCCGGGGGTCCTTACTAGGTGGAGTGGCTGCAGTGCAGCCTAGCAGGATCTCCTTAAACACTGGAGTAGGCACAGACTGTACAGGGCACACGTTAGGAGAGGCCTAGAAGATAGCAAACCAATAGATGGTAAAAGCCAAGTCCTTTGTTGGGAAATTATCAAGGGCTAATGAAATTCAAGACTATGTCCTTGATTCAATACTAAACAAGCACAATATAAAGACTAGCAGAATTAAATAAATGATAAACTGTACAACAAAAGACTCCTATAGTGAAGTTTATAAATAACTCAGTCTACTATTTCACACAATGTAAAATGTGTCTAATCAAAGATCACAAGTTGATCTTTTTTACAGATCCATCATTATGCCAGGAAGAACAGACATGTGACACTTACTCTAATAATGCAATGCACAAACGTGAACTTGTAAGGGACAATTTCAATGGTGGCAGGTTTGCATGCATTCATTTCGACATAGTTTGAGTACCCAGTACACACTTACTGAGTAGACTGGCAGGAGACCAGACCACATAGGACTCTTGTAGGCAGTGGTACCTACTGCGTGCCACAGTAAGTGTTTGCAATGCAATAAAGGTTAAGGACACGGATCTTGCTATTGCGTGGCTCACCAAGTCATAAGGGCCATCCCACGCTGAAAAAATAGTAAGTTATGACAGGTCTATGGGACAAAGATGAACATTTTTCCTCTTGTCACAAAAATTAAGTATTAGATCCACCTATTTACCAGTTTATACTATCCACAAAAGTACAACTTTCCACCATGAAGAGTTGATCTAGCTTCCATTCCTCAGGGGACAATCACCTGAGGTTAATCTCTCCAAGTTTAACTGCCAAATCATTACAAAAATGCTTCAAGATTTCCTTTTACCAAGCAACTTTCTTCCCACACCTTCTGTACTTTGAATGTTCATAGCTGATACAATAAGACGTTTCCTTACATTGTTCGATCACAATCTAAATACAAATGTTTACTCTCTACAATGTTCATGAAGCTGCTCAGATAAAACTCTCCATCTTTCATTTCACATGCACAATACATTCTGCCTCTACTTTCAAAGTAAACATTCTTTGAAGCTGTGCATTTCTACATCACCCCAATCACCTTTTCCTAGATGTCAGGTGGCCTAGCTGGCCTAACTTCCATTCTTTCTTAGTTCTCTGCTTCCTATCCAAAATATATTCTACGACAGAGCAACCTCTGAAAAACATAAATCAAGTAAGACCACAGCATTCCACTAACTACTAGAATCCCACGAGGCCTCCATTCTGCTTCCACTCACCTCTAATCTTCCCATCCCCCTGATCCTCCAACCTAATCACAGTACACCAACTACACTGGCTGCCTCCCTTGAAAGAAGGCTGAACTTTATAGATGGGCCTTTGCACTTTATTATTCCCTCTGTGTGAACAATTTTCATGGACCAGCTGGTACAATCCATTTACTCTCAAGTTTGCTAACTTGGTTCCAAAATAAGCCACTCCCTTACTTTCATTTTCCTAGGTTTTTGCCTTTCACAGAACTTGTCACGCTGTGAAAGTTGTCCTTTTACATTTTCAGTCTCCTCACAGTGCAGTGAAGAGGTCCTGATCCTAAGCCTACTGCCTGAACTCATCATTCAGATAGAGGGACGATGTTCAATAAACCAAACTAGTGAACCAGCACTGGTGGCTCACACTTTCAATCCTAGCTACTCAGGAGGCTGAGATCTGAGGGTCCCTATTTGAAGCCAGCCCAGGCAGTAAAGTCCCCAAGCCTCTTATCTTCAATGAACCACCAAGAAGCCAGAAGTAGAGCAATGATTGCTCAAGTGGTAGAATGTTATAGCTTTGAGCAAAAAAGCTCAAGGATAGCATTCAGGCCCCAAGTTCAAGCCCCAGACTCATGCACACACCTACAGACACACAAAATTCTAATGAAATGAGTACATGGATGCAGTTAGTAGTATTTCATATTGTTAGGTAGCTATAAATAAGTCTTATTAATTCAGTCACCAGAAGAAACAGGCAGTAGTAACACTCAACACTGCAAGTCACTGTCTACCACATATTAAACAGTATGTGGGAAGGAGAATTGGGGGTAGAAAAGTTTGGGGTGAGTAGTGACAATGCTACCAGTAGGCAAGAGCAATGGATCCTCGCATTAGCCCTTGGTCTGAGTTCAGTCTCTTGATTCTTGCTTGCCTATTACTGCCACCTCTAATAATAAAGCATATTCATAGAGCTGTGTTATACAACAGCGCTTGGCACATAATAAAATTTTAGAGATTAGCTATTCTCTCATTCTCATTTTTTTCGTTGTATGGGATTTAAACAAGGGACTCTGCAGTTGTTTGGCAGCGCTCAACTACTTAAGCCACATCCTCAGCCCTAAAAATCAGCTAGAACAAAAACCTGTATCATCATGTGTGATAGACTTAACTCTAGCATAACAGTGCTTTTGTTTATGTGCCCTACAACATTCCTAAGACTTCATTCAATAAAAACAGGACTCCTGATTCCCAAACCCATCTTTAAGTACATATACTTCTGTACTGTCCTGTGACCGGACAAGGGCAAAGTTTCTTCTTACCTGGAGAGTTTCCCTGAAGGTCTTCTATACCAGTCATGGCAATAGTTCCTCCCTGCCAGCAGATGGAGATAATATAATTGAGTGTATGACAGTATTCTAAAAAGGTCACTGCTGGCTCACACTCCTCAGCAGACTCTTCCCAATTAAGCAAGCAATGTCTTAACTCTGAGGAACAGTCTGCTAGGCAGAGAAGACCTTCAAGGAGCCAGATTCACTGGCAAACAAGATTGGCTGTTAACCACAACAGTTTTGCCTACCTATTCCCAAACTCCTGCAAGTCCACTCTAAAACTAAACCTTGTGCCAGCCCAACACATCTGGGAAGTGCACATACAGAGAGAATAATGCCACGTGTTACTATACTCACCTTTCACTCATTTATACTAACTGTCTTTCTCCCCCCACTTTCAGCACACCTCATATCCTTGGTACCTCCCTTTACCTCTTCAGTCCTCTTGAAATCTAGGCCAGGCCAATGTTGCCACAACTTGTCTGACTACAAGAATCACCCAGATTGAAAAAGAATGCTGACAGGGAAAACAGTCACAAGCAGATTGAGGATATAAGCAAACAAAAAAGAACCAGGCCTCCGTAATATAAAAGAAAAACGAGTGGAGAAAAATATTCCAAAATGTAAACAAAGTCTCTGAGATGCACAATTGAAAGTATTTCTTTTCTTTATTGTACTTTCCTAGGTTGACCAAAAATTTGGAACTAATACAAAGTGAGGCTGGTAAAACTTTTAATAACCATATTAAAAAATATCTATCACCTCCAATTTCTTTTAAAATAAAATTCCACTTCTCTATTTCAAAGCAGAGTTATGCAATAATTAATATCCAGGCCTAACTTGAGGCTTATTCTTCTAATGGTAAGCAATCAGTTCAATAGCACACAAACTTATTAAGCATGTACAGTATGAATATGCTGAGATTTTTTAAAAACCATGCTCCCTCAATTCAACAGTGTTGAGTCAGACAGTGGGTCACTTACGTACGTATCACATTTCATTTCACAAGCACCTTCTTAAAGGGTATATAAATATACCTGCTCCATCATCTTTCCCATCAATGGTAACTTCAACACTGTGGGGAATTGGCACATTCCCCAAGAACTAAGTTTTGTCATCTCAGGTTGATTCCTCTGCTACACAAACAAGTATATCATTGCTATTTCTTGAACCTTTCAAACCCAATCACACCAATTACACTGATGACCAAACCGGCCTTTACGGGCCTCTGCCCTCTAGACTGGTAACAATTTCTTTACTACCAAAAACTTACCTACTTCCTTAGTTCTAGCAAGCCTCTCCTCTGAGCCTAAGTATTAAATCACTTGTTCAACAATCTTTTTTTATTTTCCCTTGGTAAGTCGTAGGGCTTAAACTCTGAGCCTGAATGCTGTCCTTGAGCTCTTCAGCTCAAGGTTGTCACTCTACCACTTGAACCATGGGGCCAACTTCCTGTTTTCTGGTGGTTAATTGGAGACCCAGGCTTGCTTTGAACTATGACCCGCAGCCTCCCGTGATCAGCCTCCTGAAGTAGCTAGGATTACAGGCACGAGCCACCAGCTCCCAGCTCAATATTCCCTTACAGTCCTTAATGTTATTTCCCTGGAGCTTCACTCTTGATTTCCTTCCAGAACAGCTATTCCTCCACCCCAACAAACTCAGCACTTGTCTATACTAGGAGACTACTCAATACAGTAAATGACTGATTGCCTGACCCTATCACTGTGAGCTTTCAAAGCCAAAATTATTGTGTTCTATGAGCAGACATTTCATTTGGTCTACTCTTCTGTCAAGTCAAATTAGTGTTTCCTTCTATAACTATCTCTCCCTCCTTTTAGCTCATACTTGATAATGGACAACCCCACTAACCTAACCAGATTGTTTCTCACCTCCTTCTGTCATCTATATATGTAAAGCTCAAATCTCCTGAACTTAAACCCTGAACATTCCCAAAAAACTCCATCCCTACCTATCTCCAAGATCAACCCAGACTTCTTTTCCACTTCTTTTTTTTTTTTTTTTTTTTTTTTTTGCCAGTTCTGGGCTTGAGCTCAGGGCCTGAACACTGTCCTTGGACTTTCTCAAGGCTAGAGCTCTACCACTTGAGCCTCAGCACCATTTCTGGCTTTTTTCTATGTAGGTGGTACCGAGGAATTGAACCCGGGTCCTTGTGCATGCAAGGCAAGCACTCAACCACTAGGCCAAACTCCCGGCCCTTCTTTTCCACTTCTAATTCTGTCTCTCTCTATTCCCAAGTCTCCTATACACGCTGGAATAGGACATGTTCTCTTTCTGAAAGCTACTACCCAAACTGCTCCCAAAGACATTAGCTGCACAGTTCCTGCTCAGGGCACACCCTCGGAATTGGTAAATTTTCACGAGTGTGTCTGCCTCTCCAGACTATAGATTCTCTGAGGTAGGAGTTCTAGATAATTGCTTAGTCTCCAGGAACAAATACACAGCATATAGTAAATATCAGGGTTTTTTTTTTTCTGGTTCCTTAGAAGAATGCGCTTGACATCATAAAATAAGAGGAAATAATACTAATTTCTATAATGACCTCTTTATTCTTTCCTGAACCACCTGAGCCTTCATCTAAGAAAGAAGTCAATCCCATGGCCCTGAAAGGGACGACATAGGCTCTAGGCACTCTGGTTAACCAGCTCCTCAATGAAGAGTCCTAGTTCCTGTTGCCTACATAGACAAAAGGCTCAGCCATTTTAACTCTACAGATTCTCTCACCTTTGTGTAGCACAGTGCTTGCTTTGGTTCTAGCTAATGCTGTGATCTTTTATGACCTTGATCTAGAACCTTCCTAATTTATTGTTCCTGGCCTAAACCTTGTTTCTTCTTGCCCTATACTCCCAGACCACAAGATTCTAACTCAAATGCTATCAGTAGTCATATCAGTACCACAGTCAACTAAAATTCTAAACTACAATCATGAACAGAGCATTGGAAAGGGTATCGCAATACTCTTATCTGTATACTCAGCACACAGAATTCCTATGTCGTAAAAATTACTTGTAGTGTAATATGTCTTAATGACAGAGAAACTGAAGTTTTCTGGCCCAAATATTAACTGTATTAACTATTTCAGAAGAAAATTAAAATCTGTCAACAGAACACATATGGCACCCAGAGAAGCCTACATCTTTCTGAGCCAAAGGTATACCTAATTATAAATTATCAATGAAACTATTATCAAGAGGATAAGGGTACTATCTCAGAATTCTACGATTCTTCCCCTCTTCTCTCACCAGGCATTCCTAACATACACAATTTACCTTCAAAACCATCCCTATATGGTGAAACTGTCACATCGGAAATTTCTATCACATGTCACAAAATTAATCTCTTACAAAAAAAAGTGAACTAGACTTATAGACTTATATTATCTCCATCTGCTTGAGTGTAGAAATTATGGCCAAGATCTGGAACTTATAATAATAAAAAAAAAAAAAACCCGACAGGACAGCACAGAAGAGCAGAACAGCTACACAACTATTCCAAAGACTGGCCATGCAATATTAAAAGAAAGCTTTAACAAGTTCAAAAATAGATCATGGTTACCTCAGAGCAAGACTTTACTTGTTTGGAAACCAAGGTTCCATTATTTTCAGAAGACTTGCGTTTGACACCTCCAATTCTTGCAGAATTACCTACAATACATACAAGGAGTTAATCTGGCTTCCCTGTTCCTCTTAATGTGAGAGGAAAGCAGAAGATACAGAAACATTTAAATAAAAATGTATCTCACCACATGACACAAAGTTATCGTGAACAACTTCAACATGAATCAGTGCTGGATCGACAATTTTCAGTGCTGGTATCTAAAAGTAAAATGAGACATTAGAAAATTAAATACTTGGGAATATATTGAAAATTAGTTCTAATAACAATAGGGCAATAAATACCCCTCTAAAACAGTTGTATTGATTTGGTTTTTTTGTGTGTGTTTTGTGTTTTTTGTGTGTTTTGGTGGGTCATAGGGCTTGAAGTCTGGGCCTGGGGGCTCTCAGCTCAAGGTTACTGCCTCTCGAGCTACAGCCCCACCTTGAGCTATAGCCCCACTTCCCTTTTCTAGTGATTAATTGGAGATAAGAGTCTCAGGTTCTTTAGTGCCCAGGCTGGCTTTGAATCTCGATCCTCAGATCTCAGCTTCCTGAGTAGCTAGGATTACAGATGTGAGCCACTGTGCCCATCTTGGACTTGGTATTTTTTTTTTGGGGGGGGGGGGGAGGAAGAGGTACCAAAGGCACTAAGGATTAAGCTAGGAACTCTTGAGTGCCATCCCTGCCTCCCAGCCTACCAAGTTCTTAATCATTTCTACTTCTGCCTTACTTTATAAAGTAAGTAAGGGTTTAGTATCCAGGTCACATATCTTTTGTATAGTTATGTTGCCCTGTAAATGATGTTACTTTACCTCCTCACAGTTGACTTGGAGAGTTTTGGATGCTGGGTTGCCATTTACAATAGTTGCTGAAAACCACTGAGTAGATGGGTCCAAGCTATAGATTTTTACTTCTGAACCAACCAAGTTCTTATCACCTAAAGAAAAACAAATTCCCAGAGCCATTTGCATTATCTCTCATAAGCATCATAATGAAAGACAATGTACACCCAAATCTTTTAAAATACAGTAGACAAAAGTGAACATTAGGGCCAGGAGTTTGGCCTAGTGGTAGAGTGCCTGCCTAGCATGCACAAGGACCAGGGTTTGATTCCTTGGTACCACATCTATAGAAAAAAAGCTGGAAGTGGTGCTGTGGCTCAAGTGGTAGCGCTTTAGCCTTGAGAAAGGTTCAAGGACAGTGCTCATGCTCTGAGTTTAAGCCCCACTATTAGCAAAAAAAGAAAAACAAGTGTACATTAAAATTTTTAAATAAAAAAACTTAATATAAGACAGACATTTCCTAGCCAGGTACATTTCCATTTCCATTTCCTACAGATTATCTTACAGGGCAATACATTCTAGCATGCTACATAAAATCAGGAAGTATTCAAAGCAGCTCATCAAAAACTCATTGCTCTATGTAGTTTCAGAAATAGCAAATTTAGGAACTCAAGAAAAATGCTAGGTTTGACTTTAAAAACTGACTACGAAGCTGGACACTAGTGGCTCATACTTATAATCCTACCTACTAAAGATACTGAGATCTGAGGATCATGGTTCAAAGCCTTTCTGGATAAAAAAGTCTTATCTACAATTAACCACCAAAAAAACAGAAGTAGAGCTGTGGCTCAAAGAAGTGCTAGAGTACTAGGCTTGAGTAGAAAATCTCAGATACTGTGCCCAGGCCCTGAGTTCAAGACTCACCACCAAAAACCAAACCAAAACAACAAAAGACTATGGAACAGAGAAATTCACTACCAAGAGCTTAAACTCAGGTCTGGGCCTTGCCCCTGAGCTTTTTTGCTCTGGGCTAGAGCTCTACCACTTAAACCATAGCTCTCTCTACCTTTTGTTGGCTAATTGTAGAAGAGTCTCACAGACTTCCTGACCCAATTGGCTTCAAAATGTGATCATCAGATCTCAGCCTCCTGAGTAGTTAGGATTATAGGCATGAACAACTGGTGACTGGCTATCTTAGCAATTTTATAAGACTGAAATTCCAAGCACTCATGACCATAATCCTAGTTACTCAAGAGGCTGAGATTAAGGATCGAGGTTCAAAGCCAGCCTGGGCACTAAAGTCTGTGAGACTCTTATCTCCAATTAACCACCAGAAAACCAGAAGTGACACTGTAGCTCAAGAGGTAGGGTGGTGGCCTTGAGCTGAAGAGCTCAAATCCAATGACTGAAGGAAAAAAGAAAAGAAAAGAAAAAGCTCAGAGACAGGGTCCAGGCCCAGTGTTCAAGCCCCAGGACCAACAAAAACAAAGCTTAAAATTCCAAACATACCGAACACTATATCAAAATGTAGATAAGCTTTTAAAATGTCTACTTTTACTTTTTAGTTTCACATAGTCTCTGAACTTTTCAAATTTCAGAGGTTTTAGATTAAGTCCTTCAAGTCATCAGGAGAAGCCAACTAATTAGTAAGTTTTTTGTTTGTTTTTACATTTTTGACTTTTAACTTAACAAATGTCCAATTCTAGCACCCAAAAACAAAACAATGAGAAGGGCTAAATCTTTTCTTTTTTTCTTTTTGTGGGTCTTGGAGCTCTTCAGTTCAAGGCTACCACCCTACCCGGGGCCTGGGCGTTGTCCCTGAGCTCTTCAGCTCCACGTTACACCCTTACCCTTGAGCCAGCCCCACTTCCCATTTTTTAGGTTAAGTGGAGATAAGAGTCTCAGGCCTTTTGTGCAGCTGACATGGGGCACAAATCTCCATCCTCAATTCTCAGCCTGCTGAGTAGCTAGGATTACAAGGCATGAGCCATTTTGCAGGTTCTAAATCTTATCTTCTAATAAACTCCTGACCACAGAACTCAAGACCAATGAAGATTATACACATACCTTGTAGAAGATGGCTTTCATCTAAATGTTTTACAATCAGAGCTTGGAATTCTTTACTGATGATCTGATTATCAGTAAGGGAAAGCCGAAGACTATTTACATCCTGGAGAAATCAAAAACCATTACACAATAAGAAGCCTTGTTTAAATTCTGGCAGACATGTTTTGAATGTTTGGAAATGGGTAAAAACATCCGCGATTTGATGGTACCCAGTTATGCAACTCCAATGAACTCAATAGGTTAAAAAGTTAGAATCCAGGCTGGGAGTTTGGTCTAGTGGTAATGTTTGCCTAGCATGCAAAAAGATCCAGGTTCGATTCTAAGGTACCACATATAGTAAAAGCTATAAAAGCTGGAAGTGGTACTGTGGCTCAAGTGGTATAGCTCTATCCTTGAGAAAGTCCAAGGACAATGCTCAAGCCCTGAGTTCAAGCCCTGGGAATGGCCAAAAAAAAAAAAGTCAGAATCCATAAGACATATAGGCAGGGTCACTCTGAATTCAGAACACGAGAAATAACTAAGAATAGTTCAAAGCATAATTTTAAGCATGATATAACTTTTGTTATAGAAAATAATAAGAACTAAATTGCTAAACTGACCAATCCAAATTCTCACACACACACACCCCCACGCATACACTAACGATGTAAAAGTCACAAATTCAAGCCCAGAAGGCAAGACGCAGCAGTAAAGCACAGGACAAGGCAGGTACATGCTGCCAATTTATAGAAATTATTTTTTTAACAATTATTTTTTTACTTTCTACAAATTTAACCTGACTAGTATTCCAAAGCTGCCTTCTTTACAAGCGGTAAGGAAGATGGCACAAACAATATGTGAATGAATAGCTAAGGCTTCAGAGTAAGCAAGTTTTTAAACACTCAGTTCTTGGCAGCAGCTCCATTCCTGGCAGTATTCCACAGTCTTCTGGTTTTGTGTGCACACCCAGTTATGATAAATGTATACAGAAACTGGCAATAGAAATAACCTGCCAAACCAAAATTCTATGAGGGCAAAGAAAACAAAAAGTTTAAGCAGTAATGCTGCAATAGGAAGGCTCCATGCTTTCCTGCCCCTGTGAAATGTTTACACAGTGGCCAAGATGGTTCATCCATTAGGAATGAAAAAACCTAGTCTCTTAGAGAGGGGGATCATGATTAAAAAATGCATTTCTTTAGCCAAGTTACAGCAGATAGACCTAGTTTCTACTAGAAACTCCAAATTCTCAGAATGGGTCATGCATGAATTTGTGGGGGAGGGGGGTTTTAAAAACTTCCACTGGATTCTCCTATTACAAGATGAAATAATATATGGAGAGTACCTTACAGGATTCTTTAATAAAAGAATTGGGCTGGGAGTGTAACCTAGTGGTAGCATGCTCACCTAGCAAGCATGAAGCCCTGGGTTCGATTCCTTGGTTCCACATACACAGAAAAAGCTGAAAGTAGCACTGTGGCCCAAGTAGCAGAGCGCTAACCTTGAGCAAAAAGTGTCCAAGGGCAGTGCCCAGGCCCTTAGATGAAGCCCCAGGCCAAGAGACAGAGAAAATAATTCTATCTTGCCTAGAATTGCCTAGCTTGCGTAGGCAATTCCCTTACCCATACACTTGAATCAAATGCAATATAAAGGCAAACCATAAGGTTCAAATCCAACTTTTGCATATGCTAAACGAGATAGATATCTATCTATCTATATATATATATATATTTATATTTTGCCATCCTGGGGCTTGAACTCAGAGCCTAGCCACTGTACTTGAGCTTTCTGTGTATGTGGTACCAGAAAATTGAACCCAGAGTTTCTGCACACTAGGAAAACATTCTACCACTAAACCACACTCCTGGCCTCTTGCCAAATGATTTTTTCAGAGCTTCTCTGCATTACTCAGAGTAAGCATCCTACAGGACAATCACTTCCTCCAATGTGGTTTTTCATACAGAAGCCTAAAGACAACTGTGACCAGTCCTCTGAGTAAAGCACCCAATTACACATTAGTATTATATGAAATTCAAGCTGATAGGTCATACTGCTCCTTCCTGAGAAAAATAAAAGAATTATACAAACCTAGTTCTTTTTCAACTACAGAAAACAAAAATAGAGTTTTTCCTTAATTGCAAAATTTGTACACATGAAAAGTATAAATACTGAGGAAGTAGCACTATGGCTCAAGGGGTAGGGGGGTAACCTTGAGCTGAAGAACTCAGGGACAATGCCCAGGCCAAGAACTCAAGTTCTATCACCACCAGCATCAGCGCATAAACACACACACACACACACACACACACACACACATATATGTATATGTATATATATGTGTGTATACATATATACACATATACACATATATATAATGCTAAGAAGTAAATATTACTCAATAAAGTAAAAACTATGTTCTTGGTCCGTAAGAACATTTTCCTGGGGCCGGGAGTTTGGCCTAGTGATAGAGTGCTTGCCTAACATGCACAAAGACCTGGGTTCGATTCCTTGGTACCACATACATAGCAAAAAGCCGGAAGTGGTGCTGAGGCTCAAGTGGTAGAATGCTAGCCATGAGAAAGTCCAAGGACAGTGCTCAAGCCCTGAGCCCAAACTCAGGACTGACAAAAAATAAAAAGGAAAAAAAAAAAAAAAGAACAACATTTTCCTACCATTTAAGGCAGAAAAAACTATAAAGGTATCTAGTGGACATATGAAGGTTAGTCCTCCTTCTGTGTTAGTTATACAAATGCTACAAAAGAAAGTTCATGTGCTATTAGAGGCCTTGTTTCCATTTACTCCCAGGATGAGGAAGCCAAAGTAAATGCAAGCAGAGCCTCTTGGCTCTGTTTGTTGGGCTTCCCAACAAGCATCCAGCAATCCAGTAACTATTTCACAAAACTTATCTTTCAGCAAAGAGGGAGGTTTAATAATTTTTCATGTTACAGGTATAAGAGATTTGAAATCACAAGTTGGTAAGGAGATTAATAAGCATCAAAAGTAATATTTAGAAGATGAGTATATAACTACAAAACCAATAGTTTCAGAGGTAATAATTCTCTCCCAGTATCTTCCTAAGCCATATATATAAATCAAGAGCCTGAATGTTAAGATAGGCTAAGTGTTTTCCAAGCTAACTGGAAAAAAAAAAAAATATATATATATATATGCTGTCAAAACTCATTATTTTTAGTTATGTTCCATAAAGCTGTAATACTAGACTACCAAATACTGAAAAATTATACTTAGGAGAAATATAGGGGTCTGTGGGCCTCTGTGGCAACATTTTTATCAACTATCAATATATACACCTTGTTTTCTGTTTAAGGATGCTGCCTTGAGCCGACTCATCACCCATGAAATCATCGCACAAAGCACTATAACGTACCTAACATAGTGTGCTTGCACTTAGGAGCACCAAATAACACACTTCAATACTACTTTGGAGGTCATTTTAAAAATAATGAAATCAGGGCCGGGAGTTTGGCCTAGTGGTAGAGTGCTTGCCTAGCATTGCACAAAGACCCGGCTTCAATTCCTCAGTAACCACATACGTAGAAAAAAAAAGCTGGAAGTGGTGCTGAGGCTCAAGTGGTAGAGCTCTAGCCTTGAGAAAGTCCAAGGACAGTGCTCAGGCCCTGAGCTCAAACCCAGAACAGAAAAAAAAAAAAAAAAAAAGTGAAATCTCTCTCACACACATGCCAGTAAAATCACACACACACACACACACACACACACACACACACACACACACACACAAATACAAAACTGGCAATAAGCTTAAAAATGATGTGTGTTTAAAGCATGATAACTAAACAGAAGGCAGGAGTATATTTACTTTGGGTTCTGCTGGAAATCTCCATTAGGCAACTCAAATCATTGTTCTGTGCCATGACTACAGAAGTGGGTGAGCCATCACATTGGCTGAATGTGGCAGGAAAACCTGTAATCGCAGGTATGGAACTGGAGATCAGAGTATCAGGGTGTGAGACCAGACTGGGCACACAAGTCTGTAAAACTACCCAGCTGCTCAGTGTTTCCTGTCTATAATCCTAAACTACATAGAGATCTGAGGACTGAGATGCAAAGCCAGCCCAGGCAGAGAGGTCCTCTCCCGCTCCCCACCCCAGGTTGTTACTACAGCTTAACCTCAAGGCTTAGGTGCTGTCCCATAGCTTCCTCACTCAAGGCTGGTACTTTACCACTTAGACCACATCTCTACTTCTAGCTCTTTGTTGTTTAATTGGGAGTTAAGAGAGATTGCCCACAATCCACAAGCCTTAGACCTTAACCTCCTGAATAGCTAGGATTACAGGTGTGAGCCATCACTGCCAAAAAAGTCCTTAGGAATCCATCTCAATTAACTAGCAAAATAGTGGACTAGGGGTGAGGCAGCTCAAGTGGTACAGAACTAGCTGTAAGCAGGACAAGCAAGAATGAGTCCCTAGTACTGACTATTAACCCACTATATGGAAGTACAATGGCTATCATCCACAGCCATGTACAGAAGCATTTCACAGCTGAGGGCAGACTGGATATAAATCCAGACTCCACTTTGAAAATAGCCAGTGCAAACCAGGGCTGGAGGCATAGGTAAAGCAGACTGACTGTCTAGCAAGCACAAGGCCTTAAGTTCAATCACTTCTATCATTAAAATAAAAAATTTGAGCAGGTAGGCAAATTCACAAACATAAATCCATAAATCGTGCTGACCACACACACACACACACACATATATGTACATGTGTTTATATGTGCATTTATACTTTCAGATGTATACATACACGTATACTCAAATTATTTTCCTATCATCTACATGGTTCCATACACATCATCGACCTTAGTATTCTTGTCTTTTCAACTCCAAATGGACAGCACAAATTTATTTCTCATGTCAAAAAATTTGTATTTTGCCAGGTGCTAGCATAGCAGCTCATGCCTATAATCCTAGCTTCTCAGGAGGCTGAGATCTGAGGACCGTTGTTCAAAATCAACCCAGGCATGAGACTTATCTCTAACCACCAGAAAACCAGAAGTGGTGCTCTGGATCAAGTGGTAGAGCAACAGCCTTGAGCTGAAGAGCTTAGGGACAGCACCCAGTCCCTGAGTTCAAGTCCCATGACCAACAATTAAAGAAATAGATAAAGAAATTTCTATTTTTATGGTTTAATACTGTTACTCTTTCTTTACCTGTATAGGTTTTAAAAGGTCTTTGGAAAGGAACACACTTTGTTGATCTCCTAGGAAGCGAATAGAAGTTATAGATCCCAAACCAGCTTTGTCCAACAGAGACTTGTACACCTAAAACAAAACAAAATACTATCAGCATCATTCTGAAAAACAAGCACAGGCCAGGCAATTTTACACACACAAATCAAATTGTGAAAAGCCATAAGATTTTACTGTAAGGATCTCATAACAATTATGTAGCCTGAAAGTCACATGATTTTTATATATACCCAGTAATTTTAGCCAGATACATACGTGGGTACCATTTACATACATTCCTACACATCCATGTTTTTCCTTAAAAAAAAAGAAAAGAAAATGAACATGGCTAGGTACTGGTGGCTTACACCTGTAACCCTAGCTACTCAGCTTCCGGCGGTAGCCCTGAGCTGAAAAGCTCAGGGATAGCACCCAGGCCCAGAGTTCAAGGCCCATGACCCACAAAGGAAAAAAAAAAAAAAAACAAGAGAGACTGAGATCTGAGGATCATGGTTCAAAGCCAGCACAAACATGAAAAAGTCCACATGACTCTTATCTCCAATTAACCACCAGAAAAACCACAAGTGACACTGTGGCTCCAAGTGGTAGAGCATTACCCTTGAGCTGAAGAGTTCAAGGATGGTGTCCAGGTCCAGACTTCAAGCCCCATGATTGACAAAATAAACAAACATGTATGTCACTTGTTGGGGCTGTCCTTAGAAAATACTTAAAAACTTGGAAAAATACATTATAATCAACCAACTACAACTGTAACCACAACCATCATTCAAAAATCTCTAGCTTTCCCAACTCTGTATTACCTGAATCGTCCTCCTTCAAACCTTTGCTTATGTTCTATAAGTTCTGGTCTGTGCTTTCTAGATATAGTGACTATATTCCCTTCCTCAAGCTTATCAGACTTGCATTGCCTTGCAGGTACCGTCACACACTGACTTAAGTGTGTCTCTTCTGAGTCTCAACTTTTCTTTGCCAGTAGGAACCTTAGGCATCATGAGGTCAACACCGGGAACTCTTCCGGGGCTAAGATGACTTCTATGCAGCTATGGCCTACTGCTGCCCTACACAGCTTCCCCAGGAGGAAGTTATCCTTGTAGTTTTCAACAGATACTGGAAATGTAGATGAGGCCACTCACTCAATTTCTCTTAAGAGCACTATTTAGGACGAACCAAGTAGCTCTTAAATTTATGATAACTGGTTTCTGACATCTAATCTAGACATAGCCCAAATTACCTCTATCCTATTTTTCAAATGAATGAAAGCTAGAAAGCCATGAGACCTGTCCAGTCAGAGCTTCTACCAGCACTAGCCAAAGATCTGGATGCCCTTTTTTGTCTGACAGGTGGCCTATTTTCTCCCTGTGGTCTAGATACAGGCATGTCGCATAGATTTTCCTTGTTTCCCCAAACATGGATGAAATGCTCTCTTCATCAGTTTATTAAAGCCCAAGCTTTACTCACTATCGCAGGCCACTGAGTAATTCGTTCAGAAATTTCAGGCGACTTTCGCTCAGCCAAGACCAAATTATGTTCTACTAAAAATGCTCTCCTTAAATGGCTATAGACTTCTATCCATCTTCTCTTCCTCCAAGATTCCCCATCAAACTCCACACACACCTAGACAAACAACAGTGAAATAAAGATTCAGTTTAGAAAAAAATGGACGAATTCAAATCAAGTTGAATTATACCATTATTATTCTACTGGAAGCCTAAATCTGGTGTGCTGCCCCCTTACTCTTTCCTAACTTTTCTACTTAAGGAACTAGCACCCAGCTTTGGCTACTAGGACTTTTAACAAACAGATCACCTCTGAGAAGTGTTTTGTGTGTTAGACATGTCAGTTAGAAAAATCAATTTAAAACTCAGAGTACTTTCCACATCACTCTGTTGACACAGCAATTATACTTAGAAACCCATAATCTTTCAGTTCCAAGTATCTATATCCTCCTACCCACCCCTTTGAATTTCTCTATCAGGATTTAGCACAAAGCTTAATACATGGCAAATTTTCAGTACCAATTTTGGGAGCCTAAAACATTTACTAACACAGAAAAAAATGAAAAAACAAAAACAAAAAAAACTTTTCCAAATCTACCTCTAGTTTCTCCATGCTAGAACTCAAAGCTCTAGCATGTTAGAATAGTGCTCTATCACTGAACTACATCTAGTGAACTAGTTTTTCAATTAATTGTAATGTTTTCTGCTTTTGATGTGCAAAATACTCTTGGCTGCAACACTTACAAGTTAAATAAATACCTTAGGACAAAAAAAAAACCCTCCACAAAACCCTAAAGGCAGTAACTATTCAGCACAAAAACATTCTTTCTTGCTCTTAGCAATTTGCTATCTATCCTCTATTCTAGTTTAATACTTTTTTTATAGACCGATTTTAATAAACTCCCTCAAATTCAATGTGAAAAATCACTATTTTCATTTAATGTAAAATCCTTCCTTTTACGAAAAGGCCTCTCAGTTTGGACTTTATGGGCTAATAAACAAATCTCTTTTCAACATCCAGCCTACTAACTATAAAACTTATACTAATCTGTCAGAACAATTCAAAAATCCTTTCCTCAAAGAAGCCTTAAGAATTTCTTTCTATAAGTCCCCTTGAAAATTATACTGTTTTGTTACATTTTCTTTCTAGTACATACTTGTGGTTAACTGACATATAAGTTTTAAGACTGATGTTCAACAGTTCACACTAGGTATTATGATACATGAATTATTGTCTCATCAAAATAATCCCAAAACCTTCCAATTACCTTTCACTTTTGAGATGAAACTAGATTATGAAAACATCAGAAATGTCAAAGGGAAATGTTTCAAAGTTCAAAAGCAGGACGTTAGTATGATATATTGCCTCATGCCTAGGCTCTATGATGAAAAATACTAGTTTCACTATTTTACAAATTAAAACTTAATTCTTGTTTTATACCAAAATTAAATGCTGTATACCATTCAATTATTTTTTTTTATAATTTTTTACTGTATTCCATTGTACTAGGAATTAGTAATTTTGCATAACTTGACTGCAGGTCAAGTTGACTTGATTGTATTGGCAAAAACTGATAAAAGCAGCCAACTGGTGCCAACAGTAAAAAGAATGGTATCTTATAAAGGATAAAGCCTTTATTGGCAAAGATACCCTGAGGGACTGGCAAAACACTCTGTAGGCAAACTGGAGAAAGAGGGCATCCCAACTCAGTAAGCAAAGCAATTTGCCTTCCACTCAAGTAGAAAGAGTAGGTTTTTACAATCATATCTAATTAAGACCTGTTACTGTAATGTGGAAACTGCCACTGTCCTATCCATGGGTTATTTCTAAAAAGATATAAGATATTCACACTTGTGGCCACTCTGTCCTTCAAGCGATATTCCAGGTGCTACAGAAAGAAGCTGGTAAGATTAAGTGCTCTAACCTATCTAAATATTAAAATCCAGCCTCTTAAGGCCAGGAGACAAACTTAGGCAAGCTACTAAATTCTTTGAATCTCAATTTCCTACAGTAAAAATGTGTCTTACTAAATAGCACACTTGTAACAATTAAACAAGGAATCTGATACATATTACTCATTTGATCACTATTCTTACTGTTATTGTATCCTCCTCCTTTAACTTTTTTGTAACCATCTAGTAGTTGGTTTTTTTGGGGGGGGGTTCAATTATAGCTGTCTTCTAAGTAACTGTTACAAAGTCTTTCTTTTAATGTTCACTACCAACTAAGCAAGCCGGTCTAGACTGATTTGTATGTGATACAAAAACATTCGATCTATCAAAAGAACAATTGCACATTACCTTTTCTTTATTCTTATCACAGGCCCAGTCACCAAAAAATTCAATTTCCCTAAGCCTAGATATAAAAATGATCTCAGTTCCTTGGTTCCTACCTGCATTTCACCAAGTACAAGTGAAATAAATTTTAAAATCCTTTTTTGTTGTTAAATACAACATGGTATCTAAGATTAAGCCAATTATTCCTGCTACTCAACTGAGGCATACAGTGATAAGTCATGTTTAGAATAGTAGATGTGGTCCTAAGTCATAAGAAAAGAGAGTAGGGATAAGTTGTGAATGAAGTTTGCAGGTAATGAAAAATTGCAACAAAACCAAATTGTTCTTAAAATGTCAGTTGTCTTCTTGTGCCTCACCTGGATTCAAACCAACCTTCCATCACCAAGTAGCTAATTATGCAAGTACAAGTGCACCAGTCTGAAATGAAGATAGCACCTCCTCCCCAAAAGTTAGAGACAGGAACATGGAAATGAAGAAGAATGCATGTTAAGGACCTCAAACTACAAGCCTAACCAACCATCCTCAACACTGTACAGGAAGGGAACATGGAATCTTTTGTCATCAAAGATCTGAAGACTAACGTTCAAATATCATTTGCATTCATTTCCACCAAAACAATAAAGATATTACAGTAAAAAATAATCCACAAATATGACTGAAATTATAAAACAAAGCCCACTTTATGTAGACAGGTCATTAGCCTACAAGTGGATTGGCTATCCTTGCACACTGGCTATATGAAGAAAACCTGATTTAGTAGAATAAATGGAATAAAGGGCCAGGAAGAACTCTGGGTCATATTGCATGACAGTTAAAGCAGCAGCTTTGAAATAAATCTTTCTGCGTTAGAAAACAGGCTATACTAATTTATATGGCCCTACTAGACCAAATTATTTTAATCTGTAAAATAGGGGCAATAAATGTACTTAGTACCCCAACTCTGCTGTAAGGATTAGGTAAGATTTTGTCTGCCAAGTTATCAACATGATGCTTGGCATGCAGCTAAGCATTCAGTGATCAGTCTTTCTTTTCAACGTGAAGACCAGAGCACAGAAGAGGAGCTTTAAAAATGCATAATCACATAGTTTCCCCAAATCCTGCAGGTTCATTATTGGTGCTGGCATCTACTACTGTCACTTAAAGAGTTCAAATGAACAGTGCTCCAGTGAGCAACATCTATTTCACTCCCAACGCTAACACTTGTTTCCTTTGAGTAGTTTTCAAGGAAAAGCAAAGACCACAAGAAGCAAGTACAGATCCCGATCCCAAAACACATGACCCCAAAACACATAACTCCGTGGAAATCTAAGCTCTTCTGACAAGCTTCCTTCAAGTTATCATCACTTTGGGGCCTTTGTTAGAGATCTTTTTTCAGATGTTTTCGCACAAAGAAGTCTTTGTTGGCACAAAGGCTTCCCCACTGGTTGTTTCCAGACAATCTTTTCACACCAACACTTCTTTGGAAAGTACAATCAGAATTCATTCCTCTTTCAAAATATCTAACTGAAAAAGGTTCTGGGATGCACTTCGGATTTTAAAAATCATTGGTGGCACTTGTTCCCTCCTCTCCCTCGATGCACTAGTACACAGTATTTCAAAGCTATTCCTCCAACACAACAAATACGGGACAGCTCCACCCTGGTCCTCCATATATGGTCATACCCCTCCATCCACAGCCAACCAACAACCCACTTCAGCTCTAACCTACCCTCAAAAGCCAACCAAACTTACCGCCTCCCCCTCCACTTTATTTTTTAATAAGTCAAAAAGTTGGGGGGGGGAGAAAAAAGTTTGGTAAATAAAGTGAGAAACCAATCCCCAAAATAAGAAGTCTCTGTAAACTCACCTCCAGCCTGTAGCCTTCGATTCTTTATGATTCCAAATGTCACCCACCTGCCCAACCTACTACTCATAACAATAGCCCTCCCTTTGGGGAAATAATCACAGTCCCAGTGGGGCCCAGCGCTGGCATTAATGAAGCGTGTCTGAACAACCCTGAGCCCCATTATTAAATGCAGGCAGCCAAGAGCTCTAGGCCAAACACACCTCGGCTCTACACAACCATTTCAAAGACTTTCAAGGTCTAGTTTTCTGCACCTTCAGATGAGATGCCAACTTTCTGATCGTCGCTTAAAAA
Organism: Megascapheus bottae; assembly: GCF_031878675.1. NCBI lineage: Eukaryota > Metazoa > Chordata > Mammalia > Rodentia > Geomyidae > Megascapheus > Megascapheus bottae. The sequence continues at coordinate 22,791,975 of NC_143515.1, forward strand.
AAAAAAAAAAAAAAAAAAAAAAGAGGGGAAGAGAAAGAGGTAGGGGGCCCGACCGTCGCGTTACCAAGGTAACTGCGAAATGTCCGGCTGCCAGGGCCCAGGAGACGGTTTTACCTTCAGATCCTTCTTGGTAACGTCGGTGTGTGAAACAGCTCGAATGGTCCCGGAGAGCCAGGGCCATTCCGCGACGCGCTCCACGTCCCAGCTGTCGTGGCCGCCGTCGCTGCCGTCGGCCGCGGACAGACTGAGGAATCGCTTCCCCACCAATACCGGCCAACTTTCTCCGAGCGTGAGCACCATGGTTTCTACGCCGGCAGGAAGGGCTCCTCCCTGAAAAGACACAAAAACAAAATGCGATGGGGGCGGCCGCTGGGAGGGAGTCGAGTAGGTGGTGGCTCCGCCGGACCGCACCGGTGGCCTGAGCGCAAGCCAGCCCAGCGCCGAGGACCCGACCCCCGGCGGGCTCTGCACCCCGATCGCCCCCCGGGTCCCTCCCCCACCGAAAACACGGGTCCGACCGCCGCGTGACCCTCGCTCCACCAAGTTTCCCTCCTCCGAAACCTTCCAGCTGAACCGAGAAGGGAGTGAGGGGAGAACGATCTTCAGCTCAAGTGGGATCATAAAGTGTTCACCCCTCACCCCAGACAAGAAAAGGCCCCCCCCAAAGGCCAGCGCCGGTCCCGGGCGGCCCGGTCCCCGCCCCGGGCGGCCCCGCGGGGAGAGAACGCGCCCTCGATTCCGCACTTGCCCCGCAGCTCGGCCCCCGCCCCCCGCTTCCGGGCCGCCCGAGCCCCGGAGCCCCTTGCCCAGGCTAGGGAGGAATCGCCCGAGCGGCGGGGCCCTGGGCTGAGCACCTACACCATTCTTCCTCCTCTCTCCGCAGCCGAGGCCGCGGCGTTCTTACCCCGCCTCCCGCCTCCCTGAGTCACCCACGGCAGCAGCCACCGTTCCCAGCCGCCCAGCCGACTCCAGCTCTGACTTGGTTCGAGAGCTCTCACAAGACACGCACAGCCTCATAGATCCGCCCCCCTGGAGCCGCTGCCGCTGATGATTGGCTGAATCATCGGAGCTGGGCGAGGCTTGTGGGGAAACGAACTGCCCCTATTGGCCAGCCAGGCGAGGGCGGGGCGAGAGAAAAAAACAATTCCTTGGCTGCCTCCTCCCTCCCCCACCCTCCCGACTCCCCGCCGACCCCCATTAGGTTAAAGTACTCGGAACGTAAGCGAGGGATCCCTCCGCCACCATCCCATTCTTTCCGTTTGTTGCCTCACAGTATGCAAAAGAAGTCCCGCGAAACCGGTTATCAACTTTGGGACCAGGAAGAGATTGCTATGGCGCACAGATGAGACTGTAAGCAGAGATCAGGGGCTGCAAGTGCCTATTGGATTGCTCCTCACGTGCGTAGGCTGTCGAGCGAAGACGAGCCTTCCACTTGGCGGAGGAATCTCACAGGAAAGGGGTGAGGGCGGTGCGAAGTCTGCGGGGGAGGGGAGCCGAGGGGACGTGCGGTTTCAGGCGTACTCAGCCAGGGGGAGGAGCGACAGTGCGCTGGAAGCTCCTGCGCATGCGCCTCGACGAGCAGGGGGGCTGGAGCTGGGGCTGCTGGGTGAAATGGCCGCGAGAGGCGCAGGCGCACGTGGTACTGATCAAGAGCGTTTAGGTCCGCCATTTTGGAGGGTGAATGAAGAAAGACATGGAGTCCCTGGGAAATGATGTTCATTAAATCCAGAGCAAAAAAGACCATTCAGTGCAATATGACTTTTTTTAAACGTAGGAGGAGAATAAGAAGTTGTTGGGGAACTTACAGAATGAAAAAAAATAGATGAAGGTGCAAGTGTTGTGAAAGAAAAGGTGACTCTGAAGGACAAAGAGGACAAAGGGGACTGGGGGCTTTGGCCTACAGGTTTCTTGGTTGGATGAAGAAACTGCAAGGAGCTGAAGACGTATTTGTAAAGACTGGCGCTTCACAGGGCATCACATCATCCTTAAGATAAGGAGTGAAGAATTCATGCTCTTAAGTTTACAAGTGTGAAAAAGAGAAATCAGAAAAAGTTCAGAAATAAAGGATTGTTTAATGCAAATTAATGGCTCGTGTTCATCTTCAGTATGTTTGCTCTGAATACATGGATCTTAAAAATCTTAAAGTTAATAACAGGAATTAAACTGGGCTAATAGTTTGGGGACCATTAAGAAAGCAGGAAATAGGACAAAGAAAACCTATCCAGTTCCAGAAAAGGAAAAAGCAGGAACAAGAAAAATAAAAGAAGGAAGTATGATGAAAATTAGGTGAGAAAAGTCCAAACAACACTGCTTATAATAAATATAAATGGGTTAATTTTAAATCATAAATTGTTTTTTTTAAACCTTGAGATTATAAAAATAAAATTGAACACTAAAAAGTCATACAATATAATTACTTTGAAAATGTTAGGCTAACAATTTTAATCAGACAGTACTCAAAGCCAAGCAAAATAGCAGTATTAATAGCGTAATTATCACTTAGTGATAGGAGTAAATTCTGAATAATAAATATAGTTAGATAATTTTTGTATCCAGGGTTGTTGAAACCCCAAGACTGGCTAAAAACAAAATGATAACCCAAAAAAATCCCACTATATATGACCTTAAATTTATATTAAAGCGTAATGGGTACTGGTGTGTACCCATTAGTGTTTCCATTTTACAAACTAATCACAGGCTATTAGAATGGTTTTCAATCTCTTATCTTTTGTATTTAGATTGTTGGTCATGGAGCTTGACCTCAGAACCTGGGCACTGTTTCAGCTTTTTTGCTCAAAGTTAGTGCTTTATAACTTTGAGCCACAGTGCCACTTCTGATTTTCTTGTCAATTGGAGATGAATTGCACAGACTTTTCCTGTCCAGGCTTGTTTTGAACCATGATTCTCAGATCTCAGCCTCCTGGGTAGCTAGGATTACAGGTATGAGCCACCAGTGTCCGACTGTACAATAGTTAGATATTTTCTTTAATAAGCAAGTATAATTTTATATTTGTGAAATATAACATGATGTTTTGACATTTGTATATTGTGAAATAGTTCAATCAAGCTATTGAACAGTATGCATTATCTCCTGTACAAATTATCTTTTTGTGATGAGAAAACTTAAAATCTATTTTTGGCAATTATCAAAATATGCAATAGATTATTGTTGTCACTATGATGGGCAATACATCTTTTAATCTTTCATCCTGTCTAACTGAAATTTTGTCCAACATCTTATATCTCCACATCATATAAATTCATACTTATAAAATGAATTAATATTTTACTTCTGAAGTTTAAAGTTAACTTTAATCATTAATGGAGCATACTATACTAACAGGTTAAAGAAAAAAATACATATTATCTCCATAGATTCATGAAACCATTTGATAAATCTTCACTTCCATTCATTATAAAAACTCAGTAAAATCTGAGTAGAAGAAGACTTCCATAATTTGGTAGAAGATATGCACCAGAAATATCAAATATTTAAAAGGATTTCTACGAAATTCAGGAGCAATATAAAGATGCTTACTATTATTACTACAAAACATTGACGATGATTTGGTTTCATATATGGCTTCTTTAGTAATCCCATAAACTGTAATAAAGGTTAATTGCTAATGTAATAAGACAAGAAAAATAAATACAATATAGCATATAATAAACATAAAATAATCTACAATATAAACAGTTGGCTGAACGAAAAGCCCACACAGTTTTTAGATAATGGAATGCATGAAAAATTATTAGAATTGATACAAGACCCCTTGTGTCCATGCCTCACACCTGTAATCCTCTCTACTCAAGAAGTTGAGAATTGGGCATCAAGATTTGAAGCTACATCAGACAGAAAAGTCCATGACGTTTTTATATCCAATTAACTACCAAAAAGCCAAAAGTGGACTTGTGGCTTATGTAATAGATTAGTACTCTACTATATTAGTTGAGCAAAAAGCTCAAGGGTGCCTATGCTGCAAGTGTGTGTGTATCAGCATTCACAAAAAGAAGTTCCCATCCTAGAAACAGACCAGAGAGAAAAAAACTCAAAATTTTTAATCTAACTGGACTTTGATTCTTCACTTGCAAAGCAATGTAAAAACTAAACTGGGGAAATTGAGGAATAAGTGGCAATATAATAGATGGAGTGGAAGAAAATATAGAAGGGGTGATTCCGATTAGAGTCCAACATTTTTTTTGTCTCAGTATGCTTCCATTAAGTAAGACAAAAATAAATGTTGTCTTGTGTAAAAATGTAAATGCTTTATGCTATTCCTGTGAATGCAATGCACTTGTGACAATGAAGCCAGTACAGAACATCAGCAATAAACTCTTTGCTGTGATTTTAAAGACTTTTTCTGTTGAGAAATAAATTACATCCACAGCATGCACAGATATTAAGTAAGCAGGTCTGTTTTTTTTTTTAATCAACTTTATAAATGTATCCATCCAACCTGGAAAAACTCATATTGAGTGAAAAAATCCAGGAGAAGAGAAACAGCACATGTTTTCTCTCATATATGGAAATTAGACCTAAAAGGCAAACATATATGAAAACATGTAGGGGGCCATATGCATATATATACATGAACAAATGGACTAAGTATGGAGTGAGATCTGATAGTATAACCCCTTTGAATAACTGACAAGGTTTTGTTGTTGTTGTTGTTGTTGTTATTGTTTTGTTTTTATTTGTTTTTATTTTTATTTTTATTTTTTGCAATCCTGGGCTTGTTCTTGGGCTTTCTCAAGGCTAGAGCTCTACTACTTGAGCCTCAGCACCACTTGTGGCTTTTTTCTATGTATGTGGTACCAAGGAATTGATTCATGCATGCTAGGCAAGCATGCTACCACTAGGCTAAACCCCCCGGCTATAACTGACAAGTTTGACAAAATACCAAGAATCTGTAGCAAATCTTGACTGATGAGAAGAATGGTGTGTGAACACAGTCATGCTTTGCAATGTACCAGTGTATGCATGTGAAAATTAAACAAAGAAACTTGAGGTATATGGAGCTATAATAGGTGGAGGAGAATGATGGAACGGGTGACACTGACCAAGATGCATTCTTCACATAAATGGACATGTTGAATTAAAGCCCCTTGTATAACTACTGTAAGATAGCATAAAAAAAAATAAGATTCATCCACCTAAATTACCCGCACTCCTTTCATAGAAGAGAACAGGGGGCAGCAACGAACCACAGCTAAATATGGCCCACTGCCTAGTTTTGGACAACCTAGCAAGAAAGAAACCCACAAAGATAATAACTTGACCTTAGGGTACGTAAACAATTCCTTTGTACTTGTATAAGAAATACTTTATATAAGTAACATTCTACTTGGAATGTTGGAAACAGAATGCTAAGGTCAATTTGTATTTTAACTTAATGGAGCAAGAGAGCAAAACTGTCAACCATGAAGGCAGTAAAACTCAACTATATCCTTCCCTTTGTTATTGCTACAATGTTTCAAGAGGATTTATTAGGAAAATAAATGTCAGTCACTAGTTTCAGACCTTTCTTTGGAATAAACTAATAATCAGGACGATGGTTAGATTTCTTAAATCTTTTTTTCCAATAACCTTTTCCTCAGTGGTGATAAGAATGGAACCCGGGGCCTTGTGCATGCCAGGCAAGAACTCTACTACTTTAAGTGGTCCTAATTTTTCTTTTTATAGAACAAGGTTAATTTAATTCATTATATAAAAAGCTAACACCAAGCCAGGTGTAGTGGCTGATGCCTGTAATCCTAGCTACTCAGAAAGCTGAGATCTAGGATCAAGGTTCAAAGCCAGCCTGGGCAATACAAAGCCAAGATACTCTTATCTCCAATTAATCACTAGAAAATGGAAAATGGGACTGTGGCTCAAGGGTAGGGAGCTAGCCTTGAGCTGAAGGGTTCAGGGACAGTGCCCAGGTGGAGGGGTAGGGCAGTAGCCTTGAGCTGAAGAGCTCGGGGACAGCACCCAGGCCAGAGTTCAAGCCCCATGACCCAAACAAACAAACAAACATTCAAAATCTAACACCAGAACTAACATATGATACCACTATTGGTCACATATCCAAAGGTGTGTGAGACTGAATATGTTGAAGATCTACACAGACAGCCATGTCTATTGCAAAGCTGTATAAAATAGATCATCAATAAATGAATGAAGAAAATGCACACAGGGAATATTATTCAGTCATAAAAGAACAAAATTTTAATTTGCATAAAAATGGATGAAGCGCCAGGGGTGTGGCTAGCAGTAGAGTGCTTGCCTAACATGCATGAAGCTGTGGATTTGATTCCTCGGTACAATAAACTCAGATGGTAGAGCACTAACCTTGAGAAAGCTCAAGGATAGTGGCTAGGCCCTGAGTTCAAGAAGACCCCAGAAATGGCAAAAACAAAGCAAAACAAACAAAAAAACATTAAAAAAAACCCAACAAAACCAGACATCATCCTGTGAAATGAAATAAGCCCAACTCAAAAAGCCAAATGTAAACATTTTTGCTTAAATGTAGAATCTAGACTTTTAAAAAAATGACACAAGGGGCCGGGAGTTTGGCCTAGTGGTTAAAGTGCTTGCCTAGCATGCATGAAGACTCAGGTTCGATTCCTCGGTACCACATACAGAAAAAAAGCCGGAAGTGGTGCTGAGGCTCAAGTGGTAGAGCTCTAGCCTTGAGAAAGTCCAAGGACAGTGCTCAGGCCCTGAGCTTAAGCCCAGGACTGGCAAAAAAAAAAAAATGACACAAATGTAGAAGGGAGATTATTACCAGGGTGAGTGACCCAGCAGGAGCATGGAGGGAAAAGGGGGAGGGGTAAGAAAGGGTTATAAAGAAACCTGGATACATAAGGCCATACAGAATGAGGCTAAATGAAAGGACCTCCAGGATATGGAAATGAGAGCTATATAATGTGTGATTGTTGTTCTTAATGTACTAGGTTATTTCTCATCTCTTTTGTTATCCCTTGGCTATTCTCACATTGTTACAGTATGTTACCTTGTTATCTGGTATATTGTATATATGTTATCTGATTTGTTCTATATATGTTTATCTGTTTATTTGAAATAGGAAAGGGAAGGGGGAAAACAAGATGAGGGGAGGGGGCGAGGGAAGGGAAATGGAGACAAAAACATGAGAAGGGGTATCAATGTGTGTAAAGTAATGCACCTTCTATCTGGCAAATATAATTAACCCTCTATTAATTACAATAAAATTTTTTAAAAAAAGAACTGTATATACTCATGTAATCAATTACATCTCAATCAAGATATAAATATAGAATTCCAAAAGTTAAAAAAAAAGACAGGGTCATAGAGAAGGTGAATTTGATCAAAGTATATTATAAGTCTGCATGTATGAATACAGCACAATGAAACATATACACACATAGATATATTTGTATAGATATATTAGGCTGGGAATGTGGCTTGGTAATAGAGTGCTTGCCTAGCATGCATAAGGCCTTTGGTTTGATTCCTTGGTACCACATAAATGAAAATAAAAAATAAAATTAATCTTATTAGCTTTGAATCAGGATCCCTATCATCTGTCTCCTGAATAGCTAAGATTACAGGCATGAGCCACCAGCACCCATCTCACTTGTGCTTGCGCTCTCGCTCTCTCTCTCTCTCTCTCTCTCTCTCTCTCTCTCTCTCTCTCTCTCTTTTAATGTAGGCATTTATAACTATAAACTTTATTTTTAGCATTATTTTTGTTGTCTCCCAGAGAATCTGATCATTCTTTTTGCATTTTCATTTGATTCTAGGACTATTTTTAAGTATTTTCCTTCATTTGTGACAGATTGAGTCTTCAAAACCATGTTGTTCCATATCCATGCATTTGTAGAGCTTGCTATGAAATTCTAATTTTTCAAATATGATCTGCTGGGACACAGAAAATTATTTTGGTTTGCTTGTATTTGCTATGACTCATTGACTGGCCTAAATATATGATCTATTTTGGAGAAAGTTCCATGAGTTGCCAAGGATACGTATTTATAACTATTAGATAGGATTCTCTGTAGTTGTATGATACGTCTATTTGGTCAAAAGCTCAATTTAATCCTAAGGGTTGTTTTTTTTTTATTTTTATTTTTTGTCTAGAGACTCTTAACTACTGATAATAATGCTGTGTTGATGCTATCTGCTATTTATTTGGATCTATTGTTTCTTTGTTGCATAGTGTTTGATTTACACAATCAGATAAACTGAAGTTTGATGCATATATATTTGCAATCATTCTATCTTCTTTATTAATATGTAGTGACCATTTTATCTCTTCTAAATTTGGCTTGAAGTCTATTTTGTCAGACATGAGTATAGCTTTCTTTTGACTTCTAGCTTGACAGATTGTTTTTATTTTTTCAGTTTCAGCCTGTGTGTGTCTTTACCAGTCCTGGGACTAGAACTCTGGGCCCGGGCACTATTCTTGGATTTTCCTCAAAGCTAGCACTCTACCATTTGAGCCACAGCACCATGCTGGCTTTTTTCTGTGTATGTGGTACCAAGGAATCAAACCCAGGGCTTTGTAGATGCTAGATGAGCACTGTATCACTCGGCCACGCTTTAGGCCCCACTCTACGTCTTTTAATTAGAGATTAAAGATGATTTACATTTACAGGTATGTTTATGTATTTGGGTGACTTATCAGAAATTGAACCTAAGGCCTAGCACTTTCTTGGTAGGCAAGCACTCTACCAGCTGAGTCATGCTTCCAACCCCTTAGAGTTGTTATTATTAGGAGGTTTTTGATACCTTAGATGATTCGGCTTCTTGAGTGCTATTTGTTGTGTGGTTTTACCCTTTTAAAATATTATCATCATAGGAGCTTACTGATATATTAAATTGTGTTTGGTTCTTTCCTACTTCTCACATGTTTATCTAGTCATCTTGTGTAATATATTCTTTCCTGAGCTTTTGTGTTTCTCTCCTCTTCCTCGCTGTGTAGAATTTAAGTATCTTCTACAATGTTGGTTTAGCAGTCATGAATTACTTGTGTTTATGTTGGATAGTCTTTATTTCTTCAACTCTAAAAAATGTCTTTTCTGGATAGAGTATTCCTCATTTCACATTTTAAGGGTTTCAATGAAAAGGTTTGAGGTGATTCTCATGTGTTTATCTTCGTAATAAAGTGAGAATTTTTCTTGTGTTTGCCTTTGTAATAAGTAAGAATTTTACTTGTGCAGCCTTCAATGTTTTTTCCTTGTTTTCTAGTCTTGGCAGTTGAAGGAAAATGTTAGATGAAAAGATTGTTTTCTGGTCATGTCTACTTGAGGTTCTAATTGCTTCCTACACTTGGATGTTCATGTCTTTTCTACAAATTAGGAGATTTTCTGCTGTAATTTCATTGAAAATAGATTTTTTCCACATATAGTGTATATCTCTTTCTGCCCTACTTATTCTTACATTTTATGTCCCAAAGTTCTTGAAAGTTGTGGTCAAGCTATTTTTGCTGTTTTGTTTTCTTTCTCTCTTCCTCTGTCCATTCTTTTCTTCCTTCCTTTCTTTCTCTCTTTCTCTTTATTTTTTCTGGCACTATTGCTAAGACTCAGGGCCTCATGCTTTCACTTGGCTCTTTTTCTCACAGTTGACATTTTACCACTTGAGCCACACCTGTATGTTTAGCTTTTTGCTGGTTAACTGGAGACAAGAGTCTCATGGTCTTCTCTGTCTGAATTGGCTTCAAAATGGCCCAAGGAACTAGGATGATAGGTGTGAGCCATCAGTGCCAAGCTTGTTTTATTTTCTGTATTGCAATTTGAATATAATATTTCCCCAATCTTCTGTTTAATCCTTGATATTCTTTCATCTAATTGGTTTAGTCTATTAGTGAGGCTTTCTACTGTTTTTAATTTATTTTATATTTTGCCAGCTCAGGGCCCATCCTTGGACTTTCTCAAAGCTAGAGCTCTACCACTTGAGCCTCAGCACCACTTCAGGCTTTTTTCTATGTATGTGGTACCGAGGAATCAAACCTGGGTCTTCGTGCATGCTAGTCAAGCACTGTATCACTAGGCCAAATGTCTGGCCCTGTTTTTTAAATATTAATTTATTGAGTTTTTCCAACATTCCATTTGTTTTATCAGAAGCTCAGTTTAAGTTCTCATTTATATTGCTCACTTTCTCATTCAGATTTGTATTGATTTCTTATCTATTTGTTTAAATCATCTTTGAAGCTTTTGATTTTTTAATGAATTAAGCAGAAATTTTATTTCTAAGCTCTTCAACGATTATTACAAGCAGAAAGACTCCTGAAAGTATCGCCAAACCAAATGAAAAGCCTATCCTCCAAGTAACACCCTGTGATATAAAGAATTCTTTTAGTTGTAGTATTTTCACATTTCTCTGTTTTTAACCACTTGTAATATTCTATTTGTAGGTCACTACTTATACATTTTTTTAAAGTCAGAAATGGTTTCTTAAAAAGATACCACCACAAGTATAAAGTAAAAGAACATAAAAAGAAAAATATCAAATCCGTTTCATGTACAAATTTGGTAAACTAATATACATCTTTAACATTCATCTTTTCAACCAAGTTTACTAAGACACATCTCCCAGCTTTAGTGCTTTCGATAAAACAAAATATATTCTCACTTAAAAAAGAAAATCTCATGTAAAAAAACTCATAGATATATTAGTAAAGCCCATTTATCCTTAATTTTATACTTTTATCTTTAGCAACCATAAATTCATGAGAAAAGAACAAATTATATTGCAGTATAAAAGTTACAAATACTCAATCGTTGGGGCCAGGAGTTTGGCCTAGCGGTAGAGTGCTTGCCTAGCATGCACAAAGACCCGGGTTCAATTCCTTGGTACCACATACATAGAAAAAAGCTGGAAATGGTGCTGAGGCTCAAGTGGAAGAGCTTCTAGCCTTGAGAAAGTCCAAGGATAGTGCTCAATCCCAGGACTGGCAAAAAAAAAAATACTCAATTGTCTTAATAAACAAATATATCTTCCTTCCTAAAATATAAACATCCAGCAAATACAATAGCCTGCTTAGGTCAGGTGCTGGTGGTTCATGCATGTAATCCTACTTACTCAGGATGCCAAGATCTGAAGATCATGGTTAGGAGCCAGCCCAGACAGGAAAAACTTTCAGAGTATTATCTCCAGTTTTCCAAAAAGCCAGAAGTGAGCCTGTCTCAAGTGAAATGTGCAAGCCTTGAGTGAAAAAAACCTAAGAGACAGGGCTAGGAATGTGGTTTAATGGTGGAGTGCTTGCTTACCTAGCATGCATGAAGCCCTGGGTTCCATTCCTCAGTGCCAAATAAACAATAATTTCAGAAGTAGGGATGTGGCTAAAGTGGTAGAATGCTAGATTTGAGCAAAAGAAACTCTGGTACAGTGCCAGGCCCTGAGTTCAAGCCTCAGGACTGGCAGAGCAATAATTAATTTTTTTTGTCCTTGGGCTTTCTCAAGGCTAGAGCTCTACCACTTGAGCCACAGCACCACTTCAGGCTTTTCTCTACGTATGTGGTACCAAGGAATGGAACCCGGGTCTTCGTGCATACTAGACAAGCGCTCTACCACTAAGCTAAACTCCCAGCCCCATTAAATTAAATTTAAGTGCTCTGCTGAAAACAGAAATCTACACAAGAATGTGAACTCAAACAGCAGGTCAGATTTCACAAAGGGAGCTCAGGTAATTTCCTACAGGTAGTGCCAATCCACATGAGATAATATTCCACAAAGTTACAAAGTCATTTGCTTCCTTTTTGTTACTCTTATGAGAATTATTTTTCTGTAAAATTCTTACTTTAGCCAGGTGGGCAGAGCTCTTGTTAATTACATTTTGTTACATATATCCTTTTCCTGAGCACTTTAATGAAGACATCCTTTTGGAAGTTCCTTGAATTTTAATTACATCTTACTAATTAAGTCACATCCTTTCACATGTTGTGAACCCAAGCTCGGCTAATAGGAGCAAAGAGACAGAGCTGGTTGGGTTAGGACTAAAAGGGAGCAGCCTGCCTGCTCTGTGTGCTTGCTTGCCAGAGGTTTGGCTGATAGTGCTGTCTTCTGCAGAAGTAAACTTTGCCCTGCCCAGATCCTTTCAAGTTGGTGTCTTTATTCCTGTCACAATGCTTCATGCTTGTTTTCGGTTCAGTTAAACTGTCCCCAGGCAAAGTTGATTTGCCCAAGAGTCTACCCTTCCAGGTTTCCCTTTCCCGGAGCTCTAAACACTGCCTGTTGGAAAGAAGAAGGGAAAGATTTAAGAGAAAGCGATTGGGGAATGGATTCCTCTGCTTTGCTCTTGGCTTATCCTGCTGTGCCTTGGGTTAACTGCACTCCTCTGTTGGAGCTCACAGGTCCTGCCACATTGGAGTCTTCTGTAACCACTGCTACTTCACTTCATTATCCCTCCTTCCTCCTTTCTCTTCATGGCATTCTTCCTAACCTGGGTACTTGTTATCACTATGGTTTTCCTTTCCCAGCCTACCTTGTGATTGGTCCTTTATTTGACTATTCTGTTACCTTTCTTGAGTGTACTGTACGTGTCAGGATCCTTATTAAACAGAAAGAAGGAAAACAAGACAGAGAGGAAGGGGATAAAGAAGACAGAGATTAAGCCGGGCGGAGGTGGGGGGGTGGCTCACACCTGTAATCCTAACTACTCTGGAGGCTGAGATCTGAGGATCAAGGTTCAAAGCCAGACCAGGCACAGTGAGACTCTTATCTCCAATTAAGTACCAAAAACCAGAAAATGTCGCTGTGACTCAAGGGGTAGGGCAGTACCCTTGACCTGAAGAGCTCTGGGACAGGGAGCAGGCCCAGAGTTCAAGCCCCACAACCAACCAAAAAATAATATGATGAAGAAGACAGAGATGATGGGGGAAAAAGAAGGGAAGATAGGAGAAAAGGAGGGAAGAGCACTCCTTCCCTCTCTCCTCTTCCAGTTACACCTACCATGTTCTGATACCTCTCTTTGTCATGTGTGTTGACAGTGACAACTTACTTGTTTCCTTCTTTCTTTTAGAAATGAACACCTGATATTTATGTGGGCCCATAGCCCTCCAAATCAATAGCTCTGAAAATCTGAATATCTCCCTATCAGTGAAGTTTCCCTGTAATGCCTAGTGCCAGTGATGTAGTCGTGGCCAAGGTGATGTGAAGAAAAATAAAATACCATACCTGCAGGCCTTGCCTTTGAAGAAAAAGCATGCCTCCGTCTTCCTTCTGTGCCTGGAATGTTAGATATTGACCCACTGTTTGAGTATATGCTGTGTACTGATATTGGATTTGTTGGACTAAAATTGGAAGTGTCCAATTGGAAGTGGTTGGTCACGTTAAGTATGGATGTGATGGAACTGACTAAAGGAGCCATCTAAAAGGAGGTATGCCTTTGCCATACGACACATGACTGAAAGACAAATGCTTGTTTTGCTCAAGCTCTTGTTATTTTTATTTCTTTCATAGCACTAGAATCTGTATCCTAACAAATGCATACTTTTTTCTTTTATTTTTCCAGTTTTCAGTTGGAGAACTTTCTTAACAGTGGGGCATAATAAAGATACATATATATATATATATATATATATATATATATATATATATATATATATCCCTCCAGTCCTGGGGCTTAAACTCAGGGCCAGAGCACTGTCCTTGGGATTTTTCAAGGCTAGAGTTCTCCCATTTGAGCCATAGCACCATTTCTGGCTTTTTCTATGTATGTGGTACTGAGAAATTGAACCTGGTCTTTGTGTAAGCTAGGTAAACACTCTACCACTAGGGCATATTACTGATAAAGATATTTTTATTTACATATTTTAATAAATGACCTATTAACCACAGGTCTGCCACCTTGCCTACCAACTCCTTTTATAGTTAATATACTCAAAAGGCTTAAATCCAGTACTCAAAAATCTATACATGGTCATTTTGAACAGCCCTGTTTACAATACTAAAGTCATCTGATACTGATCAAGGGAGTCAAAAACATGTATTGGGAGGGGGAAACAGCCTCTTTGCCAACCAATGTTGGAAAAAATGGACAGCCATATGGAGAAGACTGAAATTGTATCTTTGTTACATTGTATCAGTATCAGCCCAAGATGGATCAAAGACTTCAATGTCAAACCTGAAACCTTGAAACTACTCCAAGAAGAAGAAGGAGAAACATTAGACTTTATTGGCCTAGACAGGAACTTTCTGAGGAGAGTTCCAGGGGCCCAGCAAATATGAGGGACACTATACAAATGACATTGTACCAATCCAATAGTTTCTGCACAGCAAAGGACATCATTACTAAACCAAAAAGTCTACAAAGTGGGAGAAGATGTATTGCTAGTCTTTACTATACATCAGATGTAGCTAGTAAAGACTAGCTATACATCAGACAAGGGTCTAATATCCAAAATATACAAGGAATTCAAGAAACTAGCCCCCAGATAATAATAACCCAATTAATAAATGAGCAAAGGAGCTAAATAGACTTCTCAAAAGAGGTAAAAATGGCCAATACACATGAAGACATACTCATTATCCTTGGCCATAAAGGAAATGCAAATCAAAACAACACTGATTTCATCTCATCCCAGTTAGATTGGTCAGCACCGAGAATGTGAATGATAACAAATGCTGGTGGAGGTGTGAGGAAACGGAACCCTACCACATTGTTGGTGGGAATGTAAACTAGTGCAACCAATATGGATGGTGGTTTGGAGATTCTTCAAAAAACTAAACCTAGAGCTAGTCTATGATCCAGTGATAACACCATTGAACACTTACGTAGAGCATTACAAGTCAGGATACAGGAAAGACATTTGCACATCCATGTTCATTGCCACACTATTTACAACAGCCAAGTTATGGAAACAGCCCAGATGTACTAGGACAGATGAGCGAATCAAGCAAACATGGTACATCTATACAATGGCATTTTACTCAAGTACCAGAATAATAATGTCCTTTTTGGGGACATGAACGGACCTAAATTGAACCATGTAACTTGAGGGCAGGGAGGGGGTGAAATAAAATGAGAGAGAACAACGGAAGGGGTGACATTGTACTTATAACCTAACTTTTAGGACGGAAACCTCTTTGTTCAAGTACTTAATAATTTTTTTTAAAAAAGAAGTACAAGCTCAAAGATCTGTTGGTGGGAAAGGGTCATAACTCTATTGACACTGGGATCTTTTTTAAAATTTTGTTTTGTGTTTTGGTGGCACTGAGGTTTGAACTTATGGCCTTGCACTTGCTAGGCGGTGCTCTACCCTGGTGTTGTCCCTTCAGCCCTTTTTTGCACTGGTGATATTTTGAGATAGGGTCTTGCTTCCTTCCCAGGCTCACACTTAGACTGTGATCTACCTACTTTAGGCTTTGCGTTGTGGCTGGGATAACAACTGCATAACTCTGCACTCAATTATCCATTGGGATGAAATCTCACAGACTTTTCTGCTCCAGTTGGCCTAGAACCACAAGTTTTACAATCTGAGCCTCTCAAGCAGCTGGTATAACAGGTGCATACCACTGTGCTCAACTATTGGTTGTGAGGAGGATCTTGCATATATGGCTTTGAACATTGCTCCTCCAAATCTCAGACTTTCAAATAGGTAGGATTACAAGAATGATCCACTGGCACTCCTTCCTTTCTTCCTTCCTTCCTTCATTTCTTCCCTCCCTCCTTCCCTCCCTCCCTCCCTCCTTCCTTCCTTCTTTACTTCTTTCCTTCCTTTCTTCTTTTTCTTTCTTTCTTTTTTTTTGCCAGTCCTGGGGCCTGAACTCAGGGCATGGACACTTTTCTCTCAAGGCTAGCACTCTGCCACTTGAGCCACAGTGTCACTTCAGCTTTTTCTGACTATATAGTACTGAGGAATCAAACCCAGGGCTTGTGTGTGCTAGGCAAGCAAGCACTGTACCACCAGGCTGCACTCCCAGCCCCAAACTGGCACTCATTCCTGCTGATATTTTGACTTTAGAGTTTCTAAGCTCCAGAATTGTAAGATAACCATTTTTTTTTGTTATTTTAAGCCATAAGCAAAGTAAAGGTCCAATCAAAAATCGTTTCTAGCTTTTCCTCAAGAAAAATGTTAATACCTAAACACCTGTTTTACGACTATGATGACAATGGACTTTTTTTTTTCCCTTCTAGCAAGTTAATAGGAAATGCTACCTATTGATTGCTTATAATGTAACATAACTCTTATTGTGTGGGATCTTTAAAACAACCTTCTAGGGTAGGTATAATTCATTCCAGCTTTTCTGGTGAGAAAGCTAAGGCTTAAGAAAGTTAGAAAAGTTCTTTTAAGAACATAGCTAGAAAGAGATAGGTAGCCTAACTTCAAAGTCGGTGCATGAATTTACCCTGCCAGCCGGGCTGTTGGTGACCTTCAGTATAAACAGTTGCCTCTTCCTGCATAGAGGATTACTGACGGCTGCAGCTGTAGCTAGGCACTGGGGTGAGAGGGGCCTCCTGGCAGGCCCCATTGGTTTGATAGATTTGAGCTGCCAGCTGCTGATAATTGCAGTGTGGTTTCTCCCCTGGGTCTGGGGGCTGGGGATTGGGGTCCTGTTTCCTATCTGCTTTTCTGTCCCCACCTATCTGCTATCTGTCCTTTTACCTTCTTGTGGGTCTCCCTCAACCCTAAATTCCGTTTTAAACATTCATCCTTGACTAATTTTTCATGTATATGTTTCTTGTCCCCTATGAAGGATTTAGTCTGAAATATTTTTATCTCTGTGCTTTGGTGTTCTCATAGCTTGTCTCTTCTGATTTATGTTGCTCTGAATCATTTTAAACCATGTTATCTTATTTGTTCACCTTTCAAATTCTTTCCTATTTTCTTTTGTTTCCTTTGCTTTTTGAACTTATTTTGTGTGTGCAACTTAAAATGTCTCTAGGTAATATTTTATTTGATTTTTTAATCTCATTTTTTTGCTTTCTTTTCTTCCTTTCATCTTTTCTTTTCACCCTGTCATAACTTATCAGAGACTATTTTTTCTTTAGTATTTTTATCTTCAGTCTTAACTTGTTCTGCCTTTTTGTTACTAAATTCTTTAAATGTTAAATTATTTTGTCTCTTCATTTGAATTTGTTCTATAATTTCTACTTTCAGCATTTTAATCTGTTTAATTATCTGTACATGTTATAGTTGCTTTGGGATCTATTAATTATCAAATGCTATTTTGGTAATTTTTTAGTGCCATTTTAATTCATTTTGTGTGTGTGTGTGTGTGTGTGTGTGTGTGTACGTACGTGCAGAGCGCACAAGTCCAGGGTTTGAACTCAGTGCCTGGGTGCTATCCCTGAGCTTTTGTGCTTAAGGCTTTACCACTTTAAACCACAGCTCCACTTTTGGCTTTTTTTTGGTATTTAATTGGAGACAAAAAATTTCCTGAGCTTTCCTGCCACAGCTAGCTCCAAACTGCTATTCTCAGATCTCAGCTTCGTGAGTAGCTCAGGTTATAGGCATGAGCCGCGAGCACCAGGCACTCTCACATTTTACATGACTTCATGTTTCTTTAGCAATTTTATACTTGAACTGTGTCACTGATTTACCACGTGACTATTACGTTTCTGGTTTTTCTGATGGATCTCTTTCTGTTCATTTAAAACATGATTGCTCTCTTTTTCTTTTCATCGGAACAGGTTCTCCCTTGTTGTTCAAGCTGGCCTTGAAGTCCTAAGCTTAGGCCATTCTGCCTCCGGCTCCCCAGTCACTGGACTACAGGCATGTGAAAGTATGTTCAGCTATTTCTCCCTGATTTCTCAGTACCACATACACAGAAAAATCCAGGAGTGGGGCTGTGGCTCAAGTAGTAGAGCACTAGCTTTGAGAAAGCCCAAGGACAATGCTCAGGCCCTGAGTTCGAGCCCCAAGATTGAAAGAAACAAAAAAAGGTCTTACTATTAATGAAGATGGTTTAGTGAGTTTTGTTTTGTTTTTAGCTATGTCTTGTGTCTTTTAACAGATTTCACATGCTCTTCTGTTCACCTAAAAACAATAATCCTAGAAATAAATCACTCTTCTGAAATGACCAACTCTGGCTACAAAGAGCCTCTCTCTTATTTGCTACCTATCCTTCTACCCTCTTCCCCCATCCTGCCTCTGGACCTTTGTCTTCCACACCTGCAGCAGGACTGTTATGACCAATGAGTTCCGTTCTTGGCAACTGTCACTGTCCTTTTAGTCTTCATTTCTCGTGTGTGTGTGTGTGTGTGTGTGTGTGTGTGTGTGTGTGTTCTTTCTTCATCCTCCCATAACCAGTACCCACCTATATCCATGGGAAGACATAGTGCCTGTTTGTTTGTGGTGTTGGTGATAGGGACTGAATTCAGGAACTGATGCACACTGCACTCTGAGCTGTGTCCGCAGTGTGACTGGTGATCTTTTTTAGCCCAACTCTTTCCACTCATGTATAAGAACGTCCTCCTTTGAGGCTGGATTCACCAGCTCACAGACATTCCCTCTACCTTTTACTGTCACTTCACCCTTAGTGAAAAATTTAGTTTCTACCAGACAGTACTGCTGCTGTCAGTGTCACTGAGCACAATGCCTGCTCCACACCAGGCTTCTCGGTGTCAGGGGCCAACTCCCAGACTGGCCAGTTGGCCTAAAGTTCCCTAACCATTAGTTTTTCGCTTCAATTGTCTCTTCCATTGCACCTTTTCCTGTTTATCTCACATACATCATTGAGCTGAATCTTTGCAAAGCCAAGCTGAACTGGGGCTTGAATTAAAATCTATATTGCTGGTGAGAAACTGAGACTTAGAACCCTAGAATGAGCACTTTGGCAACATCTATTAAGTTTAGTAAGTACTCACCTTGAGTTTGTAATATATCCCATAGATCTACTCAGGTTCAGGGGCACCTACCAAGTGACTTTTACTTTTGTTAGGTGTGGTCCTTGAACTCAGGGCCTGGGTGCTGTCCTTGAGCCTCATTGTGCTCAAAGCTAGTGCTCTACCACTTGAACCACAGTACCACTTCTCGTTTTTTGATAGGTTGACTGGAGATAAGAGTCTCACAGGGACTTTTCTGCCTGGGCTGGCTTTGAACCCCACTCATTAAATCTCAGGATTACAGGCAAGAGCCACCAGCACCAGGCTCTACTAAGTGGCTTTTATAAATAAGCCAAGTAGATGCTGAGTGATTCATATATGTAATCCTGGATATTCAAGAGGCAAAGATCTAGAGCAAGGTGGTTTAAGGCTAGTCCTGAGCAGAAAAATCTAGGAGGCTTGACCTCCAAAATATCCATCAAAAAGTTAGACCAGCCTTGAGAGCAAAAGCTAAGCAACAGTGCCTAGGTCCTGAGTTCAAACCCCCACCCCTTACCGGCATAAAACAAACATATTGGCCTACATATGGACCATTTATATAAGGAGGTAAATAATAAAGAGTGACTCTAAGAGGTTCAGAAAAGGGAGGGGAGAGCCTGGGACTTGGCTCAAGTGGTAATGAGAATGATTTTGCATACACATACATCATTGCGTTGTTAATTTTTTTAAATCCATGCACATTTTTCCTTCTCTATTTAAAAATTGCTGACCTGCTCTTCAAATGTTATGAGCCTACCTTCAGGCTCTTGTTGATAGGATTCCAAACATGAATTTGAACTCATTTTTTATATTTTCATTGATCTATCTCTAGGGTAAAAAAATATCCATCATATGCCCCTAGTTCTCCATACAGTAGCTGAGTGGCACACAGTAAGGGAAAACGGTGGTCAAGCTCGGTGCATGCAGCATGGGAAAAGGAAACAGACAAGGCAGTTGCAGGATTGTGTAGGCCAGCCAGCACAAGGACAAGCAGGGGTTATTTGTTTGCTGATATTCATGCTTCTCACTCTCATGCTCCTGAGGGGAAAATATCTCAGCAAGTGAGGAGGTGTGGATCTCAGGCTATAAATGAAAAGACCCAAGAACGTAACCTGATTTAGTCCTCATAACTCACCTTCAGGTCAGCCTTTGACCTAGCAGAAGAGTCTAATTTGAGTCCTGGCCAACGTCCATATCTTTCAAGTTGTTATGGTTTAGGGACCTCCCAGTAGCCTATGAGGTGAGCATGTGAGATGTTTATGTAGCCATCCATCCATGCTTGTACAGACATGACATCTTGGTTTTCTGTTCTTGTTTGTTTGTTTGATATGATACCCAGAACTGAACCCAGGTCAAATGTACATCGTGTGCAAATACTATAAGATTACTATTTTTTGCATTTTGTTTCTTTTTTCCTTTTAAAAATCGTTATTATAAAGGTGATGATGTACAAAGGGTTTACAGTTACATAAATCAAGTCAAGATTACCTCTCTCCCTCCCCCCGTCTTTCTCTCTCTCTCTGCCAGTCCTGGGGCTTGAATTCGGGGCCTGGGAACTGTCTTCAGGCTTTCTCAAAGAAGTGCTCTACCACTTGAACCACAGTATCACTTCTGGCTTTTTTGGTGTATATAGTGTTGAGGAATTGAACCCAGGACTTTAGGCAAGCACTCTTCCACTATGCCATACTCGCGGCCAAGAGTACATTTCTTTTTAGAAAGTGTCATCACTACCCTCACTCTCTCCCAGTTTTTCCCTCCCAACCCCACACACAAGTTGTAGATTTTGTTTCTTGAGTACAGACTGGCCTTGAACTCATAATCATCCTACCTTCACCTCCCAAGTAGCTGAGTTTATAGGTATGTGCTACAACACCCAGAAGCAGCTTATTGAACCTGTCAGATAGTTAAGGCCTGGGTAACCATCTATTCTTTTTTCCATATATTTTTATTGTAATTAATAGAAGGGTTACATTATATTCACTAGATAGAAGGTGCATTACTTCACATACATTGATACCCTTTCTCATGTCTTGGTCCCCATTTCCCTCTCCCCACCCCGCCCCTCATCTTGTTCCCCCCTTCCCTATCCGATTTCAAATAACCAAATACGCATATATCCAATATATCAGCTAAAAGGTGAAATACTGTAACAATATGAGATAACCAAGGGACAGCAAATGAGATGAGTAACCACCTATTCTTACATAAAAAAAAAAACCAGAAAAGGCAGACCTCAAAAAAAAACAAAAAACAAAAAACAAAAAAAACAGAACCACTCCTTCTCTGGGTCTTTTTCCTCCTGCTTCTCACAGTCTTTCTATCTCAGCCATTCCAGAAATGAATCTTCCCATATTTAAGATTTCTGCAATGCTCTGAGTCTATGTCCATGAATCTGTATTATCTCTTATATTTTTTATCTTTTGTCAGGATTGGAGTTTGAACTCAAGGCCTCAGGCTTGCTTCACTTGCCAGTTATTCTGACCTTCTACCACTTGAACTAGGCTGCTGGGTTTTTGATGGTTAGTTGGAAATCAAGAGTTTCATGGACTTTTCTATCTGGGCTGGCTTCAACCTCAATCCTCAGGTTTCAGCCTCCTGAGTAGCAAGGATTGTAGGAATGAACCACCAGCACTAAATGTAAGGTTTTTTTTTTTTTTTTTTTGCCAGTCCTGGGCTTGAGCTCAGGGCCTGAGCACTGTCCTTGGACTTTCTCAAGGCTAGAGCTCTACCACTTGAGCCTCAGCACCACTTCCGGCTTTTTTCTATGTATGTGGTACCGAGGAATCGAGCCCAGGTCTTCATGCATGCTAGGCAAGCACTTTAACCACTAGGCCAAACTCCCAGCCCTAAATGTAAGTTTTGAAATTGGGAAATCTGAGTCTTTCTACTTTGATCTTGTTTTCTAGATTTGGCTATTCTGAGTACCTTATCCTCTCATATAAATTTTAGAATCTGCTTATCAACTTTCTAAAAAGAAATATACTGGGATTCTACTAGGAATTATACTAAATTTCTAGATAAATTTAGAGAATATTGTCATTGTTTTCCAATCTGTGCATATGGAGATGTTTTTCTATTTCATGTAAATTTTCTAGTTTTCTGTAACAATGAATTTATAGTATTCAAAATGTATGCTTTATTCTTATCCTGTCAAACTTATTCCGAAATGTCTTATTACTTTTTAATGCTATTGTAACTGAAATTGATTTTAATTTTGTCTTTTAATTTTTCTTTGCAGGTACATCAAAATGAAACTTTAAAAAAAATTACTTTTCTTTTGGTCTTTACTTTTGTGATTATGAGAGCCAAACCCAGGGCATTGCACTTTCTAGGCGTTTCGCCACTGTGTTATTTCCCAGCCTACATTAAAAATATTTTATATTTTGTTAACTTAACTTGATTATTTAACAGTTTTGTGGGCTTCTAGGGTCTTCTATATGCAAGATCATGTCATCAGAAACAATTTTACTTTATTTCTAATAATGGGTGCCTGTTATTTCTTGGTTTTGCCTAATTGCACTGACTAATATCTCAAACCCAATGTAAGTGCTGAGAGTGGTACCTTCTCATTTACTGGTCTCCAGGAGAAAGCAACCAATCTTTTACCAGTAGATATGATTATTAGTTTGGGGGTTTTTGAAGATGCTCTTCATCAGATTAAATTCCCTTCTATTTCTAGTCTTACCCACATTGCAAGGCTGTAGTAGGCACACAAGAATTTCAGGGTTTAGGGCATAGCTCACGTGGCAAAATATGAGTTTTGGTGCATTGTTCTTCCTTGTAAAACAGCCTCAGATATACCCAGACACCTTGGGATGAAGATTTGGGAAGAGCCCTTTTTGATTCATTCCTTGACTGGACTCTGCTTTGCAGCTCCATTCATTGTAAGCTGATGTACCCTAGGATATAACTTGCTCTGCAGACTAAAACAGTAAAATTCAGCTCCTGTGAAAGGTTTGCTCCCAAGTTTTTGGAAACACATAGTCCCTGAGATCAGACCCCAGTGCCAACCCTGGTATCACCAAGAAATAAAAAGAAATAAATGGTACAATTAAAGAGTGGTTTCCACTCCATTAGGTAGTTACAGGTCTATAGGAAGGTGATAAGGATGCCCACTCTCAAGGCCGTGCAAGCACAAGCTGACATGTCTAAGTGGGCATTTTGTGCCTTCAGTGCCTGCTATAGTTTAAGTGTCTCCTAAAGGTCTAGGTATTGAAGGCTTGGACCCCGGTGTGTTGTTATTGGGAGGTGGTTAAGCCTGTAACAGCTCAGACAGGTACTTGGCCTTGAACTTTATATCATTCTTTAGAGCATTCAGGTGCCCTTGGAGTGATTGGAGAACCAAATCCTTGAGATTCCTATTTTTAATTAACCAGCAAAAAGTTGGGAGTAGAGGTATGGATCAAGTGGTAAAAGCCAAGCAAGAGTGCAAGCCCTTCAGCTTTTTACACTCTAAACTATATGTATACTTGTATATATCTATATATACAAATATATATCTATATGTATACATACATATAGATAGAAAAAGAGACAGAGGGACAGAGACAGGGACAGAGAGTGCTATATCCAAATCTATCTAGCTGTCTATTGATCGAGATCTCTATACCTAGCTAGATCTATCTAGCTATATACATATATACATATTCCAGTGTATAGCAAACAAATAATATCTACTATTTTAATTTTGAAATGCTTATTATTAATATTAAGATGATTACAGAAGGCTGTTTTTTACTGCTATTTTAAAAACTCACATAAGAAAGTCTTATTTCTTTGTTTTGTTTTGTTTTGTTAGTTCTGGTGCTTGAACTCAGACACTGTCCCTGAGCCTCTTTGTGCTCAAGGCTAGCACTCTACCACTTGAGCCACAGCCCCACTTCTGGCTTTTTCTGTTTATGTGGTTCTGAGGAATTGAACCAGGGCTTCATGCATACTGGGCATTCTAGGCAAGCAATCTACCACTAAGCCACATTCCCAGTCCACTGAAAATCTTTGTGATTTTTTTTGGCAGTACAATTAAGATTTTTTTTCTTTTTTTATATTTTTTATTGTAATTAATAAAAGGGTTACATGGTATTTGCCAGATAGAAGGTGCATTAATTCACATACATTGATACCCTTTCACATGTCTTGGTACCCGTTACCCTCCCCCCCCCATCTTGGTTTTCTCCCCCTATCAAATTTCAAATAACCAAATACAAATAAATTCAATATATCAGATAACAAAGTGAGATACTGTAACAATATGAGATACCCAAGGGACAGCAAAGGAGATGAAAGATAACATAGCACATTAAGGACAACAATCATTCGTTATATGGCTTTTGTTTAAATATCCTGGAGGTCCTTTCAATTAGCTTCATACTATATGGCCTTATGTATCAAGGTTTTGCTCTATTGCAGATCTCTGCTAGTAGAGCACAAGGTTTCTACTGATTATGACAAATGAGGGAAACCATTGAGCCTAAGTTCCTTTGAGAAGATTTTTTTCTTTTCAGCCGTGGAGTTTGAACTCAGGGCCTGGGCACTGTCCACGAGTTTTTTTTTTTTTTAATTTAACACGTATCTAGACTTGTTAGCAAGCTAGCACTCTATCACTTTGAGCCACAGCTCTACTTTTGGTTTTCTGGTGGTTAATTAGAGCTGAGAGTCTCATGGACTTTCGTGCCTGAGCTGGCTTTGAACCTTGATCCTCAGATCTCAATCTTTTGAGTAGCTGAGATTACAAGTGCCCAGCTCAAATAATGAAATTTGTCTTTAGAACCAGTTAAAGAAAAATAATTTGAGATTATCATCAAAATGAAACCAAGAAGCCAGCAATTATTCTTGGAACTCAGATCCCTGCAAATAGTTCAAGTTGCCCTGTTCATTTTAACTAAGCAAGGGACCTGGAATCTGTGTTTTGGCTCTACTAGCTTTTAGCTTTGGAGTTAAGCAAGTTATAGTCTTCATTTACTCATCCATCCAAGTATAATAATACCATTGACAAGACATGGGATAGCCATGAAATCAGAAAATTGGAGAAAGTGCTTCAGAAACCACAATGGGCTAGCCACACCTAATGGCTGTTACTGATGGATGGAACAGCCCAAGAAACAATCAGTATTTCATGAGCACTTTGTGAAGCCTCATAGAGGAACAGGTATGACCTAATGCCAATGGATGGAGGACCGGCTGCCTCTCACTGCTGGGGGTCCTGCTTGCTCAGTCAGGAAGGATGCAGACCTCTCCAGCAGGATGCTCCCCCACTGGTGCATTCACTGCCTCTGACTCCAGTGGGGCAGCTGCTCTGTCCTGTCCAGAGGACTGAGCTGCCAACCTTGGCACTTATAGCATGGTGCAGCATTCCTCACCAGTTTGCCATCCAAGCCTGGCACAGCAAAGTTTTCTTCCTAGTGGTCCCAACTCTCATTTGTTCAATGGATCAGAAAACTCTGCTCCAAGCAGCTGGACACTTAGGGATGGGAAAAGAGGAGCTAAACTGTACCCTTATATGCTTAGGCATGTCATCTGTAACTGTCTAGGCTTTGATATATTTCTTAGCAGCAAACTTGTGCACTGTCACTATGTCCTGTTCCCACAATCCCAGGCCCTGGGCTACGGTTACAGCTGGCATCTGCCTGAACCCCAAACTTACTGTTGTCTTGTTATCCTGTCAGTTCTACCACTTGTTTGCTAAAGTTAAATACTGGCTGCTGATAACCACATACTTCCAGTTACTGGCCCTCCATTTCTCACATTGCAAACCGCTGAGTGGGTGCTCCAAACTTACTTGTTCTCTCTGGATTATGTTAACACTCCACATGACCTTGAACTCATTATAGTAATCTCATTATAATCCTAAAAACACATACAGCGGTTCCATGGTAGATCCAGCCTTGACCACATCAGAGAAGAAAAGAGATCCGATTCTGATGCCATGAAAAGCTCTGATGACTTCACGTATACCACACATCCATAGCCCAGTCCTAGAAAAACCCACACCCCAGACCTACTTGGGGGAGAAGTCTCCTGAGAATTTGTACTCTCTTTCTTTTTTGAATTGCCCACTGAATAAAATGTTGCCTGCACCCAAGATTGTTTGGTTATTTGGAAATGGTACTAAGTAGGAAAAGAATCTGAAAATTTGGTAACAGGACTTTACATGAGGAGTCTGAAACAAACTTGTCCTTTTAACTCTTGGAAGAGACGTGTTGTGTTAAGGCTTGTCTGCGACTTCATTCTCAGGAAAGTCTCTTCAGGGTCCAGAGTCTGGAGAGCCTCCTGTCTGCTTTTAGTTCTGGAGGCTGATTAGTTAGCAAGTGAGCAACAGAATGAGAACCCTCAGTTCTCACGCCTTTGGACTTGCACGGGGGGGGGGAGGGGGGGTACAAATCGATTGCCCCTGGTTGGCTGACTTACATCACACAGCCTCCTGGTTCTTCAGCTGGCAGAAAGCAAATCAAGGCTCATATGAGCCACCCCCCATATATCTATTCATATTTATATGAGATATGTATGTATGTTACATATGATATACATTATATCCATGTATATGTAGCATACACATATAGTTCATACAGGGCTAAATAGCACACTATTGGTCCAATTTCTCTGGAGAACCTTGACTAATACAATCCCAGAATACCCACTAAGAAATCAATTGGAAGTTTCCCTTCCTGGGACTCCTTGCTTCTCCGCTGCCCCTTTGTCCATGTTTGAGGTTTGTGTGGTCTTAACGAGTTTCCCTGAAGGTGACTTCTCCTCTTCAGTCCATTTGTTTCAAAGGTGACTTAGGCCTCATCCATGTTTGGGCATTGCTCTACAAGGCAGGTGACAGGAGCAGCCTGGGAACATGGGGTCAGATGAGGGATCTTTGGTGATGGTTCTCAGAGTTTGGGGACCGTCCCCTCTTCTCTTATACTTGTATCAGTGCAGGTCATTAGCGGCCTTTCTTTCAGGAAGGGAGTTTAAGCTAGTCTTGGAAGGGTGACTTCAGTTTTAAGGTTTGCTACAATTGCCTCTGTACTAAAAATGGTTCCTGGTAATTTGCAGGAGGTTACATCTCACTTGTGTGTGGTCAGCCCTGTGAGATGCTTGCAGGGCCTGCGGGCTGTCATTAATCCTGGAGCCACAAATCTCTTCTAGATTAACACAGATTTCCCTGCCCTGATGTTCCCTCCCTTTGGAGGTCTCTTTTGTGACTATTTCCTGCATCAAACTTCTTCCTGTCAGGGTCTACTTCAGAGCAATTGCTGCTAAGTGGAGGCCATTCAGGTTGCTATCCTGAGTGACTGGGATTCCTGGTGTAAGCCACTGGCACCCGGCTTCTCTTGCTCTATCGCCTGAGCCACAGCACCACTTCTGGCTTATGTCTAGGTATGTAGTACCAAGGGGTTGAACCGGGTCTTTGTGCATGCTAGGCAAGCACTCTACCACTAGGCCAAACTCCTTCCCCCACCCACACACTACTTTTGTTATTTCCATCCCTACACTCTACATTCTTCACCTTTACAAAGCACTGAACCTCTCATCTGTTTGTTCTAAGGGCACAAAAGTCACAAAAGTCAAGACAGATCCTGAACTCCAAGTTGCTCCACCGAAATCATCACTGAAGGAATTTCATAGCTAGTATATCAGTTTATATCGATCAGATTCACATTATGAATTAATGTTAACAGACATTAATACCAGGGCTTATAGGTATTGTAGGTCAAAGAATGAAAGAAACTCTTATGTACTATAGAGCAGATAAGAGAGGTCATTTAAACTGAGTTTACTTTAAACATGATTTAATAAAATCCTTCTAAAAGTCTACTGTCTAAATGAGAACATTAATCATATCATGAAAATGCACTGTACAGCCACAATAACTTGAGGAAAACAACAGGGTCAAAGTATTTCTTTTCTGAAACTTTGAATTAAACTGGTATGTTTATAATATCAAAAGGTAAACATCAGTTGGCTAAAGATAATATATTACTGAGGCCATCAAATGGAATAAATAAAATACTGATTTACTCACTATTTGCAAACACGCTTCCTTTGTCATTGTCCCTTTAGCAAGCCTGGAGAATGTATATATATGCATGCCTCCTCCAAACCTCAGCCCCTCACACACAGCAGAAACTTTCTGACAAGATAGAAAATCTTCAAGGGGAAGGGAAAGTAATAGAGGAGATGAGATTTATTGGGACACATTATAAAAACGAAGCAAATGCAGCAATGAAATCCCCCTGTAGATAACTAATGTAAGGCTAGAAATCCCTGTCTGATAAAGAAAGATCTTCAAAAGTCAAGTTGTTCCAAATGAAGTTCTTTAGGGAAGATATCTAGCATTAGGTACAAAATGGACCAGAAAAAAACAGCTCTTATTTTATTCCAGGCACTGTTTTATATTATAATTTAGTTGTTTCAAAATCCTATCGGGTGGATATTGTTTTCTTACACAAGGGTTATGCAGCTCTAGAATTCAGAACCCAGCCTGTCCCAGGCTCCTTATACTATGCTGCCTCCTTGTGGACAAGATATTGCTCTGGAGGCAAAATAGAAGAAGCCATGTCTAGGGACAAATCTCATCAGGTCTAGCCTCAAGGAAAGTGCGGAGCTCAGTGATTAGGTAAAGGCTGACTTTGGGGAGGCTAATCTGTGCGGGGGCAGGTAGTGGCCTTTGGGAGGACTAGGGGAACTTTGCCGCTGAGCTTTCAATGGACAGTCCTGAGGACATGAGTGGGGTCAAGAAGAAGAAATGGTGTAGGCAAAGGACGAGTAGAGGAACGGTCACTGAAGCTTTCAGAGTCCTAGGGCAGTGGGGCTCCTTTATTCATGGTGATTGTGGGGCCTGTGTCTCTTAACCCAATGCGAACATAGTACAACTTCTCAGTGTTTTTGGCTGAACTACTAAGTTCAGAGTGTTTTATCAAAAAGTAGTATCCACAAAACGCATTGTGTCACACAATGCTCACAAAAACGCCTAAGAATACAATAAAAAAAAAAATCCAGTCTTGGAGCAGCCCTGAAAATAAAGGTCATCAGCAGTGGATGGAGGGAATGAGATCTGATTAGGAAGCAGGTTGAGCCTTTTGCCTACAGTGCCTGGCATTTACCCTAGCTGTGCTGATGTAAGAAAGTTTGATCCTTTCTCGGATCTTCTGTACTCTAGCTCAGGCACTCAAAACAAGGAAAACCAAATTTGGCATTCAATGCATCCCTCTAAATGACTTGCTATTTTTATTTCCAGTAGTACTAGGAACTGAATCCAGAACCTCTTGCCAGGCAGACTCTACAACTTGAGCCATTCCTACAGCCCCCTTTTACATTGGCTATTTTTGAGTAGGGGCTCATTTTTACCAAGGACATTATGAGCTGGAACCCTCCTTCCTGTGCTTTCCGTTGTCACTTAGGATAAAGACATATGCCACTGTGCCCAACCGTTGGTTGAGATGGAATTTCAAGGACTTCAGTTTTCCCAGGCTGGAATTAAACCTCATTTCTGATTTCTGTCTCCCAAATAAGCAAATAGCAAAGGATTACAGGCTTGAGCCCTTTTACCTCGCTTCTGAATGTTTATGCACTTTTATGCATCCTTATCTCTGTGTGTTCCTTTCAGGAAACATGACAATAAGTCAACAGGGCATATCAAACATTGAATAAACTTATCCCTAATGTGATGACTAGACTTGCTTCTCCTTGGTGAGGAGTGTGACATAAGCTGGTATTTATGATACGGCTCCATCATTTTGAAGCACAGTCTATTTTATCACCGGTACATTTTAGAAGCCATTTCTTTCAAGAATACATTGTTCCAGCCAGGCTCTGATGACTCATGCCTATAATCCTAGCTACTCAGGTCGCCAAGATCTGAGGATCACAATTTGAAGCCAGCCCAAAAAGCCATTTTTTTCTGCAATTAATAAGCAAAAAGCCCAAAGTAGAGATTTAGCTTAAGTGGTAGAGCCTCCAGACATGAATGAAAAAGCCAAGCAAAAGAGCAAGACCTGAATTCAACCTGAGTAATGGCCACATGTGTACATGCATTTACGCACCAAAAAATGTGCATCTCCCCCCCCCCCCGCAAACCAGTAAGTTGCTCTGAACACAAATGCATATTTCAAGGCACGTAGCCTCAAAATGATGAATTCATCATTGCTTATGCAACATTTATAGAACCCAAGCAGTGGGTGAGTCCGCTCACCATCACTTTGCAGCTGAATGATTTCATGTCATAGGTTAGCAGGGATATCCACTGCTTCCACATTGAGTGCTGTAGTAAAAATGCTCAATTTCATTTGTCTATTTTTTTTTCACTCAATGCTTCAATTAGTTTCACACATTCATGAGCATATTTAAGTGTCCTAGAAGGCGTTTGTCTTTTCCGAGTAGGGAAAAGCACGGTTCCGATCGTACTATCCCCAGTTTTAGTTTAGCTTCAAATAATTTCACGTTTGAAATCAGGGAGCTGGGAAGCTGACTGCGGCTCTGCAGCTAGACATTGAGCTCTGAGAAGTGCTTAGATCTTACAGCCTCTTTCTATCCTTGGGATCTGTGACAGTGTTTTCCTTCATCTCCATGAATTGCAGTTGTGAAATTTCATGAGCATATTCTGAGACCCAGCCATCGCACTTGACAGGGAGAAACAAGATCACCATTCTCAAGAGCCAAGGTCATTCAGTCAACCCTTTAACTGGAGAATGAATCCCTGTGCTTTTGACAAAATTTATGCATGGCATATACTGTTGACATCACATTGTTAATGTGCAACAAGTATACAAAGAGATGTTCTTGGGATATGATGCAGTAGCATATAATTAAATCACTTAGTCAAGACCGAAACAATTCAGTTCTTTCTTGACAAATGCAAATAACCCCTTTTTGTGAACCAATGATGGCTGGAGCTCCATCTGTAGTAAGATTATTTAACTTTTCAGATGTTAGCTCAAGTGTTTCGTTGGTAAAAAAACTAGTCTTTTCAAGTCCTCATCTTTATAGTGCCATGCATGGCTTCTAGTCACAGCAGTCTCCTTCCCTTGTCTAGGTGTCTCACTTAGGTGCCTCACTCAGGGTTCTGGGCCTGCCTTGGTGCTAATGGGATGATAACAGCTGCTTGACTTCCTCTTCTCTGCTGCCTCTTGGGCGGTAGTAGGTGGGTTGTGTACCACAGACTCTCTCCTGTGTCAAACACTGTAGTTACCCAGTTATCCTGGACAAAAATGGCCAGTTGGGCAGTTTTTGTTAGATCCAGGGGGAAAATTGTTAGCCAGAGGGGGAAGGGAATGGGAAATTTCCAGTAGAATCCTCCAATGTATTTTCAATTCCTTGTACTAAGTCAGTAATTATTCTGAAGTTGCTCTCCAAGACAAACTAACACTGGAACTTTTTTTTTTTTTTTTTGCCAATCCTGGGGCTTGAATTTAGGGCCTGGGCACTGTTCTTGAGCTTTCTCAAGGCTTGTGCTCTACCACTTGAGCCACAGCACCACTTCTGGCTTTTTCTGTGTATATGGTACCAAGGAATCAAACTCAGCCCAACACTGAACCAATTTTACTTTGGTGCTACCAGCTCTGCAGCAGCCACTATGCATTCCACAACACCCTTCCGCCCCCGCCCCAAGGCCTTAGCTTCTTTGCCATTATCTTACTCAGTTCGTAACTCCACTCACTAACGTGGTCTCTGTTACAGTGAAGCCAGGCAAAAGTAGCTCGTTGTGTGATTCCAGACTCAGCTGTTGGGCCTCTCAATTCCTTGAATGCAGCACATTTTGAAGTGTAATGATGCTGCAAATTGTCTTTTTAAATTTTCCTGAGTGCTAATGAATTAGGCATTCAGGTTTGCCTTTAATTTCAACAAAAAATTATTCGTCCACTTTTCTTCAAAAGATTGATATTCTCTGTCCATTTTTATTTTCTTTATAATTGCCCTTTGTAGAATCTCATACCACTTAAGTTTGAATAACGTGTTCCCAGCAATGGAATTATTTTGCTTTGATGTTGTAAACCTGCACCTTAAATTTGTAATATATCAAAATTTCACATAATCAACTCTTGAGGTATTCTCTGTATACTGAACTTTCCTTAATTTTTTTTACCAGAGATTCTATTTTTATGAGGATTATTGATCATAGACATCTAAAGATTGGATTGGAATCACCTGTGTCAGTAAAGAAATCATTAGCATTGTCACTGAATCATTGGTGGCAAGGTTATTGATACCTCAAGGTCGTCAACATCTGGAGAAACCATAACATCACATCATCTTGAGATCATCAAAGTTTTACTAGGATGTATGGACATGGTGACACTGTGTGTATTTCCAGCCTGTCTGGATAATCAGTAGACTCTTCTCTTCTAATATAAGCTTACGGGTCTTGGCAGTTGATGAAAAGCATACATGTCTATTCTGTCATGTACTTGTACTTGGCATTCTTGTTGGTTATATAAGGAGCTATTGAATTGGAAATAGATTCATATGCTTTATTACTTTATACGAATGTTACAGATTTGGTTGCAATATAGCATGAATATATTTTGACCATAACTAAACTCTGTTTTAGAAGGAAAAAAAGAATTCTGAAATGTGGATCTGGCAAGTGAAAATTTGACAGAAAGGAATTTCATCTTATCTCAGTGACTGTTTCAGAGGGAACAGCAGATACAAATGAACTGGCAGATATCTTGCAGAGGAGGAGGGAGATTTGGAGGGAAAAAGAGGCTGGCTCTGCAGTCTGTAAATAAACTGTGAAATGCCTCCCAGTCTGCTGTCAAGAACAGGTTTTATGAAGCCCATGTTATCACTCTGCTGCACGTTTTTGTTTTCCTGAATAGGAGAAAGAAAGATTCCACAGATACAGGAAGAGGAAATGAAATGGAAAGAAAAGATTTCTATTCCAGCCCCATCCTCAGGCAACTGTCTATTGATAGGCAGCTAAAGGCCTGAGCTCATAGATAAGAATCAAATCTTGAATGTAAGTGTTCCAGAAAGAATTGTGAGCCAGACGTCTCTCCTCCCTCTATGAGCCAGAGATGTACAGATTCCTCAAGATGTGTCCTATATTTCTATGTGTGTGTGTGTATGGGGGGGGCAGTTCTGGGGCTGGAGCTTAGGCCCTGGATGCTTCCTTCTTCTTCTTCTTCTTCTTCTTCCTCTTCTTCTTCTTCTTCTTCTTCTTCTTCTTCTTCTTCTTCTTCTTCTTCTTCTTCTTCTCCTCCTCCTCCTCCTCCTCCTCCTCCTCCTTCTTCTTCCCTTCTTCTTCTTCTTCTTCTTCTTCTTCTTCTTCTTCTTCTTCTTCTTCTTCGTCGTCGTCGTCGTCGTCGTCGTCGTCGTCGTCGTCGTCGTCGTCGTCGTCCTCCTCCTCCTCCTCCTCCTCCTCCTCCTCCTCCTCCTCCTCCTCTGGTTAGCACTCTGCTACTTGAGCCACACCTGGATTTTTGGTGGTTAATTGGAGATGATAGTCTCATGGATTTTCCTGATTAGTATGGCTTTGAACTATGATGCTTAGATTTCAGCCTCCTGGATAACTAGGATTACAAACAGACCTAGCCACTAATCCTCTGCATACATTGTTTTTTTAGTTATAAATGTGACATATGTTCAACCTAGGAAACCAAATATAGACAGGTATGAAGAAGGAAAGAAAAATTAATCACTATCCCAGAGATAAGCATTATTATTATCTCCTAGTTATTATGTGTATACGCTTCTTAATTTTTACTTGATTGAGAATATATAATAAGCACATTATTTTTTCTTGTTACATTATATCTTCTTTTTTTGTGGGTCATGGGGCTTGAACTAGGCCTGGGCACTGTCCCTGAGCTCTTCAGCTCAAGGCTACTTCCCTACCCATAAGCCAAGCCCCACTTCCCATTTTCTAGAAGTTGATTGGAGATAAGTCTCAGATCCTTTTGTGCCTGGTCTGGCTTTGAACCTTGATCCTCAGATTTCAGCCTTCTGAGTAGCTAGGATTACGGGTGTGAGCCACCACACCAGGCTCATTTATATCTTTTTTTTTTTTTTTTTTTTTTTTTGCCAGTCCCGGGCTTGAGCTCAGGGCCTGAACACTGTCCTTGGACTTTCTCAAGGCTAGAACTCTACCACTTGAGCCTCAGCACCACTTCCGGCTTTTTTCTATGTATGTGGTACCAAGGAATTGAACCCGGGTCTTTGTGCATGCTAGGCAAGCACTTTAACCACTACGCCAAACTCCCGGCCCCTCATTTATATCTTAACTATATTTCCATCCCATTGCATTCTTTTGTTGCTGTTGTTGGCCATGGGACTGACTTGAACTCAGCCTGGATACTGTCCTTGAGATCTTTTGCTCAAGGATAGTGCTCTACCACTTTGAACCATAGCTCTACTTCTGGTTTTCTGGTGGCTAATTAGAGATAAGAGTCTCATGGTCTTTCCTGTCTGAGCTGGCTTTGAACCATGATCCTCAAATATCAGCCTCCTGAGTAACTAGGATTATAGGCACCACAAGCTTGAAAATTATTTTTAATACCACTTAAATGTCCATATAATCTTCTATCTTGTAAACATGCTATACTTTACTTAACCCTCGATTTTTATTTTTATTTATTTATTTATTTACCTATCCTGGGGCTTGAACTCAGGGCCGGGTACTGTCCTTGAGCTTTCTCAAGGCTAGTACTCTACCACTTGAGCCACAATGCCATTCTGGCTTTTTCTGTAAATGTGGTACTGAAGAACCAAACCAAGGACTTCCATGCAAGGCAAGTACTCTACCACTAGCCCACATTCCTGCCCCACTGATGTTACTTTTAAGCACTTTCCCCCTTACAAATTACACAGTAATGAATACTTATTTTCATCTACTTATCCTAGGCTCTTAAGAGTAGAAATTCTAAGCTAGAACATAATTTTCTATAGCGCTTTTGATCCATACAAGATTGACTGTCCATCAGATAAGCCTCTATCTGTCTAAACTCTTAATTGTAGATCATTGGAAGCTGTTTCCTATAGATAATGTGGAACCTCTGTAAATCAGAGGAATAGTGTTTTAGTGGCCTAAACATTCTAATGTAGTCTGGAGGCTTGCCAGTGACTAATGTATCATCTTCTGCTCCAAATTCACTCTTCTTGTCCGCTCTATGAAATCGGGCTGGGATCTTGAACTTCATTCCCTTTCCCAATGGCACTAAAGCTTTGTCAGAAGAGGGCACAGACGAGGCACTTTATATATTCCAGGCTGAGTTCAGATAGGTCATGCCTATAAATTCTAGCTGCTCAGATGCTGAGATTAGAGGATCATGAGTTGAAGCTAACTCAGGCAAAGTTCCTGCAAATCCCCCCCCACCTCTCTCTCTCTCTCTGTACTTAAACTCAGGAGCTTGCTATCTTGCTCAGTTTTTGTGCTCAAGATTTGTGCTCTACCACTTGAACCAAACCTTCACAACTGGCTCTTTGCTAGTCATTAGAGGTAAGAAGCTCTAAGATTTATCTACCCAGGCTGGCCTTGAATCAAGAGCCTCAAATCTCAGCTTTCTGAGTAGCTAGGATTACATGTATGAGTCGCCAGCATCTGGCTTATAGTTAATGTTTTATGTTAAACTTTCCCTTTTCAAAGTCATTCTGTAATTTCTCTTGTTTGACTGATACAGAGGTTTGAGCTCAGTGATCTCTCTGGTAGGTGATACAATCTGACTGTTCATTACCAGCCTGGATCTCAGTTCTGATCTAGCCCAAACATATTATATTGGGCTTTAAATAACTAAAAGTCTGACTTACATTTCCTTATAGGCAGTTACTTAGGAGGTGTAGATATTTCTAGGCAAGCACTCTGGCCAAACTCCTGGCCGATATAGACGTTTCAAAATGACTGCTTTCTGTTGATGCTTCTAAACTGTCCATTTACTAGCAATCAAGTTCAGTCAAGTCCTCCTTTTTTATTTGCCAGTTCTGAGCTTTGAACTCAGGACCTTGCATGTGCTCACCTTGTTTGCTCATGGCTAATGCTCTATCACATGAGCCATATGTCCAGCTGTCTTTTGCTGATTAATTGGAGACAGTCTTGCTGGCTTTTTTGCCTGGACTGGCTTTGAACCTCGGTCCTTGGGATCTATTCTTCTGAGTAGCTAGGATAATGTGCATGAGCAAATGACACCCTGCTTAAGCCCTCTTGTATTTCTTTTCTCTTTCCCCTTAATGTCTCTCCATCCTCTTTCCATGTTTCTGGGCCCTCCACACACAGCAAAATATTCTTGCTCTCACCTCTTTTCTGTCTTTTGTTTCTCTATGCAGAACTGGTAGCATCTGAATGAATGCCCCCTCCCCACCCCACCCAACCTTGTGAACTAAGAGGGGTCATTTATTTTCTATTTCCTGTTATCACTGAGAGCCACCAGCCAACTAGGGCTCCTTGATTCATCTGGAAAATAATGGTTATCAAGAATAACAGGGGCTTCTCTGTTGAGTTCAAGCAAAAGCTCTCCATTTAGAAAGAGTTGAATTGTTAGGAAATAAATTTCCCCTTCTCCACTTGATGGACATCTCACACATCCTTCAAGATCCTAATCACATATCGCTGCTTCAGTGGCTCTTTTTGTCAGCTTATCAGTGCCAATGAGGCCTTCCTCCCCGGCCACAGTGCCAGTCACAGTTGGCCGGACTAACATGGCATTTCCCATCATTGTGTTAAAATCCCTGTGAAAAAGGTGTCCGTCATTTTTGTATTGTCTCCTAATAAATGCTTAAATAGTCTGTGTTACACTGTATTCACAGTAATCAAGTAAATAGTATGGGACACACATAAAAAGAAGAGTAAAAAAATCAGATCAAGACAAATTCTAGATAAGTGGTTCTCAATCCGCCACTTCATGAATGGAGTTAAAAATGTAAAATCTTACCTGGAAGGTGGCTCATGCCTATAGTCCTGGCTACTCAGGAGGCTGAGATCAGAGGATGTAAGTTTGAAATTAGCCCTGGCAGGCAAGTCTGTGAAGTTCTGAACTCCAATTAACCCATCAAAAAGCTGGAAGTGGAGCTATGGTTCAAGTGGTAAAGCGCTAGTCTTGAGCAAAATCAACCTTAGGAACAAGGCCCAGAAGTCAAGCCCCAGAATTGGCACAAACAAACGAACCAACAACAACAGCAAAACCACCCAGAATCTTGAAGTAAAACAGACTGAAATAGAAGGTAAGCACCAGTGAGAGGAGAGAAAGCTAACAAAGAAGGTGAATCATGATGAATATGGTCCATACAGTTTATTTGCAAGATGAAAATAAAGAAATGAATCTGGGTACCAGTGGCTTATACTTGTAATCCTTCCTACTCAGGAGCATGAGTTCTGAGGACTGAGGCTCAAAGCCAGTTCTCATCTCCAATTAACCATAAAAAGCAGAAGCTGAGAGGCCAGGAGCTTGGCCTAGTGGTAGGGTGTTGCCTAGCATGCACAAAGACCCAGGTTTGATTCCTTGGTACCGCATGAAGTGGTGCTGTAGCTCTACTGATAGAGCTCTAGCCTTGAGAAACAAAAGGGGTTTCACAGTGAGACTGTGATACATAAACAATGTACCTCTGTCAAACCTACGTCCTCTAAAAATTTCCCTTACAAACTATTATTTCAACCAGTTTCTATTTTCTCTTAGTGTGTGTGTGTGTGTGTGTGTGTGTGTGTGTGTGTGTGTGTGTGTTGGGGTGCTAGTGTGTACTGGGGTGTGAACACATGCTTCCTTAGCTTTATTATTCAAGGCTGGCACTGAGCCACACCTCCACTTCCAGATTTTTTTCTTGATTAACAAGAGATTAGTGTCTCATGGATTTTTCTGCCTCAGTTGGCTTTAAATCTCCATTCTCATATTTCAAGCTCCTGAGTAGCTAAGAGTACAGACGTGAGCCACCAGTGCCTAGCGTCACCCAGCCCCTATCCCTCCAGGCGGAGCTGTTCAAGACCATAGGCTCTGCCCAGTCCCTTCCTGTTGGGGACCGACTGTGGGGTCAATGACCTTGGGGACCGACTGTGGGGTCAATGACCTTGGACCTGACCTTGGACCTACACAACTGTATACACAAGGAAGTAACTCTTATCAGGATGACTTCAAGCAATGTCAATCAGTTCTTATCATGATGACTTTAAGCAATGTCAATCAGTTCTTATCATGATGACTTTAAGCAATGTTAATCCTTTCTCATTTATCCTATATGTGATTTGTTTGCTATTTTGTATGAATGTAGCCTCTGGCAGTTCCCTAGTTTTAAGAAGAGTATTTAAGGTCGGAACTTAAAATAAACAGGAGAGTCTTAGGCGGCAGTCTGGAGCTCACAGTCTTCTTGGACTGCTGACTTGGGCTGTAGTCCTCCCGAACTCCATCTGTTTGTCTCTCTTCTATTTTTTCGTAGTCCTTGCCCCTATTTCAGGAATCCCAATCCGCGAACCCTGGTTTGCTGCCGGCTGGCCCCGGCACCTTCCACTTCCCCAGCCAGCACAGTTCTTTTCCGGACCTTCCCCTCTAGTTCCCCCAGAGGGCGCATCCCACTCAGATCAGAGCCCCCAAGAGTCCCCTGTGTGGGCCATAGAACTGGGGCCTCCCTTTGACAATATGGCTTTCCAGGGGAGAAACTGAGTGGCCCTGAGAGCCTGATGGCAGGGAGCTGGCTCTAGAGAGGGGCTGTCCAAATCCTGCTTTGACACTGTACTTCTGTGTGACATCAGGTAAGTTACCGGCTCTAAAGGCTCTAAAACCGGAATGTTTCCTGTGAAAATATAACAAAGAAATCCACTTAAATCCCTTCCTAGCAATCTAATATGTAATTCTATTTAACTGATAATTACTGTTATTGAGTTTGGGTGAATGGGCCGCCATTTGAGTTGCATTTTCTCATCTGATGGAGAGATACCTT
The DNA here is from genome assembly GCF_031878675.1 of Megascapheus bottae. Taxonomy (NCBI): domain Eukaryota; kingdom Metazoa; phylum Chordata; class Mammalia; order Rodentia; family Geomyidae; genus Megascapheus; species Megascapheus bottae. Next base: position 22,830,584 of record NC_143515.1, read on the forward strand.
CAATGAGAAGTATGGCTAGATGAGAAGGAGGACACAGCCTTCTGAGAGTGAGAGGAGGAAGCAAAGCAAATTGTGTGATTACTGTGTGCTGTTTGACACACAATGTGTGATAGAATTCTCCAAGAAAAAAAAAAACACACACACCACCACCACCAACAAAAAACGCCAGGCCTGTTCCATAGGCGTGAAATGAAATGATGTATCCAGAGGTTAAGCCACTAGGCAAGGACAGCAGAGGACACAACTGGGGTTTGGGTGTAGGAATGGGAAGATAGAGTTGCTCTGCTAGACACTGTTGGCTCACATCTGTCTGTAATCCTAGCTACTCAGGAGACTGAGCTATGAGGATCAATCTTTGAAGATAGCCCAGACAAACAAATCTGAGAGACTTTTTATCTCCTGTTAGCTAACAAAAAGCCAGAGGTAGAGCTGTGGCTCAAGTGGTAGAACACTAGTCTTGAGTGAAAAAGCCAAGCAAGATTGCACAATCCTCAGTTTAAGAGACAGCCAGGTGCTGGTGGCTCATACCTGTAATCCTAGCAAGTCAAGAGGCTGAGATCTGAGGATCATGGTTCAAACCCAGCCTGGGCAGAAAAGTCTCCATGAGACTCTTATCTCCAATTAACCACGCAAAAACTGGAAGTGAAGCTATGGCTCAAAGTTGTAGAGCATTAGCCTTGAGCAAAAGAGCTCAGGGTGGGTGCCCTGAGTTCAAGCCGCAAGACTGGGGGAGGGGAGAGAGGAAGCTCAAAGTGAACAATACCTGGGAGGGAATCAGGTGACTCAGAAAGGAGAGAGGCTGGACCAGGGGTCAGATAGCATCAGACACTGTGCCCAGTGGAGTGTCTCTATAGACAGTGGCCAAAACCAAGTCCTTGAGTCCACGCACAAGCACTGAACCTGCTACTTCAGAAATGATGCCCCAGCCCTTATGAAGTTTGTTCTTTCCCTGCTCTCTAAGACTGAATTGCAAATAGAGTTTACTTAATTGAGAAAAAAAATCCAATACTCCACTGCAATCTGGCTTTGCCACTAACCAACTCTCAGGACTTAAGTAAGTTGTCTAGGTGTCAGTTTCCTTAGCTCTAAAATGGAACAATAATAATATTCACTTCCTAAGACTGTCAAGAGCTTAAATAGGTTATATCCATTTGACATGATCCAGGCTCTTCTGAAATTTTCATTTGATATTGGACCTTCCCTTCCCTTCCCTTCCCTTCCCTTCCCTTTCTCTCTCTTTTTCTTTCTCCTTCCTTTCTTCCTTTTCTTCTGTCCTTCTTTCTCTCCCTTCCCTCTCCCTCCCTCCCACTCTCTCTCCTTTCCCTATCTTCCCTCCCTTTCTTCTTTTTCTTTCTTTCTTTCTTTCTTTCTTTCTTTCTTGCTTGCTTGCTTGCTTGCTTGCTTTCTGTGGTGCATAAGATTGTGCTCCTGTTTGCTAGGTACTTGTTTAACTCTACTACTTGAGCCATATTCCCAGTCATTTTTGCATTTAGTTTTTTGGGGTTTTTTTGCCAGTCCTGGGCTTGGGCTCAGGGCCTGAGCACTGTCCCTGAATTTTCTCAAGGCTAGAGCTCTATCACTTGAGTCACAGCACCACTTCTGGCTCTTTGCTATGTATGTAGTACCGAGGAATCGAACCTGGGTCTTCATGCATGCTAGGCAAGCACTCTACCACTAGGCCAAACTCCCGGCCCACATTTAGTTTGTTTTTCATATAGGGTCTTGTACTTTTCCCAGGCTGGCTTTGAACCTGATTCCCCTACTGTCTCCTTCCAAGTAGCTGAGGTTACAGGCATGTATCATCCCATCCAGCTTCTGGGTGTTTAAAGCACATCTTCTGGCATTACAGTCTCTTCTTCTAAAGAGGAATTTTATAGTTTGATGGCCAATGAGCTCATTTGCTTTTTTTTTTTTTTTACCAAAATGTGAGGTTTCTTATAATACTATGAGGTCAAGAAACAAATATGCTTAGATTTTGTCTAGATTTTGAATGAGTGAACACACAAGAGCAAAGTGGATGCTATGAACAATGTGTGAAACAGGAACCATCACTTTCTTGTGGACTGTCAGGATCTTTGCAATCATCAGAACTAGATAATAGAATTTTATGTCGTTTAACGCTATGTACTTCAGATGCTCCCTTTTCAAAGTTAACATTTGTGTTTTATATTTAGTTTGATGATACGTTGAAGGATTTTTTAAACATAGAAAATTGCTTGGTAAGAACAGTAAAACTTACAGAAATTGTTTTAAAAAGTAGATAACAGAACAAGGGAGAGCAATAGAAGCTGAGATTGATGTGATACATTGTATACATGTGTGGAAATGTCATAGAGAAGTTTCTCCTTATACAATATGTGCTAATTTTTTCTAGTTTTTTTATTAAAGAATTTATTAACATTGAATTTTACATCATATTTTAAATGACAGGTTTAACAAGTGTTCAGGAAGGGAATCTCTATTTACAATCACTGGGACTTAGTATTTAGAACTTAATCAAAATTAGGCCAAGGGTTTGTATGTCATAGAAACATATTATTTTATGAAATAAAACATTATGCCTATAGAGTCATAGGTTTTTATGTCTATATAGTTATGTTTGTATTTCCATTACCATGTCCATAGCATTGGGTATGCAGATATTGAGTCCTCGCTCTTGTACTCTTTGGATTTAATAGCCACATATTAAGGATACCATGCACCTTTTGTTCCTTAATTACATGCTAATTTAAAAAAGAAATCTAGGAGCCAACAGTGTGGCCTAGTGGTAGGGTGCTTGCCTAGCATGCACAAAGCACTGGGTTCAATTCCTCGGTACTACATACACAAAAAATCCAGAAGTGGTGGTGTAGCTCAGTAGTAGAGTGCTAGCCTTGAGAAAGCCCAAGGACAGTGCCCGGGCCCTGACTTCAAGCCCCAGGACTGGCAAAAAAGAAATCTATCCCCATACCTGGTGGTTCCTACCTAGTGGCTCATGCCTATAATCCTAGCTACTCAGGAGGCTGAAATCTGAGGATAATGGTTCAAAGCCAGCCTGGGAGGAAAACTCTCCGAGTCTCTTATCTCCAACAAATTACAAAAAAAAAAAAAAAAGCCAGAAGTGGAGTTGTGACTCAATGGATGAAGTACTAGCCTTGAGCAAAAAAAAAAAAAAAATGCTCAGCCTAGGTTGAGTTCAAGCCCCAGGAACAGCACACATGCACAAAAAAACCACCAAAAAACAAAAAAAAAACCTTTTCATCTTTCACTGCTGACTCACACCTGTGGTCCTAGCTACATAGGAGGCTGAGTCCTGGATGATGAAAGTTTGAAGCCATTCTTGGCAGAAAAGTAGGTGAGATTTCTTCTTAATTTACCAGCAAAATGCCAGACTAGAGGTTTAGCTCAAGTAGAGAGCTAACCTTGAGTAAAAAAGCCAAGCAAGGCTCTTAAGTTCAAATCATAGTATCAGCACACAGAGAGGTGGGGGGGGCTCAGTACTGGTGACTCACATCTGTAATCTTAGCTACTCAAGAAGCTGAGATCTGAGAATCATGAGTCCATGAGACGCTTAACTCCAATTATCCAGCAAAAAGCCAGAAGTGGGTCTGTGACTCAAGGAGACCTTTACGGAGAGTCTTACCGCTAGATATTTGAGGAAAAGTCCTTTGAGACATTAGCTAGCCCATTTATGCTTCAGAACAATTCTGAAGTATTTTTGTTTCTATTTTACAGATTATTGTATACTTTATGTTGCTTCTTCTACTCAGTCATGCCCTAAACACATACTATTTTGAGCCTAATCATCTCTTCCTTCCTTTCTTTTTCTGGACATATCTTATCTGTTCTTCTCTGCTACTTGTTAGCTCCTTGACTTTGGATATATTATTTAGGTCAAAAAACCTGATATGAAGCTAAAGTAAGACAATGCATACAAAGTGCTTAGCACAGGGCTTAACAAATGGTAGTTAAAAAAATCATTCAATTATTAGTAAGATTTGGATTATCACATCCAAATAACTTTTGCTTCCTGGTATCTCCCCTGCTACCGGCCTTGAATAGTGCAAAATTCTACTCACTTAGCCAGGTGTTGGTGACTCACACCTATTCCTCGCTACTCAGGAAGATGAGAACTGAGGCTCATGGTTAAAAACTAGCCTAAATAGGAAAGTTTGAGATTCCTATCTCCAATTAACCTCCAAAAAGCTGGAAGTGAAACTGTCACTCAAGTGGTAGGGCATTTGCCTTGAGCAGAAAAACCTCAAGGACAGTGCCCAGGCCCTGAGTTCACACATGCACACACACACACACACACACACACACACACACACACACACACCTGATCACAAATGCTTCCTGTACACTCAGGCTCTAGAGTCTCTCTGCTATGCAGATATGGAGTATATCCTGACCCTGAGCCCTTTCCTGGACTTTGCACACTACTGTCAGAGGGCTGCTCTGGGTCTAGCTATCCAAACCAAATGGTTCTGCATTCTGTACAAATGGATTCCTACCTGGATCATGCAGGAGATGTTGAAAGAACCCTAACCACAGAGGTCAGAAAGGCCAAGGCAGCACTGAAGGAGGGTGGGATTCTCAAGGAATCTACCCTGTACTTACATCATCTTTCCATAAAAGGGAATCTAAACTAGCTGGCTTAAAACAACAGAAATTAATTCTCATAGTTATGGAAGTCAGAAGTCCAACAATCAAGGTGTTGGAGGCAGCGTTGGTTCATTTTGGGGGTCTGGAGGGGAATCTTTTACAGGTCTCCATCTTAGCTTCCAGTAACTTCCTTGATTCTACTCAACAATGCTCCCATCTTGTCTTTCTCATTCCTTGCATTTCTTCCTGTGTGTGTCTCTCTCCTCTCCCCTTTTCTTCTTTCTTCTTTTCTCCCCTCCCCTCCTTCCTCCTCCTCTTCTTTTTTCTTCTCCCCCCCTCTTTCTCCTCTTCCCTCTTTCCTTTTTCCCTTCCCCCACTTTTTTCTGGTGCAAGGCATAGAGAACACAGGCCCTCATGCATGCAAAGCGAGCACTTCACCACTGAACTACATTCCCAGTCACCCCCTCTTCTTATAAGGACTGTAGTCATGGACTTTAGGGCTCAGCCTGTTTCAGTATGAATTCATGTGAACTAATAGCATTTCAAATATCCTATTTCCAAACAAGGCCACATTCTGAAGTTCTGAGGAGATTCTACCTACTCACCATTCAACCTATTCTTTTTCATCTCTCAACCCACCTGCGGGTGTCTGTTATACCTGGGGTGTGACTGCGTATGCTCTAAGGGGAGAGATAGAGATATGTGGACTCAGATGCAAAGAAACATGGCTTCTGTCCTAATTGGGTCATCTTTGTTAGACTAGAACATCATGTTCTAATTTATCATTCATAGGGTAGAGAGAGGAGGAGCAGAGAGAGAGAGGTGTTAAGAGATGAACTAGGAAAACATTAAACTACTATAGTATATTTGTCCCTGGCTCTATTTTTTATGGTTTTAATTTTTAAATGTTATGTCATAATAGTACTAGACATTGAACCCAGGGCCTTGTACTTAGTAGGCGAGCACTCTGGCAGTTCAGCCATGGTCCCCAGCAGGGTCCTAGCTTTAGATATTCTCATATAAATCTCACAGTGTTCATTTGAAGGCTAGTCAATGAATTTTTTTTTTAATGATAGATAGAGTTGGGTGTTGGTGGCTTATATCTGTAATCCTAGTTACTCAGGAGGCTGAGAGCTAAGGATTGTGGTTCAAAGCCATCCTGGGCAGAAAAATCCATGAGACTCTTATCTTTAATAACTTATTCTGAAAAGGCTGGAAGTAGCTCTGTGGCTCAAGTAGTAGAGCACCAGCATTGAGCAAAAGAAGCTCAGGGACCATGTCCAAGCCCTGCTTCCAGTGCAAAAAAAAAAAAAAAAAAAAAAAAAGACAGATAGTACCTAGAGATATTTTTGAAATTTGCCAAAGCTAAATGCATAGATAATTTGTTTAATTTAAATGTAGTGTCCTTATCTATTCCAACTAATATAATAAAATGCTACAATCTGGTGGCTTACAAACAACAGAAATTTATTTTGCTGTCCTAGAGCAGGGAAGATGAAGACAAGCCACCATCAGATTCAGTGCTAGTGTAGGAAAAGTCCCCTGGTTTATAGCTGGTGCCACCCCCCCTCCCCCGTCTCTGAGGGGGCAGACTGGTCTTTTTGAGCTTCCTTTTAAAGAGCCCTAGTCCTTATGACCTCATCACATTCCAAAGCTCACTCCGTGTGTGTGTGTGTGTGTGTGTGTGTGTGTGTGTGTGTGTGTGTGTGCCAGTACTTGAAGTCAGGGCCTGTGCCCTTGACATTTTTGCTCAAGGCTGCCATCCTTCTAATTGAGCTGTAACACCAATTCCAGCTTTTTCATGGTTAATTAGAGATAAGAATCTCACAGGTTTTTCTACCCAGCCTTGCTTTGAACTACAACCTTCAGATTTTAGCCCTCTGAGTAGGTAGAATTATAAACGTGAACTACCAGTATCCAGCTTTGGCTTAAAATATTTTTAAGCATTTCACATTTGAAATACTATCTGAGTGTTCGAAAGTAACAAAAGACTCTTTGCTTTTTGTGTCTTCTGAGACAAACCTCATTTTAAGCATTCTATCCATTATCCCAAAATAGCATGTTTGTATTTGTGAGGTGACTATCCAGATTGGGGACATAAAATAACCAACCATTTCCCCTGACCTTAGCGTTTAATCAGTCCTTTACTGAACAACAGAACACTTAGTAGATCAGATACAAGGGTTTCGACAGGACTGTGAGTAAATGTATTGTTTCTACCCAAAGTAGCTCATCCGTTACAGATGTTGAAGAAACTGCTGGTGAGCTGTCCCCACCAGGGCAGAGAAGCAGGAGACAGAGAGAAAGCAATGGCTTACAGTGGCTTACATCTACACCCAGGAAGACTGATTTTGCCAGGACTCCCCCCCCCCACACACACACCCCAGACCTCCTCCTCCCTATTGCTCTCTGGTCATGAGGCTTCTCGCCTTCCTTCTTGTGACATTGTCCTTACCTCTGGAGCTCCTTCCTCCGGGTGCTTCTAAAATGCTGTGGAGTTAAGTCTGCCAGACTCTGGAACTGTCCACAGTGTGGACATATGTGTTTGCTCAGATGCCCCTTTGGGGTGTCACGGTGCATGCTCTCATCTCCTCAGTTTCACCCCCTCTTCTGTTCATTTCCAGGCTCTCTACCTCCCCCACTACCACTGCCATCTGAACTGTGGTGATAAAAACAAGGCACACTGATGGGTGGTGAGTCAGACCACTTGGCAGGACTGGTTTGAATATAGATTTCAGGTCCTACTTCTTGGGAATTATTATTATTATTATTTTACTTTTCTGGGTCTTGGGTAAATCTTTTTGTTGTTGTTGTTGTTGTGTGTGCATGTAATATATATAGCTAATTTTTTTTGCCAGTCTTGGGCTTGTACTCAGGGCCTGAATATATTCTTGGACTTTTCTCAAGGCTAGTGCTCTACCACTTGAGCCACAGTACCACTTCTGGCTTTTTTCTATGTATGTGGTACCGAGGGATTGAACCTGAGTCTTTGTGCATGCTAGGTAAGCACTCTACCACGAGGCTAAACTCCTGGCCCCCAATATATAGTTAAATTTTTATATAATGTACATTGAATATAACGACTGCATTCACTCACCCTTCCTACTTCCATTTGTGGGCCCCATCATTGTGTGTGTGTGTGAGTGTGTGTGTGTGTGTGTGTGTGTGTGTGAGAGTGTGTGTGTGTGTTTGTATGCTGGTACTGGGGCTTGAACTCAGAACTTTGTAATTATAGTGTTTTCACTAAAGGCTGGCACTCTATCACTTGAGTCACAGCTCCACTTTGAGCTTTTTGCTAGGCTCTTGAAGGTAAGAGTCTCACAAATGTTTCTGCCCTGGCTTACTTTGAAACTCCATCCTCAGATCTCAGCCTCCTGAGTAGCTCAGATTATAGGCATGGGCCATTGGCATGCAGCAAGTCTTCTTTTTATAGATCACTATTTTCCATAACTGATATTTAAAATTATATTTTACCACTGTGCAGAGTCAAAGAATATAACCCAGGATACATTGTGTTCATTTTTCTCCTAATCATTTTTTTTGGCCAGTTCTGGGCTTGAATTCAGGGCCTGAACACTGTCGTAGGACTTTCTCAAGGCTAGAGCTCTACCACTTGAGCCTCAGCACCATTGCTGGCTTTTTTTCTATGTATGTGGTACTGAGGAATCGAACCCGGTTCTTCATGCATGCTAGGCAAGCACTCTACCACGAGGCTAAACTCCTGGCCCTCTCCTTATCAATTTAAAAGAAACTAACATATGTTCATGGGTCTTATAATACCATGGCTATTCCCTTGTACATGGTGTGAATGGCATTCCTGCTTCTCTTGGGTGTTTGGACCAGGAGATGGGGAATTTTCACTTGAACGTTATGATGCTGACTGCACCTAGAGGAAGAAAGAGAGCCAGGATTTCTGAAATGATTCCAAATATAGGAAAGTAAGAACAGATTACAGGAGACAGTCTATGGGCTCCCAGATGCCTGTAATCTTCTGTCTTAGCTCACCTCCTCTCTGAATGTGGGCCTGTGTGGTGGGGTGTACTTCTGGACCGAGGTTCCAGGAGGGGGAGGTAGAGGCAGGACAGAAATTGGAAAAAGACCAGACACACATCTGACAGCTTTGAAACATGGTGATCCATGTTCTGGTTATTTTTTAAGTATTTATTTAATGATACAGAAAATTACTTCAACTTCTACATCTTTTTGTTTATTATACTTTAGAATGCCAACATATGAGGGGAGACTTTTAATTGTCCCTGGATGTTTTTTGCTTATTATTTGTTTTTTGTTTATGTGGTACCGAGGAATTGAACGCAGGGCCTCATGCATGCTAAGCAAGCATTTTTACCATTAAGACACATTCCCCAGCCCTCCCTGAATGTTGTTATTTAGTTTAGTGTAGTTAGGCTGATAGTGTAGTTAGATACATTATGGGATTCTTAATATTTTGGGAGGAATCCAACAATCAACAAGATCTTTGAGAGATGCATAAAAGATTTGAACCCACTCCTGAGAACAATGGACACGCGCATACATTAACTAACATGTACATAAATTTGCTGAGGTTTACATGAATGTGTTGGTCCTAGATGAACAACTGCAGGCCCGGCTACTTGGACTCGGGGAAAGGAAAGCCTTACAGCAGGACCCTGTGCCTTCCACCTGCTGACTCCTGGAATCCTGAATCCTGGCGGGAACACTTAGCTGCTCCAGTTATTAGCATGAATTCTCCAGCCATCAGGATGAATCAGATGGCTCCATCTGACTCTCAGTGCTGGCCTGGACTTCACTGCTCCCCGGATTCTGGTCTCCATGGGAAAAGGCATTCCTGCATCCACAACAGACTTCTGAAGGACTGGCAGCAACTGTCTGAGTGTGTCACTGGGGCTGGTTGTCTTGATGGTAATTCTTTTAATGAGCACAACAGTAAGAACAAACAAAGCAGTCTTTCTGGGCCTTTTCTCATGGCCCTGGCTCTGGGTTTAAATGCTTCCTTTCCAAACTCAAGTGTTCCTCAAGACTGTCCAGCACTTATCACAACAGGCTCCACATAGATTAATTTGTTTATGGGAGTCATTTGCCCAGCCCCCAGAGAGCCCACCGCTGTGTGTAGGGGGAACAGCCTTAATTAATTCTGAAGTAAACTAGGGGAAAAATAGCCTGTATCTGTTCACTCTACCAATCAGCAAACTAAACTTAAGCTAAAAGTTGAAGGCAAAAATTTCACAACCTTCAGCTAGTTCAAACTATCAACATTATTGTTGTCTTTAAAGTAACTATTTTAATGAAATCAATTAACATATAAACACTTAAGATTATATATTTTGTTTAAAATAATACTGTAGTACATGATTATTGGGTCAAAAATATTTTTTAAAATAGCCAGTATTAAAAATACAAATGTAGTCGGGCACTAGGGATTCATGCCTGCCGTCCTAGCTACTCAGATGCTGATGTGGTTCAAAGCCAGTGAGGGATAGGAAAGTCCATGAGACTCTTTGTCTATAACTAACTACCAAAAAGCTGAAAGTAGAGTTGAAGTTTGATTAGTACAGTATTAGCCTTGAGCAACAAACCAAACACAGACACAGACACAGACACACACACACACACACACATATCTGTATACATATATATGTATATATAGTATATATGCATATAGAGATATGTATGTGAAGTATATACTAATATATCTAATATATTGGGCATTTATATATAATTGTTACATAAAATAATTACCTGTTATGTATTAGATTCTGTACATTTTCATTATTTATATTCTTTTTGATAAATAACCAGATACATTTTATTTATTTTTTTCATATTTTTTATTGTCATTAATAGAAGGGTTACATTATATTCACCAGATAGAAGGTGCATTACTTCACATACATTAATACCCTTTCTCATGTTTTGGTCCCCATTTCCCTCCCCTCACCCACGCCCCTCATCTTGTTTTCCCCCCTTTCCTATCCAACTTCAAATAACCAAATATGCATATATCCAATATATTAGATAACCAGGTGAAATACTGCAACAATATGAGATAACCAAGGAACAGCAAAAGAGATGAGAGATAACATAGTACATTAAAGACAACAATCACTCATTTTATAGCTTTTGTTTCTATATCCTGGAGGTCCTTTCATTTAGCGTCATTCTATATGGCCTTAAGTATCTAGGTTTTGTTCTATTGTAAATCACCATATACATTTTTTTTTGCCAGTCCTGGGCTTGAGCTCAGGGCCTGAACACTGTCCTTGGACTTTCTCAAGGCTAGCACTCTACCACTTGAGCCTCAGCACCATTTCTGGCTTTTTTCTATGTATGTGGTACCGAGGAATCGAACCCGGGTCTTCGTACATGCTAGGCAAGCACTTTAACCTCTAGGCCAAACTCCCGGCCCTACCAGATACATTTTTAAATTGTAGTACTACAAATCAAACTCAGGACCTTGGAGTTTCACTATAACTTAAGTACATTACCAGCCCTACAATACTGTTGTTTTAACAAAACAATCATTGTAGTCAGGTGCCATTGGCTCAGAAGGCTGAAATCTGAGGCTGGAGATTCAAAGCCAGCCTAAGCAGAACTGTGATTCTTTTTTTTTTCATATATTTTTTATTGTAATTAATAGAAGGGTTACATGATATTTGCCAGATAGATGGTGCATTAATTCACATACATTGATACCCTTTCACATGTCTTGGTCGAACTGTGATTCTTATCTCCAATTAATCAGCAAAAAACCAGACATGGAACTGTGATTTAAGTGATAAATACCAGCCCCGAATGAAAAAGCTAAGGGACAGTGATCAGGTCCTGAGTTCAAGCCCCAGTACTAGAAAAACAAAAACAAACAAAGTCAATGCTGTTTTGCTGAGACAGAGATAGGAAAGTAGCTAAAATGTGTGTATCTGTACTTGTTACCCCATTTAGGCTAATATTTCAAGAGCTATAGTCGTTGTTGTTACTATTCATTCTTCTGAAATAGACACTTTTTCTTGGAATAATCTGAATTTAATGTTTGTTGAAGCCAAGAGTATGAGCCAGAATTCCTCCAGCCTGGCTTCTTGGCTTTTATAACCAGTTCAGCTCACACATTTGTAGAGAGATTGATTTAGTTCCCCTCCTGTCTCTCCTCCGACCCCCAAGTCAGGTCTACTGGAACAGTAGTAGTGGGTGGCTACCAAAGAACTCTAATCATCACTCTGCAAGGTCTCAACCAAGGATGCTGAATCCCCAGGGGAAGGAGGGTCACTGTGAACATTCTCTGCATCTGTGCATCCCAGCTTTGTAAAATAATAAATGAATTCTTTAGATGGTCACCATTGAGATTGCAGGGTCTTTTGAAGGATATTAGGACAGGATGCTAAAGAAAGGTGGAGGCTGAAGCAGGGGCTGGGAGGGATCCACCTACTCCCTGGCTTTAGATAGAAGTTCCCTTTTTGCTGGGACTGCCCACCTAGATGGGGATGTGAATCTGAGGTTGCTGGGGCCACTTTGTATTGGTTTCCACCATCAGAGAAGACAATAGTCTTCTAAAAACTATTTAACCAGCTCTGATAATTGTTTACATCTCATAGCAAAGAACATACAGAGATGGATGGGATAGTTAGATGATAGAAAATAGAAGACAGGAAAAAAAGAAAACAGAAGACATATGATAGATAGATGGCTAGATACATGGATGGATGGATAGATGATTGAAAGTAGAAAAAATTCTAGGTACCAGTGGCTAGGTACCTAGCTTCTCAGGAGGCTTAGGTCACAGTGCGAAGCCAGGCCAGTTAGGAAAGTCTATGAGATTCTTACTTCCATCAGAAAAACAGACGTGTCCCTGTGGCTCCAAGTGGTAGAGTGCTAGCCTTGAGTGAAAAAGCTCAGAGACAGTGCCCAAGCCCTGAGTTCAAACCCCATGACTGGCCAAAGAAGAAAAGAAAAGACAAGAAAAAATTGGTTAAAAAAAATAGATGGACCAATAGTTAGATAAATATATGGATAGATAGAAAGACAAAGACAGACATAACAAGTAATCAACTGGTTTGACATCTCTGGCTGATATAGTTTTACTTGATCCCATCCCCTGCCCAGTGATAAAAGATCTCCAATTTAGTATTTCTCATTCCTATTTTACTTTATTTATATATGTTATTCAGTACATATTATTGAATTCTAGTTAATGTTAGTGCATAATACACAATAGCTCAAGACCCCTACTATCTTGGTTATTAATTCTCAGGGTCTTTAAGTCCCCCAAAGTATCTTTTACAGCTTTCTCTTGGATGCCAAAGGACTCTCTCCCACAAACCCATTAATCTCTCCTTTTACTAAGATTTTCATACAGCATCTGCGGTAGTCTTTCTTTCCTATTGTGAAGTCTGAGAAGGTGTTACCATGGCTCCTGCCAGTGGTGTCCCTGGGGTCCCCCGATTTATATGAAAGGAGCTGCCTCTCTAGCCCCTGGCCTTCTCAACTATGGGCCAAAACAAATCCAGGTTCTATCTGGAGAGGTCTAGGTTCTTCTCATCTCCAGTACTACATACATATCTTCATCTCAGTCCCAAAGTATCCTATCTTGTATCCAGGGTTTCTATTTATTCCCTTTCACTGTTTCCTCCACCCTTCAGGCCCTGCAAGCAATATCCTTTCTCACGCAAACAAAACCCCACCCTCGTCACCAAAGCAAGAAGTGATCAACCAAGTAGAGTGCCTTCTGGATCCACTCACTGCCAAATACTATTCACTTACACTCACACCTTAAAGTTAAACATATCGCACAGCTACAGGGCAAAAGAGCTTACAGCAGGGGCTGGGAGTTTGGCCTAGTGATAAGAGTGCTAGCTTATCATACACAAAGCTCCAGGTTCGATTCCTTGGTACCACATATATGGAAAAAAGCTGGAAATGGTGCTGTGGCTAAACTGGTAGAGCTCTAGCCTTGAGGAAGCCCAAGGACAGTGCTCAGGCCCCGAGTTCAAGGCCTAGGATTGGCAAAAAAAAAAAAAAAAAAAAAAGAAAGAAAGAAAGCTTCTAGCAACTTCACCTTCAAAACCAGGGAAGTGCTTACTGCTAGATCCATAGGACATCTTCCCCAAGAGCAACGTGGGAGCAGCCAACCTTACCTCTGGAAAACATAAAGACTCTGTTCATTTTCATCAAGACAATGGAATAGTATGTCTCAAAACTTCATTCATCCAATTAGGTATTTCTGACTAACTGAGATGCTGAGCAAAACCAACCAAAGTTCTACCCTTGTGTGGTTTTCATTCTAGCTTAGTAGTCAGATACTTAAAGTTTGTAAATATTAAATCGTGTTTTTTCTTTCTTTCACCTACATGCATGCCTTTCCTTCAGAATTTCAGAAATCTTTTCTAGAAATTTTAGGGTTAATTTTATTGAACTATAATTTCCACATAATAAAATTCAGACGACTTCAAGTGTAGTTTGTTGAGTTACAAAACAAACAAACAAAAAACATGGTTAGGAGGCTGGGAATGTGGTTTAGTGGTAGAGTTCTTGCTAGCAGGCATGAAGCCCTGGGTTCCATTCCATAGTACTACATAACCAGAAAAGGCCAGAAGTGGCTCTGTGGCTCAAGTGGTAAAGTGCTAGCCTGGAGCAAAAGAAGTTTAATTGCCAAGCCCTGAGTTCAAGTCCAATAATCAGCAAAAAATTATTTGGGCTGGTACAGGCTGCTAATGCCTATAATCCTAGCTCCTTAGGAGGCTAAGATCTAAGGACAGAGGTTTTAAGCCAAGATGGGCAGAAAAGTCTGAGACTCTTATTTCCAATAAACCACTGAAAAATCAATAAGTGGAACTGTGTCTCAAGTGGTAGAGCATTAGCAAAAAAGCTCAGGGGTAGAGCATAGGCCCTGAGCTCAAGCTCCAGGACTGGTACCATGCCCTTTGCAAAACAGTTTATATCTTGTAACTACTACCACATCAAAATAAAGATTTTCTTCATCTCAGAAAATTCCTTGTCTCTTGTATCTCTTAGCAGTCACTTATTTCTGCCCAAAACACTAGTCAACTTTCTGTGCTTCTAGATTAGTTTTTTTTTCTTCCCTACAGTTTCATATAATTGAGATCATATACAATGTACTCTTTTATTTTTCTTTGCTCGTCTTAACATTTTTGAGATTCGTTAATGTTATTGTATGTACTGATGTCATTGAAACATTTTTATAACTGAGTGGTATATCCCTATATGATAACCACATTTTGCTTACCCATTTTCCTCCTGACTGTCAATTAAAACGGCTAATCTTTTTAGCCACTGTAAATAATACCACTATGAACATTTATGTACAGATTTCCATGTGCTTATATGGGTTATATTTCCTTCAGTGAATGCCCATTAACAGAATTTCTGGACCATATAATAAGCATACATTACTTTTTTTTTCTTTTTGCCAGTCCTGGGCTTGAGCTCAGGGCCTGAGCACTGTCCTTGGATTTTCTCAAGGCTAGAACTCTACCACTTGAGCCTCAGCACCACTTCTGGCTTTTTTCTATGTATGTGGTACCAAGGAATCGAACCTGGGTCTTCGTGCATGCTAGGCAAGCACTCTACCACTAGGCCAAACTCCCGGCCGCATACATTACTTTTTTGCAAATATTTATGCATTTTCCAGGTTAATGTGTTCTACCTGCATATTTCAATTTCCTAGAAACTGTAACCCAGTTTTACATATATTTACCTTGCCAGCAACAATGTATCAACATTGTCATTCACAATACACATGAGTTGTCCTTATACCAGTTAGCACTAGATAATTTCAGTCTTTTTAATATCATCCATTCTCCTGGCGGGGTGGGAGATCTTGTGTTGTTGGGGTTTTTTTCTTTTCTTTTTTTTTTTTTTTGTCAGTCATGGGGCTTTAACTCTGGGCCTGGGTGTTGTCCCTGAGCTCTTCAGCTCAAGGCTACCTCCCTACCCCTAAAGCCTCAGCCCCACTTCCTGTTTTCTAATGGTTAATTGGAGATAAGAGTCTCCAGGTCTTTAGTGCCCAAGCTGGCTTTGAACTGCGATCCTCAGATCTCATCCTCCTGAGTAGCTAGGATTATAGGTGTGAGCCACCTCACCCGGTGATCTTGTGGTTTTTAATCACCCCTCCAAGGTACTAGGTTAAGTGCTCCATTACTTCACTCTCACAACCTTATGAAGCATGCATGTTACTATTATTATTCCCATCTTACATACGAAGAAACTAAAGCACATAAAGATTATATAGCTTGAAGCCTGGCTAGATTGGTTGCTGAATGACAGAGTCAGGGTTCAGTCTGGCATTCTGACTCCATGGGTTAGAGCCCCTCCTGCATTGGTCTCCCTTGGGTCCGCATCTGGGCACTATTTTAGGTTCAACTTCCTTCTACAAAGAGGGCTGGAAACAGCAGCCAGCTGCCTGAAAAGTGTTAGAAAAGCTCCACAGGCTAAAGAAACATGTCTGAGGAGATACAGGAAACGGAAGCTACTGCTGCTTTGACCCAGCTGACCCAGGTGAAGGACCAACACCCCACTGTCCTCAACCTCTGATTTTCTCTGCTAAGCCTTGCCCAAGGGAATTTCTGTCTTAAATAGATAGTGCCAGGTCATTCCTCAACCCCTGTCCTTCCTCTATTGGAATCCAGCTCAAAACACCTAAGGAAATCCCACATGACTCATTAGCTGTTATAAGAATCTGGGGTGTGTCTGAGATTGTCTGGAAAGACTGTTCTGCTGCCTTGAATCCTTTCTGGAAACAGGTGGACTTACACTCTAAATGAACACATGTGCTAGTTCTATAATCAGGGAGAGAGAACCAAAGACAACATGAAACCCTGCAACAATATCAAGTATCACATCAGATTCCAGGCAGTCACTCCCTGCAAGATGTGTTTCATTATGATCTGGCCAAAATCCACAGGTGTCCAGAGGTAGGGACCACTGACAATGGCTTCCAGTATCAGGTTGAGAATGCAAGTAATGTTGGCCGTTTCTGAACATAGCCATTTCCCACTTAGAACCTCACATAGACTTCTGCTGCACGTCCTCATGGCAGCTGGAGTCCACTAGGATAAGGAAGGAGAGTTCACGGTGTGTTTGAAGTGGTCTTCATCTCACTGTATGTGAGGTGCATTGGGATAGTCTCAGTTTCTAATCCACTAGGCAGAGGCACCTGCTCACTCAGGTTCAAAGAACCAAGAAGAACTTGATGCCCACGTTCCTGAGGCTGATCTGTGAGCAGCTGTTTTGTTAGTATGGCTGTCTCATTCTCACAGCTTGCAACCAAGCATAAACCCAAGGAAGAGGATGCTAAAAATATCTCAAAGAGGCCCTGATAGATTTAGGGACCTAGGGTTAGTACTAGCTCTGAGGATACTGAGTTCACTCCTAGTAGAGGTTACTGAGCTCTTAAGATGCTCAGTAAAGGTACTGGGAGGATGAGATCTGAGTCAGGCAGTTAGATGAATTTCAGAAATATCTTGGCCATGCCAGACTCAAGGTCAAATTTGTCCACTACCTGTCCCCCAGCTGCCATTGACTCAGATTTCCCTGTACTCAACTCAGTGCCTTGGTGTGGCATAACTAGAAACCCAATGATCATTTGAGACCATGGTTTGAAGTCTGTCTTTCTCAGGTACAATCTCAAAACCACTTTCTTTTCATTTATTCTCCATTCTTTTTTCTTCCTTTTTCTGCTCCTCTTTTCTTCTCCTCTCCCTCCTCTTCAGTTTCTTTTCCTCTTACTCCTTCTCCAAATCATCTCTTTCTCCTTATTCTCATTTTCTTTCTTTCCTTCTTTCCTTCCTTCTTCCCTCTCTCCCCTCTTTCTTTCTTTCTTTCTTTCTTTCTTTCTTTCTTTCTTTCTTTCTTCCTTCCTTCCTTCCTTTCTTCTTTTCTTCCTTTCTTCCTTCCTTTCTTTCTTATTGACAGTCCTGGGGCTTGAACTCAGGGCCTAAGCACGGTTCCTGAGCTTCTTTTACTCAAGGCTAGCACTCTACCACTTGAGCCATAGCACCACTTCCTAGGCACTTTACCACTCAGCCACATTCCCAGTCCTCCTTTTTTTCTTATACTCCATTTCCCCTCCTTTCCTTTCCTATAAGCTTCTCTCTCTGTCTCTCTCTGTATGTCCCCCCCTCTTTCTCTTAAGCTACCAGTAACCTTCAAAGAGGTTACTTTGATCAGGTGCCAGTGGCACGCTAGCTACTCAGGAGTATGAGCAGCAAATTCTATGAGAAAAAAATAATCATTAAAATAACAACAACAACAACGACTGGAATCGGAGATGTGACTCAAGTGGTAGAATGCTAGCCTTGAGCAGAAAGCTCAGGGACAGCACCCAGGCCCTAAGCTCAAGCTCCTTAAGTGGCCTGCACACAAAACTTACTTTGTCTTTATAAAAACTCTAAACTTGGAGGTTCTCATTGGCATGTGGTGTGAGAATATTTGAAGGACGTTGTCAGAACTGCCTTTGGATAGGGTAGTTGGCTAAAGTGAAGCAGGAGGAGGATTATTGTCAGTGTGAAGTTAAGCCCTGAGGAGGATTCTTGCTAGTATGAAGATGGTGGTAGTGATAGCCCAGTGAAGACACACTGGTAGAGGCTGCATAGCCTTTTCTCAGCCAGGAGAACTATATTGCAGAGAAGGTGACCCCGAGCTGTGATGTCAGGGAAGTATCAAAACCTAGACTTTGCATACGTGTTTTATGTGGGGCTGCAGGTCAAACCTCATACATGCTGCTCTGTCACGAAGCTGCACCCCTGTCCCCACTGCATACACCTGGACTTACTGTTATATACCAAAATGAGTTCTTATTGATTCAATGTGCTTTTACACTGAGGACAATCTATGATAGTTAACACACTTGTAACAGAATTGGGATTAAAAAATAAAATCTAAAACTGGAACACTGACCTCAAATAAAAAATGCAAAATTTCTGTAGTAGGAATAAAAATTAATTGAGCATGAGAGAAAAATACAAATTAA
Organism: Megascapheus bottae; assembly: GCF_031878675.1. Lineage (NCBI taxonomy): Eukaryota > Metazoa > Chordata > Mammalia > Rodentia > Geomyidae > Megascapheus > Megascapheus bottae. The sequence goes on from NC_143515.1 coordinate 22,849,146, forward strand.
CATATATATATACACATATATGTGCATGTACACATACATGTATGTGTGTATGTTCTGTAAGGCAAAATATCATAAATAAAAAATTACAGACTCTAAAATTATAATATACACAAAAAATAAAATATTGTTAACTTTATATGAAGAAGTTTTATAAGCCAATAAGAAAAATGGCTAGAGGTATGGCTCAAGTGATAGAGCCCCTGCCTAGCAAGTGGTATGCCCTGGGTTCAAACCCAGAACCAGAGGGGGGGAAAAAACGAAAAAGAGAAAGAGAAAGAGAGAAAAGTGACATGGAATAAGAAAAGGCAATTAATTTCAGGGGCACATTCAGGGGTGTTTTCTCGTTGCTCTTGGGGCTTGAACTCAAGATTTAGGCACTGTACCTGAGCGCTTTTGCTCAAGGCTAGAGCTCTACCAATTTGAACCACAGCACTATTTTCAGTTTCCTGCCTGGGATGACTTCAAACTGAAATCCTCATATCTCAGCCTCCTGAGTAGCTAAGATTACAGGTGTGAGCCACCTGTACTCATGGAACCTGGCTATGAGTACTTTTCTTTCCTTCCTTCCTTCTTTCTCCCTCTCCCTCCCCCCCCCTCTCTTTCTTTTTTCATTCTTTCTTTCTTTCTCTCTTCCTTCCTTCCTTTCTTTCTTTTTTCCCCAGTCCTGGGCCTTGAACTCAGGGCTTGAGAACTATCCTTGGGTTTCTCAAGGTTAGAGCTCTACCATTTGAGCAACAGAACCACTTCCGGCTTTTTTCCATGTATGTGATATCGAGGAATTGAACCCGGGTCTTTGTGCATGCTAGGCAAGCACTCTACCACTAGGCCAAACTCCTGACCCTATGAGTACATTTCTTTTTGGATGATGTCATCCCTTCCTTTGCTGTCTCTCCTATCCCTGCCTATAAGTTACATAGCTCATTTCCCACAGTGTCTACTGTACTCAGTACTCATGCCTGCACATGTTTATCCCCCCTCCGTTTCTTCCTCTTGTTCTCCCTCAAAAGGCAGAAAAAAGGACAAACAAAACAAAAGCAAACAAAGAAACAACAACAAAAGCAAAAAACAAACAATACCATCACTACCACTACTACCACCAACAGAAGAAATAAAATGTTTTCATTTCCTGAAATCCATTTCAATAAATAGTGTTTTAAAAGTTCGGAGGTATTTGATGCTTTTGTGTGAATGCTTAGAGTCCCGAATACCTTTATCATGCCCCAGTGTATTTTCAATCTAGCTTCTGCATAGAGAGACAACATGTGCCATTCGTCTCTCTGAGTTTTGCTTACCTCGCTTAATATGATTAGTTCTACGTCCTTCCACTTCTCTGCAAATGACATAATATTCTTTCTAATGGGTGAATAAAATTCTAATGCATAATATACCACAGCTCTCTGATCATACTTATCTATTGTGGGGCATCTGGGCTGTTTCCATAACTTGGCTGTTGTGGATAGTGTGACAGTGAACACGGATGTGCTGGTGTCTATGGTCATATTCAGGTGTTTAAGATCTAAAATTTACAGAATTTGCATGTTGAGTTCATGAAACTGTGAGTCCAACTGAGAAGCAAATACTTTTTTGAATGAGAAAAGAAATTACAACCGATTAAACCATTTATAAATTTGCAAAACTGCACAAATGTCATTGAAGCTAGTAAATATAATATTTGTTATCTAACAACATTGCTTTAAAGATGTTTTCTTATATTTTCTGCCTACATAGCCTTTCATTATGCCTTTACTTGACAACTTTGCATTGTTACTTTCTTTTTTTTTGCCAGTCCTGGGGCTTGAACTCAGGGCCTGAGCACTGCCCTTGGGCTTTCTCAAAGCTTGAGCTCTATCACTTGAGCCACAACACCATTCCTGGCTTTTTCTATATATGTGGTACCAAGGAAGCGACCCTGGGTCTTCGTGCATGCTAGGCAAGCACTCTACCACTAGGCCAAACTCCTGGCCACATTGTTATTTTCTTATGGAGAGAATAGGACTATAATGCAATGCTATATCCTAGCATGGCTCATTAAAATATACTTATTATTGAGAGCTGGGATTATTAAAGTACACAACTTCATACCTCAGTTAACTTGCTCTTTGTATAGGTTTATAAACTCAAAAATTCTAATATGTTCTGTTTTACATCCTGACCATGAAAAAAGTAAAAGGTAGCTAAGTCTATAATGGTCTATATCTTTTTTTTTTGCCTGTCCTGGGGCTTAAACTCAAGGTCCTGAGCACTGTCCTTAGGCTTTCTTAAGGCTAATACTCTACTACTTGAGCCATAGCATCACTTCTGGCTTTTTCCACATATAATGTACCGAGGAATTGAAAGCAGGTCTTTGTGTTAGGCAAACACACTACCAACTAGGCCACACTCCTGGCTATAATGGTCTATATTACATGGTCCTGAAATTATTTCCTTTTCCCTTCCTCATCTTCCCTTTCTTTTGTCTCTTTTTTTCCCTCCCTCCCTTCTTTCCTTCCTTCCTTCCTTCCTTCCTTCCTTCCTTCCTTCCTTCCTCCCTCCCTCCCGTCTTTCCTTCCCACCTTCCCTCTTTCTTTCTTTCCTAAGTGGTAGAAGGCACTGAGTTTGCTAAGCAGATGCTCTACCACTTGAGCTATGCATGCAGTACCATTTTGCATTGCTTATCTATGAGACAGGGTCTTGCTTTATGCCTGGACTGGTCTGGGCTGTGGTTCTCCTGCTTGTGCTTCCCTGTCTCACTGGGGAAGAGTAGAATGAACCGCTCTACCCAGCTACTCTGACTGAAGTCTCAAGAACTTTCTTTTTGGTCGTCAGGCTTGAACTTAGGGCCTGGGCACTTTCTCTGAGCTTTTTCACTCAAGGCTAGTACTCTGCCACCTTAGGTGGTTGGTTAATTAGAAATAAGAGACTCAGGAACTTTTCTGGTTGGGATGGATTTGGACCATGATCGTCAGATCTGCGCTTCTTGAGTATTTAGGATTACTGGGGTGAGCCCCTGGCACTGTACTCATGAGCTTTTTTGAATGTCAGGGCTGGCCTCAAACTTAGATATTCCTCTCACCCAAAGTTTAACACTGGACCTTGTGTTCTCGCTTAGCTTTTTCATTCAGGGTTGGAATTCTGTTACTTGAACCTTAGTACTACTTTCAGCTTTTTCCTGATTAATTGGATGTAGAATCTTGGACTTATGTGCCTGAGCTGGCTTGTACTGTGAACATCAACTGTCAGCCTCCTGAGTAGCTAGGTTTATAGGCGTGAAACTCTGGAGTCTGGCTACCATGAAAGTTTCGGTGAGGCACTGAGGAGGATTAAACTCTCCACTTACAATTGTCCACATCTGATTGGAAGAATTGTCATAGCCTAGATCCACACTATGTATACTTTCAACCTTATTTCTCTTCTACTTTCCAAACAGTTACAGGGGTAAAGCTTCTGGACACAATCTTCAATCAGCAACTTTGTGTCATGAATTCATTGAGTTTGCCCAAGGTGTATTTTTGGATGCCATTTCTTTAGTGGAGAGCAGCCTTAGATTAAAAACACATGAAATTAATTGCAATGTTACAGATACATCCTACCAAACCCCAACTAAATGAAATTCCAACTCAATTTTATTTTATCCAGCTCCCTAAGATTCTCTCAGCCACTTTGCTAAGCTTCAGCTAATGAGAAGAATGAATGAGTTACTGAAAAAGTTGCCTTCACAAGGTCTAATTTAATTGTTTTACTTTTGCTACTAGGATTCTGCCCAGAGCTTTAATTCAATGTCCTAAAACTTCAGCTTTATATGATTACTTTATATGGAAAGTGACCTCTGGATAAAGCTAGAATTTACATTGAATTTCCTTATTAACTTTAATGTTTAAGACAAAATCTATTTATAGTAAAATGGTTCATAGTTGTCTAACACAATGAGTTTTTCCTTAAGTGTGGGTCAAATCACTTTATATTTTTGCTGATTTCCAGTTGGAACATTGGAGGTACATAGGATCATATTAGAGTTGAGTGCCAGTGCCTCACTCCTGTAATCCAAGCCATGTGGGAGGCTGAGAAAGGAAGGATGCCTTTTGAGGCCAGACTAAGTAGAAAACTCACAAGACTCCTCTGCTCAACCTACAGTTGGGCACAATGAGTATGCCTGCCATCCCAGCTATATAGGAGGCTAAAACTGAGAAGATCAAGGTTTTAGGTAGAAAAATCCAAATGTATATATCTCAGATGGGAGCTAGAGATTGGTGGTGCATGCCAGAAGTTCTAGGCATTAGGGGAAACTGAAGTAGGAGAATCTACCCTGCTTTTCTTTTCTATTTTTAATTTAAAAATATATGGAGGGAAAACTTCATTTCGGCTTATGTCTGTGATCACCCACAAATGAATCAAGGTAGCCAAGACATAAATGAACAATCACAACTTCTAAGATTGGCATATGGGAGAATCACTCTCTCTCTCAACAAGTGGAGAGCTCTGTCAGAAGAAAAGAGGAAGGAGGGAGTGAGCAAAAACAGAGCCAAGACATCCAAGATAGCAGCAATTCATAAGAAAAAGAATTCAAAGAGAACCCATTGATAAAGCTGTAAGAGTTCCATTGTCTAAAAAGTGAATTGATTCTCTGGCTTGTGTTTTTCAGAGTCAAGGACACACTGGATGCTGCCCAGGATACAGAGATTCAGTAGATGTAACAATTACATGGGAAAAGATAGCAGGCATGAAAAAGAACTTTCTTCTCTCTCCCTTCCTTCTTCACTGTCAGTCCTGCTCTGGAAAACAAAGGACCTTGCACCGCTGGGCAGGTACTCTACCCCTTCAACCACATCCCCAGCACTTTGCAGTTTAGCTTTTGAATAGTGCCTGAGTTAATGCTATGGCCAGTCTGGACTGCATGCTTCCTGAATATACAGTTCATGGATTACAACGTTTGTAGGTCTGGAGGGATGGAGCAGACAACTACAGGATCCAGCCCCAGGTTTCTTTTATTGGAGAGATGGGAAAGGCTGGGTATTGTGACTTACATCTGTAAATCCCAGCTATTTGAAGGTAAAGGCAAGTCACGACAGTTCGGTTTCAGTTATCTAATTGGAATAACTTCAGTGAACATAATGGCATCTCTGGTCATCTCCTACCAGGTACTGGAATGATTAGAGTAAAAGTGGAGTGTCTTGAAGTGTGGCAACCCAATAAAAGGGGCTATTGGGTATGGCATTCAAGAAGGGAACTGACTGGACTCTCTCAAAACTAAAACCATGCATTTAAAAACAAGCTGGGGGCTTGTGGCTCATATAATCCTAGCTACTTAAGAGGCTAAGATATGAGGATCATGGTTTGAAGCCAGCCTGGGCAGGAAAGTCTGTGACATTATATCTCCAGTTAATCATCAAAAGGCTGGAAGTAGAGATGTGACTCAAGTGGTAGAGCTAGTACTAGCCTTGAGCAAAAAAGAACTTAGTGATTGTACTCAGGCCCTAAATTCAAGCCCACAACCAGCACAGCACAGCATACCACAAAGCAAAACAAAACAAAAATCTGTATTTTGCTAGTCACTTCCGCTACTTAGGAAATAGGAATAAATGGATTGCCATTGGAGGCTAGCTGGAGCAAAAATTAGTGTGAACTAGGCCTTATGGTATATACCCTAATCCCAGATACCCAGGAGGTGGAAGTTGAAAGATTGCTGTCCCAAGGCTGGCTGGGGCTAAAGTGTGAGACCCCACTGGAAAAATAAATTCAAAGCAAAAGGGCTAAGGTATAGCTCAAGCGGTAAAACAATTGCCTAGTAAATGCAGAGTCTCTGAATTTCCCACTACTGGAAAACAAATAGACAGGCACTGGTGACTCAAACTTGTAATCCTAGTTACTTGAGAGACTGAGATCTAAGGATTGCAGATCCAAGCCAGCCCAGGTGGAAAAGTGGGTGAGAATCTTTATCTCCAAGTAACCAGCAAAAAATCCCAGGAAGTGGAGATGTTCAAGCAGTAGAGTGCTAGCCTTGAGCAAAAAAGCTAAGTGAGGGGGCTGGGAGTGTGGCCTAGTGGTAGAGTTACTTGCCTAGCATGCATAAAACCCTGGGTTCGATTCCTCGGTATCACATATACAGGAAAAGCTGGAAGTGGTGCTATGGCTCAAGTGGTAGAATTCTAGCCCTGAGAAAGCCCAAGGACAGTGTTCAGACCCTGAGTTCAAGGTCCAGGACTGGGAAAAAAAGCTAAGTGAATGCACAAAGCCCTGAGTTCAAGCCCTAGTACCAGCCCCAAAACTACCTGGCCACACATAACTCAGACAGATAAACCCTATAATACAGGTATTTTTATGGGTTCTTTGGAGATCCCCCAACACAGAGACTGCTTTTGTATAATTCCTTTATTGTTGGTCTTCACAAACATACATAATCTGCTACATTTAAAGGTCCTGCTTTTCTGGCCTCTGCCAAGATCTGAGTCCACCTTGACTTTGCTAGGAATCCCCATGAGCAAGGATTCCATTCGAATAGGCTCCAAGCTTACCTTCTCTATACAGCTCATCTCTGTCATTGAACTGTATATAAAATAAGCTTTAGCAAAGAGAATAGGATGCTAGGAGATCACCAGGAATGAATGGGTCTATGGCAGGATGGGAAAGCAGAAGCAGAGCCAAAGCAAGGGGGAGACGAAGCCTGTTCTGCACAACAGAATAAAATGTTGATCAGTAGGGTGAACAGAGCACAGGACTCAACTGGTGTGCAAAATTAAAGGGGGGAGGGTACCATCCAATTCAGTAATCAAGTTAAATACTATTTAATACAATATTTAAATTTGTTATTATCTTTAAGTAGCTGCCCAAAGGGATTTCAAGACAACAAATCAGTTTATAAGTCTTCTTCATCAATGTCACCCCTTCTGTTATTCTCTCCCATCTTTCTCAGCCCAATCCATACCTTTAAGTTACCAGTTCCATTTTCTCATATGTTCATTGAATATAGTAATTTATTTTTGCCCACCCTTTCTCTCTATTCTAAAGCAATATTTAAAAAATAGATTATGGTATTTACATTGAGTGTCCAATTTTCCTTTGTCTCAGGCTCACTCTATGTTGCCCAGCCATGCTGCAGAACAGCGGCCTCCAGTTCTCCTAGCCCATTGGCTCAGACTTGAAGCAAACCAAGGCAGGAGGTGTCCAGGTAAGGGACAGGGGAGAGGACATGCCTATGGGAAAGTCCTAGAGGCCTGCCGTGAGGTGCGCTAGGGGACAGTGTGGGAAATGGTAGTGGGGACCCTGTAGAACTGTCAGTGGGGAGTCTTGGAAACAGACTGCACACCTCAGGCCTGGAGGCTGGTAAGTGTCTCCCAAGGCTAGCGCAGTTTCTAATAAGTAAGAGATGACAGATTCCCCTCTGAACAGGTGGAGACAGCTTCCCAAAGTTCCTGTCTAGACCTCAGTTTCCCCAATGACCCACTGCGGGTGGAGCCACCACCCTGTTCCCGAGAAGGCCACTGGCTTCGCCCAGATTCAGCCTGAGGGGCTAATGGCCAGTGAGGTGGGACGGGTCCTAGCTGCCCAATCACACAGGGCTGGCGGATCGGGATGGGGGGAGCCTCCCCGCCCCAACCCCTGCCCCCACCCCACCTCCACCCCGGGCGCGCCGCCGGCGGAACGTGCGGCGACTGCGCGCACGCGCGAGCGCGGGGCCGGGCGGCGGGCGCGTTCAGTCTGGCGGCGGCAGCCGTGCACGGACAGACGTGCCCGGAGTGCAGCGCTGCACCTCCCGCCCGCAGCCCAGCCGCGCCCGCCGCCCGCCGGCCCGCCCGCCATGGTGTCATGGATCATCTCCAGGCTGGTGGTGTAAGTGGCCTTCTTCTCCGGGTCCCTTCTTCCCCGTCCCCGGTCCCCCCCCTCTTAGGCTGGGCGCCCCTGCAGCGCCGGGCCCCGGTGACTCGGGCTATTAATACCCGGTGGCCGCTAAATTTAGCAGGTACAGTAACTGTGGAGGACGCCCGCCAGAGGACGGGGTGACGGGGTGGCCCCCGGGGGCGCCGCGGGGGCCGGGCTGGGGTCCCCGCGGGTGGAGCCGGGAGGGCCGGGGCGCATGGGGACTCTCCGGGGACTGTGTCTCGCCGGGGGCCCCCGTCGCTTTGTTCCCGGGGTGAGGTGGATTGGCGGAGGCCGTGAATGGGTGCGCCTCGGGGACACGCGCGTCCCCTGGAGGAGAAGGCTGGAGGTGGGGTGGGGTGGCGGGGTGTCGTCCCCGACCGCCACGCTTTTGTCAGGTGAAAATGACAGATGGAGCCCGGGCTGGCGAGGGGCGCTGCCTGGGACCGGTGGAGACATGGAGGTGGGGCTACGAGGGGTGGAAAAAAAATTACTCCTTTTTAGGTTTTCCCTTGTCGACCCGGGCACCGGCCGGTGGGACTTAGGGGGTTGTGATTGAATCTCGGGAGTAGCTGTCCTCGTCCCCCGGGTCTGATTCCCTTTGCATAGGTTGATGGGGGAGGGGACGGGGGGAGGAGACAGGCATCTCCAGGAATACACCGGTGATTTCCAAGTGACAACCCCAGGGCGGTGACCCTGGCACCCCGCAGGTCATGCAGCTGAGCCGTCATCTGGGGTGAGGCCTGTGTGAAGTCATTGAGGGTGGGCCTGGACTACACCCATGTCTTGCAAGACCCTCTCTTTCTTTTACCTTTCCCCCTGGGATGTGTGTGGGGGCAGCTTTGTCACCTGATCTGGGCAATCAAAACTGAAATATGGGTCCAGAAGGCTGGCGCAGAAAGGACATGTGCCCTGGCCTTTCCTTTGTCTGAGGAAGAGGGGCTCTGGACTCCCCTTTGATTGTGCGGCATCACGCCTCATGTCTGGCACAACTCAACTCCTTCCTTCCTTCCTGATTTCCCAAAAGGCAGCCAGAGGAAGCCTTCCAACATCTTCAAGCCCTGTCTCCCAATTGCTATTCTGAGCTTTCCTCCCAAAGCCAGTGTCTGCCTCTCAGCTCCCAAGTATTCCATGGTCTCTCCACAACTAGGGGCTTTCATTGTCCCTTGAGGGGGGGCACATTAAATATTTAGCAGTCTTCTACAGGCAGAGTGAGCATGAATAATACAGAGGAGCGCTGGAACAACTTGCCACACCTCAGGCCAACAAAACCTGACTTACCTTGAGGGTGGTGTTTTCTCTCCTGAAGTAGCCAGAAGGCTCTGGAGTGCCCATGGGCTATGGAAAGAGAATTTAGTTAGCTTTGGCTGATGGGTTTCTAATTAGCATGGCTGAGGAGTTTTCACCATAGTGTCTGCCAGGCTGGGAGGGTATCTGTTCCAGAGTCATGTGACCATCTTTAATTTTGTTACCATTCCCTTCTTTGATACAAGGTGGCTGAGAGGGCTATAGTGGGGAGATATATTTGGGAGAGGACTCAGCAACTTTCTAAAAGAACCACCATACCATGCAGAACTGAGACATCAGATAATTTGATCATGACAATTGCCCCTTACAGCCCAGGGGCAAGTTGGGGGGACTTAGGGCTGTCTCACTGTCACTCCAAAAGGTCAAGAATGCCACCTACCACTGCCTATCCCTAATTCACTGTATAAACCCAACATGAATTATAGGAACTACTTTTAATAAGCAAGATCTGTCTCACATGAACAATACCTGGATATTATAGGATAATTAGGAATCATAAACATACTGAAAATCATCAGCATTGTCCCTACACAGGAGGAACTCATGGTGATTTGGAGGTATGTGTTCTTTTTCTGATGCGTTTTTATTGGCATGTATTGATAATACCTGGGGGTTCCACTATACATGTGTTCAGTGTACTTTGAAGTTCATCTCCTCTATTATGTTATTATATTTTCACATACATATGTCTTCAATCCTCTTCAGTGAGGATATACCTATTATTATTATTATTATTATTATTATTATTATTATTATTATTGTCATGGGGCTTGAACTCAGAGCCTGGATGCTGTCCCTGAGTTCTTTTGCTCAAGGTTAGTGCACTACCACTTCAAGTCACAGCTCCGCTTCTGGTTTTTGACTGGTTAATTGGAGTTAAGAGTTTCATGTGGACTTTTCTGCCTTGGCTGATTTTGAACCAAGATTTTCAGATCTCAGCCTGTTGAGTACCTAGGATTATAGGTATGAGCTACTGGCACCCAGCAAAATGTAAAGTTTATTTTCTTTCCATTTTTCCTTTTCTTTTTCTTTAGGTTGATTATGGGTCTTGAACTCAAGGCCTGGGCACTCTGCCTGAACTTTTGTGCTCTAGGCTAGTGCTTTACCATTTTCAACCAGCTCCACCTTTTCAAAGGGTGTAATTCTTTCTTTTTTCTTTTGCCAGTCCTAGGGCTTGAATTCAGTGCCTTAGCACTGTCTTGGGCTTTCTCAAGGCTAGCATTCTACCATTTGAGCAACAGTACCACTTCTTGCTTTTTCAAACGTGGGTCTTCGTGCATGCTAGGCAAGCACTCTACCTCTAGGCCAAATTCCTGGCCTCAAGGGGTATAATTCTTTAAGAAGTTTTTTTTATATGTATGTAGCATATGTGTTTATGGAGATTTTTGATTCAGCCCAATATTCTACATACTTAGAAGAATATTTTATAATATTTTTAGACTCAGAAAACCCATGGTTCAAATCCTAGTTCTGCTTCTTGGCAGTGGATCCCAGTTCAGAGCCCAGATCTCAACAGATTTAGTTCACAAGCTAGTTAACCTCATGTTGCTATTGCAGAGCTTTCAATGTCATGTGATGCAGAATTACCAAGCACGGGGAGCACACTCAACCAATGACCATTCCCTCCTTCTCTCCCTCTGTGGCTCCCTGCAGGAAGATATAAGCATGCTCTCTATCTTAAACCCACTCTTGCCATGTTTGCACTGTGTTCTCTGAGGGTCACATAGGCTGGTTAATTTTAGATATTGGGATTCTGGATATAATTTGGAAAACAAATGGATTTTAGAGCAAATAGAAACCACTAACCAAATAAATTAATAAAACCCGTGTGCTACCCCTCCTCTTATCAGTTGGATTCTGAGGGAATGCCCAAGGACACAGATGAGCTAGTGGAGCAAACAGACTCTGGACTTTTCCGTCCAGTGGTCTCTTCCCCTCCCAGCGAGCTCTCTTCCAAGCTTCCAAGCCCTCTGGTATGAAAACATTCTATGTTCTTGTCCATAAGTCTGATTTCCTGTAAGCAGACTTTTCAAAGTTTAGCAAGCTTATGTTAGTTACTTCAAAGCACATTCAAGAAGAGCTATCACTGAGTTCTGATAGAGCGGGATGTCTTCCTGCCTTTGTGATCCTGGGCACCCAGCCAGAGGCATTAAAACAAGCTGAAGGTATCCAGGGACTGCCATTGGTGCTGTACCAGAGGCAGTGATTGTGGTTTGTTTCCCTTTCTAACCTCTGTCTTCCCTGCCCCAACCCCCCTCCCCAACCTAGCACCTAAGTACACTCCGGAAAGGTTGATTTTGTGATAGGAGACTAGAAGTTCTGGAAATAATCAGGGAAGACTAACCAAGGCTGTTCACTGGCTGCCCATACAGACTTGTGCCCACTGTACAAAGGTCATAGCATACCCTTGTCAGTCCAGCTCTTCCAAACTTACTTAGCTTAGCCTGGGAAGAATTAAACAAAAGATGGTGTAAGGTGCACCTTGTTAGAAAGATACTAGTTGGTGTCCACTGTGGTCTTATTTACTTGCTTCTTAAAAAAATTTTTTTTCAGTTCAAGCCTAAGCACAAATAAAGTTCACGGTGAGGAGATTCTGTTTCTGTGCAACCTGATGGACAGGGGACACGGGGACACAGAGGTTGCTCTGTGACTTCTTGGGAGAATGTGCCATTTTGATGCATGTATTCTAAAGAGCAAGTATTAATTCATTATCTCTAGACAGATTTTTGGCCAAGGTCCAGAATGTTGGCTGAATGGATCTCACACTTTCTACCTACTCTGGGTCAGCAGTCTTAATGTTTTTTTGTTTTGGTAGTGCTGGGAATTGAATCAAGGGCCTTACATATACTAGCCAACTTTTCTGCCAGTGACTGTAGCCTTCGCAAATCATTTAGAATGTTAATGTTAGGAAAGTACAGTGTGCCAATCAAGACCAAGTCTTAGATTCATGGCTGGAGATCTGGCTCAATCCCAGCAGTGAGATTTGAAGCATGACATCTCTCATCTCTTCATTGTGGGTCAGGATGTAAATGTAGAGGAGACTGAGAGGAATGTGGATTGTCTTCATGATGTTTCAGATGGCTGCAAAACAAATGGAAAAAGAAAGAGACCATAAATCCTTAACCATAAACTTGCTTTTCTTTGCGGCCTGATTTTAGAAAGTGGAATGCAAGAAAATGACACAGTTAATAGAGGGTTCAAGTTGGTGGATGATTTATTTCCTGGCCCTACTTTGTGGGACATTGTAGATTCTGGGAAATTGTTTCAATTGAATTGTGAGAGGAACAATGTTGAGTTAAAAGCGAGCATATTTGAGCTCCAGTCTTCACACTAGTCAGAGTCCTAACAGTAACACAGCCACCCACCCTCCCTCGGAGAGACAGAATTATTGACTCGCTGAAATCATCTGAGAAGTCCTAATATCTCCAAGAGTTGATGCTTTTCAAGGCCACTTCTTTTCCCAGCGGGCCCAACACACCATAATTATTTACAAGCAGAAGTAGCCTCAAGGAAGTTAAAACTACCAGCTTAGATGGAGCTGCTATAGAGTCACTTTGTGTCTCTGTTTACTAATCCTGCGGGTCTGCTGGAAAGTAGTTTGTTTGCCTCTTCCCACTGTGTCTTATTTGGGGTTTTAGCTGACAAATGAGAATCTTACCTGTTTATGACTGGTCAGTCCCTCTTCCTTAGAAACAAAAGAAAAGAAGAGCCCTAGGAAAGAAAAGAAGAGCCACTTAATGGGGCTGTCATTCTGTATGTAGTATGTGATATGTGTGTGTGTGTGTGTGCACATGTGTGCACATGCATGTACAAGGGAAACTTGAAGGGCTGGGGTAAGGGAGGGACTTGGCAGGGTGGTAGCCATCATGTATTGTGCCTTTGGAATTTCACTGCTAAGGATGAGTCTCACATATGTCCAAGTGGTTACCAACAAGAATTAAAGTAGTTTGAATTTGGATCAGAGAAATATTTTCCTCTTAATTCTAATCCATGAGAAGGCCTTGGGAGATTGGAAGATGGATAATTGTAATGATAATATTTCACATTATAATTTTTAGATTTCATGTGTTCATACAGAAGTACTCTTTTGGCCCTATGGAGGTTTTGAGTCACACTTGGGGACTTTACTAGGAATATAGAGCAATAGGAAATAATAGGGCTGGGTACATGGCCTTGTGGTAGAGTGCTTGCTGAGCATGCACAAAGCTCTGGATTTGATTTCTCGGTCCCCATACACAGAATAAACCAGACGTCATACTGTGGCTCAAGTGGTAGAGTGCTAGCCTTGAGAAAGCCCAAGGACAGTGCCAAGCCCTGAGTTCAAGCCCCAGGACTGACAAAAAAAAAGAAATAATAGATACTGGACCAAATATTTGGTACCCAATGGGAATATCTGAAGAAATATTTATTTAAAAAATGTTTGCAGTGCTAGCAAATATACCCTGGTCTTTGCACTAGAACTAATCAAGTGCCCGAATCACTGAGCTATACCCCAGCTCTGGAAGAAATCTTGATGGATAATTTGATAGAGCTCTTCAAGCATAGTGTAGGTAGGTACCTAGATCAGGACCAGCACTGAGATTCATCTTTTATGATTGGTTTGAGGAACATGAAGCAAGGTTGGGCTCAGTGCGAAAGGGAGTCCTATGAATGATTTCTGCAGGGAAGATGTCATGTTGGGTCAGAACTTGCTCTCCCAGACAAGGGACTCTGCCCATCATAATCACCCAGAGTCCCAGGCCAATACAATCACTTTTCTCTTAGGGTGGTGTCTTTGCCACAGAAGACATCTGGGTTGACAGAAGCATGAGAAAAATAGAGTCATAAACTGGCTCTTAAGTATCTTCCCAGAAAATGGTAACATGTCACTTTTCACACTTTATTGGCCAAGCATGAATTCAAATAGAAGAGAATTATATATACATCTTCCTTCCTTCCCTCCTTCCTTCCCTCCTTCCTTCCTTCCTTCCTTCCTTCCCCCCCTCTCTCTCTGTCTCTCTCTCTGTCTCTCTCTCTCTGTTTCTCTCTCTCTCTCTGTTTCTCTCTCTGTGTCTCTTCCTTCCTTCCTTTCTTTCTTTTCTTTTCTTTTCCTTTCTTTCTTTCTTTCTTTCTTTCTTTCTTTCTTTCTTTCTTTTTTTCTTTCTTTCTTTCTAGCCTTGAGCACAGATTAGCTCAAGGCTAGCTCTCTACCATTTAAGCCACAGCTTCACTTCTGGCCTGTCCTGTTTATGTGGTACTGAGGAATCAGACTCAGGGCTTCATGCATGCTCGGCCAGCACTCTATCACTAAGCTTTTTTCCCAGCCCCAAGAATTATATTCTTTTTTTTTTGTCCTGGGGCTTGAACTCAGGGCCTGAGCACTGTCCTTGGGCTTTCTCAAGGCTAGGCTAGAGTTCTACTACTTGAGCCACAGCATCACTTCTGGCTTTTTAATAGAACCCAGGGCTTCATGCATGCTAGTCAATCACTCTACCACTAGCCAAACTACCACTAGCCCCCAAGAATTATATTCTTTTCTAAACATCTTTGAGCAGCTGTAATAACCACAGATGTCGATCAAATGACTCCTAACCAGCTTATGAACCAAGAAATACCCTTGGACTAAATAGGATTGACTAACAACTGCAAGAGTACTAGCACTTTTTTTTTAGCCTTTTTTTGTGTGTATGTCAGTTGTAGGACTTGGAGTCAGGGTCTGGGTGCTATCCCTGATCTCTTTTTGTTCAAGGCTAGCACTCTACCACTTGAACCACAGCCACATGTCTGGCTTTTTGGTGGTTATTTGGAAATAAGAGTCTCATGGATTTCCCTACCCAGTCTAGCTTTGAACCTCAAACCTCAGATCTCAGTTTCCTGAGTAGCTAGGATTACAGGTATGAGCCAGTGCCTAGCTCATTTTTTTTCTTTTTCACATGAGAAACATCTCTTTTTCTTCCATTTTATTCCTTTCTTTGTTCTACATGTAAATAAAAAGAAAGCCCCAAATTTGAAGAAATTAGGGACTGGGACTATTTAAAAAAATGATGTCATTTCATGACTGGGTAGTACCTGGAATTTCAAGTATATTTCAAGTACTGGGTAGTGCCCAGAATTTTCATCATTTTTGTTTTCCATGTATTTTCACGTCTCCATGAAGCCCCTCCTGGGACCCCTAAACAAGGAAAGATTTTTGTTCTCTGAGTCCCTAGAGTGGCAAGGTCATTTTGGTATTTTATAATACAACTGCATATTTAGTTTCCTTTATATCTCATGATTGCTCTCTCCCTCTTAGTTCTTCATGCTTAGTAGGTGCTAAGTACGTGATGAATCATGGCTCTGTCTGTTAGGCTCTGTCTATTCAGAGCATATACCGACATCATGGGCATCCCTCCAGTAATTAGGAACATAGATTTCCACGTCCCTCCCACCATCTAATGAATCTGCATGTAAACAACATCCCTGTGAAGCCTGAGAAATGCTGAGTCAGGAGACATGGTACGTCATTTCCCATATGAAACAAACAGAAATGAACTTGCTTAAAGTTTCTTTTATTTTTTATTTTTGTTTTTGCCAGTCCTGGGGCTTAAACTCAGGGCCTGGCCACTGTCCTTGAGCTTTCTCAGGGCTAGTGCTCTACCACAGAATCACTTCCAGCTTTTTCTGTGTATATGGTACTGAGGAATCAAACCCAGTGCTTCATGTGTGCTAGGCAAGCACTCTACCACTAAGCCACATTCCCAACCCGTTTCTTACTGTTTAAAAACTGTTTCTCTATTAGCATTTCATGCAATGAAGAATTCAGTTCAAACTCTGTCATTCTCAAGAACACTCAACAAAGTCTAGCTCCTGCCTATACTCTTACCCACTTTGAATTTCTTTTCCTTTTCTCACTCTATCCTCTTCTTTATTTCTGAACATGATAAGCATGTCTCACCCAGGAGCCTTGCACTTGAAGGCTTTGTTTTCTTGTTAGTGGTCTTAGTCTCTACTAGCATCTGACCTCCATGACTTTTAAGATTAATCAGTTGTTGAGAAAGAGTCTCACTGTATAACCTAGGCTGGATTTGAGTTTGAAGTCTCACTGTTTCAGCCTAGTACTGCTTCAGTACTGGCATTACATGCATATGCCACCAAACCCAAGTCTCTATGCCTGTGGAATTTGTCTTATCCCTAGTACCTAGAGAAGTGTTAAGTACATACTAGGTGTTTAAAAATATTTAATAAGCTAAGTACCCCAGCCCAAGCCTTTAATCCTAGCTACTTGGGAGGTTGAGATCTGAAGGATCAGAGTTCAAAACCAGCTTACGCAGAAAAATCCCTGAGACTTTTCAATTAACCAGCAAATAAAAATAGCAGATTGTAGGTAGAGTACCAGCCATGAGCAAGAAAACCAAACAAGAGCTGGAAGCCCTGAGTTGAAGCCCCAGTACTAATACCAGAAAAAAAAAATTAACAAGGGAGGTCATTCATTATTCCTCTATGGTTAGATCATTTTGCAAATATCAGTTTTGCGGACACTTAACTCATGATTATGGAAAGTAACTTCATCTTGCTAAACTTTGATTTTCTCATCTATAAGATGCGAGATTTGATTTTTGTTCCCAGAAATGTAGAACAGTAAATAACCTAAAAATCTTCCGTTAATAAAACGGACTTGTCAAAATTTCTAAAACTCTTGGGTAAAATGTAATAAAAAACATAGCTGAGCTTTTAATAATGAAGAAAATTTGCCAGGATACAAAACAAAGAAAGGATCATTTTTACAAAGATGCAAATGAGGACTGTAACAGTTGCGTAATTGATTACCTGAAAATTTAACTATATTGTTACAACCCTGAAGAGTCTGGCAGAATTTATTCCAGTCCCTCCAAGAGCCTTTAAAATACATCCTATAGAATGAACCCCCAAACTATGACTTTACATTCAAAGTATGAAACATGTAAGGAAACAGATCTCTGATACAGGAACTAGCTAGCATTACAAAGCAACCAGATTAGCCCTCCAATAATATACATAAACCTCATACAGACTGTGTCATTGTGACAAAATTATTTGAGATAACCAACTAAAAGCAGGAAAGGTTCGTGTTGGCTCACAGTTTTTGAAGTTTCAGCGATCATTGTTTTTTGGCCTGTGGTGAGATATTGCATCATGAAGGCAGTGTGAGGTGGGGGAGGCCTGTTCACCTCCTGGTGGCCTGGAAACAAAGAGTAGGAAGGGGCTAGAGTCCCGGTATCCTTTCCAAGGGCATTCAAAGTTCCTACCATCTCCAAGTAACACCATACCTTCAACACACAGCCTTTAGGGAACATTTCAACATACTATAGCAAGTAGTCAGGACTCCCATCCTTTCTCAAGACTGATTGATTCATTCATTGCTTGGATGTTTTATTCACTGATTCACTGCCCATTTATTGACCATTTGCTTTGTGCCAGGCACTACGCTGGGTACCAGAGATATAAAATGAATGAGTTATGAACCAACTTTGAAAAGCTTATGAAGTTACACAGCCAGTCAGTGGGAAACTGGGACTTGAATTCAGGTGACCCTCCTCTCTGACAAGTGTTCTTTCCACTGGGCAAGTTTTATGTGGGTGTTAGCAAATGACTTTCCTGGTGTTGCTGAGACTTTGTAGGGAGGATCTTTTTAAGCTTAGGTCCTGGTGCATCTGATATATAAGGGGATTAAACCACTAGCAGCATCTCCCTAACTTGGAGACACTCCGGACAAAAGAGAAGTGAGAACAAAGGGAAACAATTGAACTTGAGCATCTTTACCTGCTGTATTAGTCTTCTGTATCTGCTCTAACAGCCACCAGTTTTGTGGCTTAAAAATAAGAGATATGAAGTTGGATGATGGTGGCTCATGCCTGTAATCCTAGCTTTTCAGGAGGCTGTGATGTGAGGATCACAGTTCAAAGCCAGCCTGGCAGAAAAGTTCCCATGAGACCCTTATCTCCAATTAACCACTCAAAACCAGAAGTGGAGCTATGGCTCAAAGTGGTAGAGTACTAGCTTTGAGCAAAAGAGCTCAGGGACATGTCCCAGGCCCTGAGTTCAAGCCTCGTGACTGACAAAACAAAACAAAACAAACAGACATGGAAAAAGAAAAATAACCATAAATATATTTAGTACAGTTCTGGAAGCAGAAAGTCTAAAATAAATGTATAGGGCTAATATGAAGGTGTTAGCAGGTCTGGCTCCTTCTGGAAGTTTCAGGGGAATCCTTTCCTTGCTTCTTTGCTCTCTGTATTCATTGCCTTCTTTTCTATCCTGTATCTCCCTTTCCTTTTCTCCTACCCTTGAGAGAAGATGACCGAGGATTAACATTCTATCTTAAGGCCCATAATTTAACCATATTTGCAAATTTATGTTTGTCTTGGAAGGTAACTTTCGCAGGCTTCAAGTTTAGAACCCAGCTCTCTTCGTGAGCCACTACACAGCCCTTATGGTACCTGGCCCTGTTACCTCTAAACTGATTATTGCTGAGCAATCTAAAGAAAGGGAGCACTTTGTGTTCTGTCATCTTATGTTGTCTTCATTTCTTAATTATACAAATTAATATTTGAGGATTGTAGTTATGGCTCAAGTGATAAAATTCTTGCCCAGCATGCACAAGGTCCTGCATTCAAGTCAATAGAAGATGATTCATGAAGAAAAAGTCATTGTGGCATAATGCTTAATTATGCAATCAACAATGTATTCACCACTCAGTTTAATAAAATGCTACATCCATTGTATGAACATACTACAATTTACTTATCCAGTGAACATTCTGGGAGGATTTGAACTCAGGACCTTGGTTTCCTCCAGTGGCATTCTGCCACTTGAGCTATGCTTCCAACCCTGGTCTTTGTTATTTACTTAGGTGACTTTTCTGCCTGGATTGATTTTAAGCTTCAATTTCCAGGTCTCAGCCTCCTCAGTAACTAGAATTACAGATGTCAGTCACTGGCACCTGGATCGCCAGTGACTTTTTTTTTTTTTTTTTTTGCCAGCCTTGGCGTTTGAACTCAGGGCCTGGGTACTGTCCCTGAGCGTCTTTTGCCCAAAATTAGCACTCTAACACTTCAGCCACAGCACTACTTCCGTTTTTTTTTTTTTTTCAGTTTATGTAGTGCTGAGGAATCAAACCCAGAGCTTTTTGCATGCTAGGCAAGCCTTCTACCACTGAGCCACATTCCCAACTCCTCCAGTGAACTTTTCTTCTTTTGCCCATCCTGGGGCCTGGACACTGTTTTTTGAGCTTTCTGAAGGCTAGCACTCTACCACTTGAGATACAGCACTACTTCTGGCTTTTTCTGTGTAGGTGGTACCAAGGAGTCAAGGTACCAAGGCGTGCATGCTAGGCAAGTACTCTATTGGTAGCCACACTCTCAGCCCTCCAGTGAACTTTTGACCCACACTTTTATTGCTTTTATATTGATCTTGGAAAGGAAGCTACAGTGAATAGTATGTTTCATGTATCTGTGCATAAGTTTTTATGATTGAAATGTCTAAGGCAGAGCACTTATAGATTTCTCTCATCCTTTAGCTCTACCACACTGATTTAATTACCCTGACTTTACACAAATTCTTGTGTAAAGGTCTGACATGTGCACCCCATTATTATTAATAAATTACTTTTCAAAATGGCCTTTGTTAGCATGAATATGGTTTCATTTGTGCCCGTGTCTTTCTCATCACTGGATGTTGTCACAGTTCAGCATGTTTGCCAGTCTGTTAGTGCAAACAGAATCTCATTATGATTTTAATTTACATTTCTCAGAATACTAATGAGGTTGAGCATCTTTGTATATGTTTACTGGTTATTCGTATTCTTTCTTTCTTGTCAGTATTTTCTTTTCTTATTTTTGCTGGAATTGGGGCTTGAACTCAGAGCTCTTTGTGCTTAAGGGTAGTCTACCACTTGAGCCAGAGAACCCCTCCAGCTTTTTCTGTGTAGTTTATTGGAGATCAAAGTCTTATGGACTTTACTGCACAGGCTGGCTTCAAACTATGACCCTCAGATCTTGGCCTTCTAAGTATATTATAGGCATGAGCCACTGGCCCCTGCCTCTAATTTTTCTTGTTATCTTATTGATATGGAGAATTTCTTCAAATATTCTGGGATTTTTCTTGCATCATGTGTTACATATGTCTCCTCATCTGTGCTTTATTTTCTTATTTTCTTCATGGTATATATATATTTTTTTGCCAGTCCTGGGCTTGAGCTCAGGGCCTGAACACTGTCCTTGGATTTTCTCAAGGTTAGAGCTCTACCACTTGAGCCTCAGCACCACTTCTGGCTTTTTTCTATGTATGTGGTACTAAGGAATCGAACCCGGGTCTTCGTGCATGCTAGGCAAGCACTTTAACCACTAGGCCAAACTCCTGGCCCTCATGGTGTATTTTGATACATAGAACTTCTTAGTATATTTAATGCAATAGGTTTATTCATGTTTTTCATTTATAGTTTATGTTGTTGTATCTTTTGTCCCTGAAATTATGAAGATATTACTTCCAAAAGTTGTGAAACTTTCCTTTCCCTTTCCAATTTAAATTTCTAATCTACCTTTAATTCATTTGTGTGTGTGTGTGTGTGTGTGTATGTGTGTGTGTGTGTACATGTACATATGTGCTAGTACTAGGTCTTAAATTCAGAGTCTCATGCTCAGTGTTGGTGTTCTACCAGTTGAATCATACCTCCACTCTTGGCATTTTGCTGGTTAATTGGAGATAGAAGTTTCCTGGAATTTTCTGCTTAACCTGGCTTCAAACTGTGATCCTTAGATCTCAGCCTCCTGAATAGCTATGATTATAGTTGTGAGATACCAATGACAGGCTCAGTTGATTTTTTTATCCTACAAGTTGAAAAAAAGAAAAGAAAGTTAAAGAGTTTATTTTTTCCTCTAAACATCTTGTGTCAGCTCTATTATAAATTGAGTTTTATAACGTTTGATGTGCCTTTGTGTTTTCCTTATCCATATAGATACTTAGAATTATCTTAAATTTATGTGCTATAGCATACACATACTCAAAAACCATTTAACTTTTTCACTGAAAGATAATTGCATGTACAGAGTAGTAGTAAATTAATATTTTTGAAATATAATTATTATTTTTAGCATTGATTTTAGTATAACTGGGTTAAAGTAGGGAGAAGTTGACAGAGAAAGAACATTACTTGTTGTAAATTAATATTCTTAAGCTATTAAGTGTTCCAATCCATAAACATGATCTCTACCTCATTTCTTAAATGTTATTCCCATCATTTGTTAGAATCATTTTCAGGTACTTGATATTTATCAATGCCAGTATGTTTAATAGCTTAACAAATTTCAACTTTCTGCTCTTTGCTAGAAAAGTGCAACCTTGCTGAGCTTTAAATTTGGGGATAGGTTCCAATAGTACTATCTGTTGAGAATAGTGCAGTGTTGTGCCTTTTGGGTCATCATCCTTTCTCCCTAACTACTCTCATGAGGATCTCCAGTTATAATGCTAGGGGTGATGCAGGCAAGGTATTCTAGCTTTGTTCCTCATTAAAGATTAATGTTGGACATTTTCCTATGTGGTGCTTGCTATAGGGCTTTCAGAAATATACTACTTCATTCATTCATTTTGGGTAACAAAACACCAACAATAACTCGAGCCCTATGAGGCCAATCTGGGACATTATTACAACAAAAAAGTAACCTGAATCATGAGAAAAATAGCACCCATTTTAAATGGTAATTTAATACATGTTCTTTTTTAAAAATATATTTTATCTAATGCTTTTAGGGACATAGTCTTTCGTCTATTAGAAGGCAATTTTTATTGATCAGTTTTCTATTAAATCCTGAGTAATTGTAGTAGTTTTAAGATTAGATTTCTTTCTTGACTGTACAGTAGAAATTGCTAGTAAAAACCATTAAGGTCAGATGCTTTTTATTTGCAATGGTAGGGACTGAACTTAGAGTCTTGTGAAAATTAGATAAGCATTCTTCCATGGAACTACACCCCAGCCTGAGGTTTTTATAAGATATCTTTTTATGTAGCTCAGCTTGGCATTAAATTCACTGTGTAGTCAACACTGGTCGAAAACTTGTAATCCTCTAGCCTCAGCTTCTGCATGCTAGAATGACTGATGTGTACCACCACACACTGCTCAAATTTATTGACAGTCCATAATAGTCTCTCTCTGACTTATTTCTTTTCTTCTTTTACCACTCTCATTAGATATATGTTGACTGTTGTTGCTGTTGTTGGTGGTGGTGGTGATGGTTATGGGCTGGAACTCAGGGCCTGGGTGCTATCCTTAAGCTCTTTTGCTCAAAGCTAGTGCTCTACCACATTGAGCTACTGTACCACTCTGGCAGTTCTTACTCTATTATCCTCATTTTTTTTTTTGATTGTGGGACTTGAACTCTGGGCCTGGGTGCTGTCCCTGAGCTCTTCAGCTCAAGGCTACTATCCTATCCCTTGAGCCACAGTGCCACTTCCAGTTTTCTGGTGATTAATTGGAGGTAAGAGTCTCACGGACCTTTTAGGACCCGGGCTGGCTTTGGACCGAGATCCTCAGATCTCAGTCTCCTGAGTAGCTAGGATTACAGGCATGACCTACCATGCCCAGCTATCCTTTTATTTCTTCTGTTCTTTCTTATGTCATTTCTCATTACTTTTTTTTTTATCATGGCGCATTATGAGTAATGTTCTGCATGTCTACCTCCTTGGCCATATCTAATCAGCTATTGAACATACCCACTGAGTTTTCAATTTTAACCATACTTTAGAAGTCCCATTTTTGTTGAAGGATTTTCTATTTTGTTGCAACTTAACAATGTTCTATGATATGTTTCTCCTATGTATTTATTTATTTTTATTTATTTATTTTTATTGTAATTAGTAAAAGGGTTACATGATATTTGCCAGATAGAAGGTGCATTAATTCACATACATTGATACCCTTTCACATGTCTTGGTACCCATTACCCCCCCACACACACCCTTCTCTCCTATGTATTTTAAATTCACTTTTTTCCCATTAAACATATTCAGCCTATTTATACTATATTTGGAGTCTGATGTTTCATTTGCTCAGGACTGGCACTCTACCACTTGAGCCACCACACTACTTCCTGCTTTTTTTCTGTTTATGTGGTACTGAGGAATTGAATCCAGGACTTCATGCATGCTAGGCAGCACTCTACCACTTAGCCACATTCCCAGCTCCCTAAAAGTATTTTTGAAGGACAGTTCTACCATTTTTTTAAAGTAAAGGTAACTTTTTTTGCCTGTCCTAGTGCTTGAACTCAGGGTCTTGGCACTGTCCTTAGGCTTTCTCAAGGCTAGTGCTCTATCACTCAAGCTTATTTCTGTATATATGGTACTGGGGAATAGAATCCAGGGTTTTGTGAATGTTAGATAAACACTTTACCAGTAAGCTACACTCCCAGCCCAAATAAAAGTATAAAAGTACCTTCTTTAAAGTGTGTTTTGTGTGTAGGCCAAATTGTTTTTTTTAACTACTTACTCTTTTTTTTTTGTCTTGTCAGTCTTGGGGCTTGAACTCTGGGCTTGGGCATTGTCCCACAGCTCTTCAGCTGAAGGCTAGCACTCTACCACTTGAGCCATAGCACCACTTCCTACTAAATTGTTTTTTTTTCCCTCTGAGTTTACTTTTTAGGACTTCTTCTGTAGGAATATCTGTATTTTATAGGAATTCTTAGAATCTTGGATGATAGCTGAACTCCTCCAGAGGAGATTTGCATTTGTTCCTGTCAGTGTCTGAGGATAACTCCAAGATCAGACCAGTAAAAAGCAAAATTCTCAAGATACTTTTTATTTCATCATTTGGGCTGCAAACTTACATGATGGTGACAGGCTGATAGTTACAGATTATTAGAAGAAATATTGTTTTCTCTCCACCTGCTGTCATAGCTAAAGAATAGACATTTTCTTTTCTGTGCTTTTTGCACAGAAGCAAGAATAGAACTAGTTTACCCTTGTACTGATGGCATAGTTCTTCGGAGTCAGTATTAGCTCCGTAGGGCTGCTATTACACAGCACTATATACTATAATGACAGCCATTTACTTTCTTATAGTTTGGGGGGCCAGAAGTCTGAAAACAATGTGTTGGCATGTCCATCTCTGTCTGCAGGTCCCATAGGAGAATCTTTGTCTTGCTCTTCTTTTAGCTTTATGCCTATCTTTGACTTGTCCTGCATCACTCTAACCTCTGCTTCTGTTATCACATAACATTGTCCCTTATCTCCGTTCCTCTTCCTCATCTACCTCTTCTTGTTGTTTATTTTGTTTACTTTTTACAGGACTGAGACTTGAGCTTGGAGCTTCATACTTGTTAGGCAAATGCTCTATTGTGGAGACCTATCTTCAACCCTTTTTTGGTACAAGTTATTTTTGAGATAGGGTCTTGTTTTCTCCCCTGGCACATGCCTGTTGGGCTTAGTTTCACAGTCACAGCAAAGCATTGCATGGAGGGTGAGGTGCACTGGCCACTACATCTTGCCAGGAAGACAGAGTGTCATTTGATTCTGCCAATTCTGACAAATTCCTTTAAATCCCTGATGCTCAGTTTTTGTTGGAAACAGTGATCATCTTTAGATTCTTCATGCTTGAGATTTGCAGATACCTTTTAAGCACAATACCAACTGGCTCACATAACTAAAATATCTAGACTAACACTGGTTTCAGGTAAGACTTGATAGCAGTGACATCGAACCAGTAAGTTAAGTCTGGACTTGGCAATCGCTGGTGCCTATTTCATAGTAAAGCTGAAGTATGGCTATAAGATGAATGCCAGCAGCATCTATGGACTTGGAAGTCTGCCTTTGTGCCCAGCAGAAAGGGATCACATCTCTGAGGGATAAGAGAAGCATCTTGCTCTTCTGATTTGGATCATAAGCCTATCATTGTTTCTATGGTAGGAGGATGAGATGTGCAGACTGAATTAAGCCAGCCAGGACTCACCCTGTGTCTCAGGGTATTGTCAGGACCCTATGGAGTTATGAGGAAAACCCAGAACACATAGACTGCCATTAGCAAAACTGAAAACCAAGTGGATGATAATATCAAAACTAGAACTGAGGGGACATTCATACCCATACTAATATCAGACACTACAAAATTCCTAGTACATGATGGAGGTGGTGTCATGACATTCTTTATATGCTCAGCAATTGCATACAGTCACATGCAGGCTTAGTAAGTTGTATGTGGCTGAGTTTGAGTCACCACTGATGGAAACAGATGGCATTGTTGTTCTCATAGTGTTCCTCGTGTAAAGCATCACAATTCTGTGAATACTGCAGTCACACAGGTATACATGACTGTGCCTTTTCCAGATGATAAGATTGTAATTCAGGTCTGGGTAGCTTCCCTTGGGCCACCCAGCACATTAGCTGTGGCCCCAGTGCAGACAAACATGCCAAGATCGGCGGTTGGTCTGAGAGGGTCCCACGGGTGTAGTTCTGGTCCCAGCTCTTCCTGGTGTGCTGTGACACCCTGTCCACAGGATTGTGCTTCTCAGAGCTTCCAGGGGCAAGGTGGGGCTGCAGCTCCTGGTGGGTAAGTTGCTCACACGTTCCACCACCTGAAAATCTAGAAGGTATCACTAGGTAGACTCTTCAGAGTTGCAGGATTTATTATGAGCACTTGAGCCCAAGAGCCCAAAGAGGATCCTGTCACAAGATGGGGGAAGAACAGGGGAGGAATGTGAGATTAACGAATGGGTTATTGCTTCTACCCGTGCTGGCCATGAGCTGCTGGTGATGCCATTGTCTGTTGCTGGGGTTCCCATCCTGACTGTCTTCACGCTAGCCAGCCTGCTCCGTTCATCTGGGTCTGTCCTATTGCAGTAAAGGCTTGGATCTAATGCCTGAGGTCAGCCTGGGCCAGCCCAACCCTGCAGTGTCCTCTGAAGCATGACAGGCTCAGACTTCCCTGGAGGCTGCTCATCCAACTTAATGAGACTTTGGTTGAAGAGGTGGTTTTCCTGCAGGGCCTGAGCAAATTCCCCAGCTGACATGGATGCCAAGGCAGCCAAGCTGCCGCCACGGGGCTGGCAGAGGATGAGGTCAGCTGTGGTTCTGGCATGCTAGGCACCAAGCTGGTTGCTGTGGGATTGGGTGAAGTCATTTGGGAAGGGAGCTCTGATCCTAGGAGAAGAATTTCTAGATGTTTCTTGGGTCAGTAAAGGTATCATTGCTATGACTTGCACTTTGAGTCTCTTCCCGTGTGTTGTGGGGCCCAGGGTCACAAATATGGCTCTCAGGCAGAAACCAGCCTACAGATGCTGTGTCACTCCCACAGGATAGCATCAGCTGAGCTTTGGGGTGGTTGTCCCTGGAATTCTGATTCACTTATCCAGGGCTTCATCCCCGCCCACTTTCTGCAAACTGCTGGAGTTACAGTGTCTCCTCTCACACCTGGACCTTTCTGTCATCAGCCTCACCCTTGATTCTCTATTTCCAGTGCAACCTAGGAAGGCAGGGATTAGCATTCCTGTTTTGCCAATGAGGTAACCATAGTTCAAACTAGTTTCAACATGTTATGTAGGAAAATAGTCATGGCTTGATTTGGGCATTGCTCCGCCACTTAACAGCTCTGTGACCCTGGGTGAGTGACTCCTTGGTTACAATCTATTGATTCATATAATGAATACAGTCCAGAGACTCCAGGAAAGAAGCAAAATAGAGGATGGCTGAACAGAGTAGCAGAGAGATAAAGGGAATTTTAAAAGAAATTCTTCCATTCTGTTTTAATCCACTTTCTTTTCTCTAATTCTAGCTTTCTGTGTCTCTCAGAACCTTCAATAAAATTGACTGTTCACATTTAGAGGAAAAGGGATGGGTAGTTAAGTGTGGCATGGGATTCCTACCCATCTGACATCTGTCATTCCAAGAAGTCACTGGTCATATGTAAATAGGTGTCAGAGGGACACCTATTTTCATTTCCCTGATCTAGAGACAACCTTATCATAATAAAAGCAAAGACTGGCTAGGCACCAAAGCTTCACCCCTAAAATCCTAGCTGTTCAGGAGACTAAGATCTGAGGATAGCAGTTCAAAGCCATCCTGGATGAGAAAATCCATGGCTGTTATCTCCAATTAACCACCAAAAAACTGGAAGTGCAGGTGTGGTAGAGTGCCAGTCTTGAGAAAGAAGAGCTCAAAGGCAATATACAGCCCCTGAATTCAAGCCCTAGAAGTGGTGTACTTGTGCGCGCACGCATACTCACAGACACACACACCATACACACACAGACACAGACACACAGACACACACACACACACACACACACACACACACACACACACACACACAGTATTTGGTTTGCATATGTTAAGGAATGTACCCAGCTTGTAAGCATTCGATCTGGGATCCAGTTTGATGATGTCTGATTATAGTCACTGTTTGGGTATAGCTACATTTCCTGACTCCATGAAAGAATCATTTTTGTGCAGGGTAGTACATTCTCAGCTAGGATCCCGCAGGAAAAACCATGGAAATGCAGAAGTGCCATGGGCTGGAGTGAGTAGTCGGGCTGCTTGGAAGGGAGTAAACAGTCAATCAAAGGCAGATTCCCTTCTACAGGCGGAGAAGCTCCTTCTAGGCAGTTTGAAGTGAGATGAAGTGGAAAAGAATGTGGCAGCTACAGTTGAAGATAATCAATGTAGTGTCATCTTGAGGAATCAGCAAAAGGTAGACTTTGAGGTCAACATACAGAGCTTTGCTTTTAGACAGGGGACAGCCAGTTAAAATTTGAGGTAAGTGGGTAAAGTATGTATCTGTGTTGTTTGAAGCAACAAAAGTTGAACCAGTGTCATGTCTCCTTTCCTGCCCCTTCTCCTGTGTATGCCTACTCAGAATCTCAGGCTGTGACCTTATTTGGAAATAGGGCTTTTATAAATGTATGTCTAGTTAATGTGCTCCTGCCGGATTAGGGTTGACCCTCATCAGTGACTGTACTTGGAAGCAGAGGGAAATATGGATAGACTGAGACAGACAGAACTTGGTGTGACAATTGAGGCAGAGTAGATTGATCTCCCCACAAGATAGAGCCCTGGATTGCAGTTCAGAGAACCTAGAAGGGATGAGGGAATGCCCTCTCAGTGAGCCTCCATAAGGAGCATGGCCCTGCTGCCATCTTGATGTGACACCTGTTGCTTCCTGACCTGTCAAAGAACACGTTACCAAGTTTGTGGTATGTTTTCAGGACAGCCCTAGAAACTGAATGCAGTATCCCCATCTCTTAACCTCTAGGCCCTTGTTAACCTTTCTACTGCAGAAAGAAGCAAGGGCATACTCATTGTGATTTGTCTTTCCAGAACCCAAACAACCATACTTGGCTTCTTAGTCATTTTAATAATCTGGTCCAGACCTTTATGATTCTGTAGTGATTGTTTTGATGATCTTGTTTTACTAATTTATTGGTAGTACCAATTAGTAAAGATTTATAGTAGTAATTAGTAATTTATAGTAGAGCTGAGGATTGAACTTCCAGGGGCTCACACTTGCTAGGCATATTCTACCACTTGAGCTGTACCTCTATTCATTTTTCAGTGTTTGTGTGACCATTTCTAATATGAACTTCCATGCTTTTAACTTGCTTTATTGTTACCCCTCCCTGAAAGCCTTTATCCCTCTCTTTCCCAGCTATATATTCTATATAATGCGAGGGCATACTTGTTCTCCCCTAGACTATTTCAATCTAATACGATTTCTTTGTTCTGCTTTCTGGCAGTACACTACTAACAAACACCAATAACTGGGTAGCATCCTATTTAGCTGTCCTGAGACACTGTATTTCCAACTCATTCATATATTCTTTTCACCTTATCAATATTTTTATCTTGCCTCTTGGGCTTATGTCCTTGAAGACAGATAGTCTGTCTTTTGTTATCTTTTCTCCTCTGAATCTTGCACATTATTACTACCTAAGATACAACACAGATAAAAGTTTTTAACCAGTGGTGGAAGAGAACTTTTCATGTATCATTGGAGTGCAAATTCCCATTCTTCTAGTAGTTATAGTCTAATAGCAATTTCCATGGGGAAGGCAAACATAACCTGGAAAATACTGACAAAGAACAAATGGAAACTTTTTGACATGGCTTCCTGTGGCTTTTGGTTCAAGTGACAAGAAGACTGGTGATGAGAATAAACTCTTGGCCTTGTGACCCACCATCTCCACTTGTCTTTGACTACCTGATCAGAGGTAGACAAACCAAATTAGTCATATTTCCACTCTTCTGGAATCATAGATTTAGAGGAAGTCAATGGCCATGAACTGAATTGTGTTCCTCCAGAATTCATATTCTGAAACTCTGACTAACAGATATTTGGAGATGGAGTCTTTGGGAAATAATTAGGGCCTGAGCACTGTCCTTGGGCTTTCTCAAGGGTAGAGCTCTACCACAGCACCACTTCTGCCTTTTTCTATGTATGTGGTACAGAGGAATCAAACCTGGGTCTTCATGCATGCTAGGCAAGCACTCTACTGCTAGGTCAAACTCCCACCTGATTTTGTGTTCTTATACGAAGTAAATCTAGGGAACTTACCCTTTCTCTGTCCACCAAGCAAAGACATAGCAAGAAAGCAGAAATCTGCAACCGTGGAAAAACATCCCTTGCTACAACCTGACCATACCAGGAATCTGATATCAGAGTCATAGCCTCCAGAAGTGTAGGAAAATAAGTTTCTATTGCTTACCATTCTGTAGTGTTTTATAATGGCAGCCAAAGCTGGTTAAGACAGGAGCGCCTCCTGTAGGTAGGAGCTGCAATGGGTCAGAGGCAGGTGGTATAGAGGCTCTGCTTTACTATGTGGATTGAATAATAACCCACACAGAACATGTGTTACTCTTCTTGTTTGACTTGAGATTTCTTTTGAAAATGGCCATAAAACAACATCAGTGTGTAGGAGAACTTTGATCAAGAGGAAGTTAGGGGTGTGTGTGTGTGTGTGTGTGTGTTTGTGTGTGTGTGTGTGTGTGTGTGTGTGACAAAGCGAAGGTGAAATCGAAACACATGAAGCAGAAGAAATTAATTACAGATTTCAAAGAGGTTAGGGGTGCTGCTGGTGGCAGGAGGATGGAAGGATGGCAGATGGGGGGCTGTAAACTACAGAGAGCTCAACCAGCAGGTAGGAAGGTAGGATGTGGGGGAAGAGAGGAGACCTATGGGTCTGTGTCATAGTTAAGGACCATGAGGTTATCTCTTGTGCTTTCCTCTGTTGATTGTGGATTAGCTGTTGGCTAAAGAAAACACATACTAAGAAGGAATTTGTTTCCATGACTCCCATTTTAATTGTTAGGTTTTATTGTAATCAGATAAGGTTTTATTGTGGTCAGCAACTATGACATCTATTGGATTTTGGGTCAGTGTGATGAAAAACAAGCTAGCTGACTCACAGACTACCACAGGGTGAGGAAGTTTAGGCTAAAGGTGATGGGGTGCATACAGCACATTAAATCTAAAACCGCGTGTCAGGACAGCAGCTATCTCAAACAAATAGAGGAAAGGTGGAAGGTAGGTCAGTGGAGAAGAAAGGATGTTTAGACATGCCAAGGTAGGGGAAACATGGCTTGGCCTCTCCAGAATTCTTCAGTCCCTGGTTCTAGATGCTTTTCCATGTAGGACTCTTTGCTCCTTCCGACAAATTCCTTTATTACAAATACCAACTCAAGTCATTTTCTATTACTAATTACCAAAAGAACCTCTGCAGAGACCCTTTCCAATTACAGGGGAAGGACAAAGCAGAGAAGTTATGTGTCTGGTTGCAGTTACTCAACCAGGTCTTCAGGCCACTTCTCTCCTTTCCTTCCCTTCAAATTCTTTAACCTCAGGGAAGCAGACCCAGGGTGGTTCTGAAACTGTAGGGAAAATGCTATTCCTCTACGGTCAGTCTTCTGAAGCAGGATCTGTCATACTTGAAAGTGTTTTTCCCTTTTCTTTGTAATCCTGTCAAATGAAGTAGCAATTCCATCACCACTTGTAACTTTTTTGTGCGCACGCGTGCACACACACATACACACCCATACCCACACCCCAGAGGTTTCAATTTAGGTCTGGTGTTTGCTAGAGCAGTCCTCTATTATTGAGCCATGCGTTGCTATCACACATAGCTGTGCATACTGGTCCACAACTAAGGTCTTTCCATTCCTTTGTGCATTCTTTATATTTGTTTTCCTTTTGTTCTTGTAATCTGATCCACATTTGAGCCTCAAAAACAGGTGATCTGTTCTGAGCCTTATGGTAGGGAATGACTGACATCCACCTAATACCCTGTGTGGCTCCTCTAGTTATTTAAGATATGTGCTTTAAATGAGTCCACTAACTGTAAAACCTGAAAGGTAAACGTATACTTCCACTGATATGTCAGGTTTATAATATTCTTAGTAGTTTTCTATTTGTGAACCCCATTTGTAAAAGTATGTAATTATAACTATTAGGAACTTTGTATTGTACTTTTTCCCTTAATATGGTAATAGAAACAGTTTCATGCAATTCCATTTTATAAATATTTTTAAGGGTGTATCTTCACTTAAGTGCATCATGATTTCCTTTGGGCCTAAATGAACCATAACTATCAGAAATCTAAGACTTAATTTGTTAGACACGTTGTTTCTGATTGTGTGTGTGCATGTTTGTGTCTATGTAACTACAGCCATGACTATGTTTCTGGGATCTTTTCCTTAAGATAGATTTCATACAGTAGAGTTATGGAAAAGCAGGCATGGCTTTTTAAAAAGGCTTTCTGTACATGTTATCAAATTCCTTTCTAACTGGAGTGTAAATTTCTTCCCTGCTCACCAGCAGAGTGAAAGGTCTGTCAGAATCTCACTGTATAGCTTTCTTTCTTAGCTACTGAGTAAGTAGCAGGTGTGAGAATACACACATGTTTAATTGGTATTCTTAGAGGTTTATTAGGAGGACTTGACCCCAGCTGCCAGTCTGCAGATCCAGTAACACCAAAGAGCAGGGAATGCCTTTTGTTCTTTCATTTGATAAGGTTATAATAACTGCTCATCGCCAACCTGTGGAAAATGTTGCTAGTGTAGTACTGTACAGTTTTATATAGGAAAATCCTCTAGTTACGTTTTTTCTGGATACATCAAAGTTAGAAAACAATTTAAATGAACTAAATATTTTTCTTTTTCATATATTTTATTGTAATTAATAGAAAGGTTACATTATATTCACCAGATAGAAGGTGCATTACTTCACATACATTGGTACCTTTTCTCATGTTTTAGTCCCCATTTCCCTCCCCCCGACCTCTGCCCCTCATCTTGTTTTCCCCCCTTCTCTATCCTATTTCAAATAACCAAATGAAACATACATACAATATATCAGATAACAAGGTGAAATACTGTAACAATATGAGATAACCAAGGGACAGCAAAAGAGATGAGAGATAACATAGTACATTAAGGACAGCAATAATACATTATATGGCTTTTGTATGTTTATCCTGGAGATCCTTTCATTTAGCGTCATCCTATATGGCCTTTTGTATCTAGACAAACTAAATATTTTGTAGTAATGTTTTTCTCATGCAAAAGATGGGAAAGAGGAAACTTGATTGTCTTTATTCAAATGTTTGTGTGATCTGTGTTTTGGGAAGAAACTTTGATCTTAGTCTAGGGCAATTGAGAGGTCACACAGAAGATTTGCTCTGGACTTTCAGGAGATTTGGGGTTCAACAAAGACATTAGTGAGCATAGTGAAGATTCAGGATTCATGTGGTCATTTAGTTTCTGTTGACTTGGTAGGTATGGAAAGATTGTAAGACTGGGGAAATCAAGCTCAAGAGTTTAGAAGCTGTTTGATGTATGGATTCTGAGCCAGAAGGGAATGCAGAGTGGAATAGCTGCTGTAAAAAAATACTTAGGCAGTTTTGTTTCATTTCGAAAATATATGTCCATATATTTCCTTGTTATCTGATATATTGTATATATGTTTATTTCTTTATTTAAAGTAGGAGAGGGAAGGGGGGAAACAAGATGAGGGAAGGGGGTGGGGGAGGGAAATGGGGACAAAAACATGAGAAGGGGTAGCAATGTTTGTGAAGTAATGCATCTTCTATCTGGTGAATATAATGTAACCCTTCTATTAATTACAATAAAATATTTTTAAAAAATATGTGTCCACATAAACACAAATACTTTACTCAAATGTCTCTATTATCCTTATTTTTTAAAAGATCAACATATTTAAATGCATACAACTTTTAAAATTCATGAGTATAAAAATACCGCGTTGTGGCACCGGGAGTTTGGCCTAGTGGTAGAGTGCTTGTCTTGCATGCACGAAGACCCGGGTTCAATTCCTCAGTACAACATACATAGAAAAAAAGCTGGAAGTGGTGCTGAGGCTCAAGTGGTAGAGCTCTAGCCTTGAGAAAGTCCAAGGATAGTGCTCAGGCCCTGAGCTGAAGCCCAGGACTGGCAAAAAAAAAAAAATACCGTGTTGTGTTGGGGATATAGCTCTGTGGCAGAACACCTGCCTAGCATGTAAGGAACTGGATTTGATTCTCAGTCATGGGGGTAAGGGGAGAAATATAGAAGAGAGTTCAAAATGTATCTGCTTGATTCATGTGCCAAAGGAGAGACAACAAAAGAATACAGACCCAGGCCAGGAGTTTGCGTAGTGGTAGAGTGCTTGCCTAGTATGCACGAAAAGCCAGGTTCTATTCCTCGGTACCACATACATAGAAAAACACCGGAAGTGTGCTGAGGGTCAAGTGGTAGAGCTCTAGCCTTGAGAAAGCCCAAGGACAGTGCTCAGGCTCTGAGCTCAAGCCCAGGACTGGCAAAAAAAAAAAAATACAGACCCATTCAAGTCACAAATGGTGTACTAGGGATGGACAGGTCAGCAAGCTTCAAAAAGTAGTCCTTGGTTGTTAAAAGAAATTTAGGCTTCTTAGCCCTACTTCAGACCTGCTGAATTGCAAACACTGGGGGTGAGCCTAGCATTCTGTCTTCAAGAGCTCTCCTACTGATCCTCATGCACCCTTCACTTTGAGAGCCTTTGAAATAAGAAACTTGGTTTGAGTTGAGGATGTGTGATCCAAGAGGAACTGTCCAACAGGCTGTGGCGATAGAGAGCTGGAGTTCAGGGAAGAGAGTATCTGGGTTGATGGGCCCCATGGTACAGGGCATGGTATAGAGGCAGAAGTGCACTGAAAAGACAGAGGCTCAGGGGATGTCTTTGTGAGACTTCTTTGATTACAAGTAACAGAGACTTACTTCAAAATAGTCTGGGTAGTTGGGTAATGGGCTCATGCCTATAACCCTCAAAGAATTCATGCCTGAGGATTATGCTTTTGAAGCCATCCTGGATAAGAAAATCCACTCATCTCTTACCTCCAGTTAATCACCAAAAAAGCCAAAAGTGGAGCTGTGGCTTGAGCAAGAGTGCTAGCCTTCAGCAAAACAGTTCAGGGACAGTGTCCAGGCCCTGAGTTAAAGCCCTAGGACTGGCACACACAAAAAAGAACAGTAGGAGAAGGTATTTCTGGGAAGGAGAGTGGGATCTCCTAAAGAATTGGAACCGTGAAGTAAATAAACATGGGCCATGCTGCTGTCTGTATTTCTTACTCCCCCCTTTTAATTCATTAGAACAACATTTCACCAGGTACCAAGGATGAGCTCAGAAAAAGATTACTTTGCTATCATAAAGCCTTTCTATCTTTCCATATCTTTTCCTTCTCCTTCTGTCTGTCTTAGCATGCTTCTCTCTGTGCCTTTTTCTCTCCACAGATATCCATCTCTGGCCAGATGTGTTCACCCCACAGCTGCCTACATTTATAGTCCCTATTCTAAGTAACATGCAAAGATCTTATCCCTGGTTCAAAATTTCTGGAGAATAGAAAGAATCTAAGAGGCCAAGCTTGAGTCCATCCTTGCTCATACTTCCTTTGGCTGGAGGCAGAGTCCTGTGAGACTTGCTTTAGGGCTGAAGGTGGGAGCCTATGATCATTAAACAAAAGGAAATGTGCCAAAGTAGAGTCTTTTCCAGAGTGCATTGTTCTCATCTTTGCTAGTGGGAGCTATAGTTAAAAATAGTCTTTATTTGCCTTTCACAATGAACTTCTTATTGGAGCTCTCCAGCACTGAGGTGGCTGTTTCTGAAGGACTGAGTGCCAGGTGTGGGTTTGAGTGGACTGAATACTAGAAACTGCTTTGGTTGGGCAGGACATTGTTAATGCAGAGAGGATTGAAGCATTGTTTGGGGTTTTTAAATTGTTTTCTTTTGAGGAGTAGATGAATGAAATGCATCTCCCTTGCCTCTGAGTAGTAATTGCAAAGGAGCCAAGAGAACTTGGATGTGTGAATCGGAAGGAAGTACTCTTGGCTCAGGTGTTAAGGAAATCCCTTTTGTGTCCCTCCCTCCTAGCCAGAGTACAGTGGATCAAGTTAGGGCTCTACTGAGTTTGGGTGTATTCATCTTTCCTTGCTGTAAAATCTAAGACTTGGTTGCTAATGGTTTACAGGAAATATTCCCTTGTTTTATTGGAATGCTTTTGGATCCTGAGAGACTATAAGGACATACGTGTGAAATCCTTACTCACTCTCATTAGGAAAAGACTGCAACTCACTGGTTCCCTTCAGTCTTGGTTATAAAGTGTTTCTCCAACCTGCTCTGTGTACATAAGCCATTCCTCCATCCATCTTTCCATCATCCATCCATCTATCCTTCCATCCCATCTCTATTCATTGCACATGTACTGTCTTCCAGGCATAGCCCTAGGAGTGCAGTTCTTAATACTTTATGTTTTGGTTTTTTTTTTAAGTGGGGATAAAGGAGGGATGCAGAAAGGGAGGGAGGATGAACAAATGCAGTCATGCTTGTCAGCACACACTATGTGGAAAATGATCTGTGTAACTTGTGAGCAGGGACGGAAAGGGGAAATGGGAAAGCAAAGGAAGGGGTGACATTGTCAAAAAAAGAAGATATGTACTCATCACCTGACTTATGAAATGGTAACAATAATTTTTGTCCGTCATGGGACTTGAACGCTGGGCCTGCATGTTGTCCCTGAGCTTTTGTACTTAAGGCTATATCACTCTACCACTCTGAGACACAGTTTCGCTTCTGGT
Organism: Megascapheus bottae; assembly: GCF_031878675.1. NCBI lineage: Eukaryota > Metazoa > Chordata > Mammalia > Rodentia > Geomyidae > Megascapheus > Megascapheus bottae. The sequence continues at coordinate 22,885,353 of NC_143515.1, forward strand.
TTCCTGGTGGTTAGTTGGAGATGAGAGCCTTATGGACTTTCCTACCTGAGCTAGCTTTGAACTGTGAGCTTCAGATCTGAACCTCCTGTGCCACCAGTGCCCAGCTACAATAAAATGATTTTTAAAAAATACTTTGTATTTTTCATCACCAGTTTTGCCATCTTTCCTTAGTTTTTCCTCCTTCCCTCCCTTTTGGATATATGTGACCAGAGTGTGCTTTGGGGAGTGAGAGCCCCTCTCAGCCAAGCCTCTACCTGACTCAGCTGCACTGACCGAACTATAGCCCCAAAGCAATGCTTTCTTATGGCTCAGTGGTTTTTGTTCATGATCTTCCTACATAGGATGCCTTACTTACACCCATCTTCCTTCCCTACCAAATTCCTGCTTATCTTTCAAGATCTATTAAGATGTTCCTTGCCTAAAGATGCTGATTTAGAAGCCCAAGCTTAGCTTCCAGAACATTTACTATGGGTGGATGTAGTTGCTTGTGTGTCATCCAGTTAGGCTTGAAACTTAAGGAGGTCTGGCACTGTCCTGTTCATCTCAGAAGAAAAAATGTCCCATTCATATTTGCAGAAAGGATGCCACTGTGGTCTTTAAGTTAGGAAAGAAAAGGACAGGATGAAGAGGAAAACTAGAAGTGTGACAGGTGAGCTGAATCTGGAATCCAAGCATTGGGAGGCTAAGGTAGAAGAATCATCAGTTTCAGACTAGCTTTGGCTACATTGTTAGACTTGTCTCAAAACATGAATGAAGAAGGAAGAGGAGGAGAAGGAGAAGAAAAAGAAGAGGAGGAAGAGGAAGGAAGAGGACTAGCCATTGCTGTTGCTGCTACTGCTACAGGAAAATAAAAATTGCTTATACTGGCTGGGATTGTGACCTAGCGGTAAAGAACTTGCCTAGCATGCACAAAGCCCTGGATTCCATTCCTTGGTACACAGAAAAAGCCAGAAATGGTGCTGTGGCTCAAGTGGAAGAGCGCTAGCCTTGAAAAAACCCAAGGAAAGTGCTCAAGTCCTGAGTTCAAGCTCTAGGACTAGAAAAAAATCACTTATACTTCAGGATCCTAGTGGCTCACAACTGTAATTCTAGGTACTCAGGAGGCTGAGGATTGAAGTTTCAAGTCAGCTTCGGTAAGAAAGTCCTTGAGACTCTTACCTCAAAAGGGAAGTGACACTGTGGCTCAAGTGGTAGAGCACTAGCCTTGAGTGAAAAACCTCAGGGACAGCACCTAGTCCCTGAATTTAAGCCATAGAACTGGCAGATACCCACATACAAAAAGTCACTTATACTTCCATTACCTGGGAGATACTTTTTAGAAGGGTGCCCTTAGGATATGTGAACACACACAAAAACATGTGATCGAGGTTACTGTTTCTTGCTTTTCCATGTAACATTGATTTCTTCTTTCATATTGTCCTCAAGTTAAGATTGTAGTGATCTTTTCGTGTTGTGTAGCCAGTTCCTTCTTTAGTATTGTTGATCATTTGTATTATAGGCACTTTTGACATGAAATGGCCATGGAACACAGTTACGCTTTAATCATAGCTTTCTGCTGGTGATTTCTTTTGGAGGGAGACCCAGGAGAACAATCACTAAGTCAGAGAATAGCCAGGCCATTAAAGTTTAAGAACTAATAGCAGTTTTGGCCTATAGACACATGAAGAAATGCTCAACATCTCTGGTCATAAAAGAAATGCAAATCAAAACAACTCTAAGATTCCACCTCACTCCAGTTAGAATGGCCAGGATCAAAAAATCTAATAACAAAAGATGTTGGAGGGGATGTGGCCAGGAGGGATCACTATTACACTGTTGATGGGAGTGCAAACTCATTCAACCACTATGGAAAGTAGTATGGCAGTTCCTCAAAAGGCTAAACATAGAGCTCCCTATGACCCAGCAATTCCACTACTTTGGCTTTTACCCAACCGTCCAGAAACAAGGGCATACTAAATCCACTAGCACAATGATGTTCATTGCAGCACTATTTACCATAGCAAAGATATGGAACCAACCCAGATGTCCCTCAGTTGATGAGTGGATCAACAAGATGTGGTATTTATACACAATGGAATTCTATGCTGCTGTCAGAAAGAACGACATCGCCCCATTTGTTAGGAAATGGAAAGACTTAGAAAAAATCATATTAAGTGAAGTAAGCCAGACTCAAAGGAACTTAGGCTCATTTGTCATAATCAGTAGAAACCTTGGTCTCTCCTAGCAGAGATTTGCAGTAGAGCAAAACCTAGATACATAAGGCCATACAGTATGACACTAAATGAAAGGACCTCTAGTATATAAAAACAAAAGCCATATAATGAGTGATTGTTGTCCTTAATGTACTATGTTATCTCTCATCTCTTTTGCTGTCCCTTGGGTATCTCATATTGTTACAGTATTTCACTTTTTTATCTGATATATTGGATAAATGCGTATTTGGTTATCTGAAATTGGATAGGGAAGGGGGGAAAACAAGATGAGGGGTGGAGGTGGGGGGGAAGGAAATGGGGACCAAGACATAAGAACGGGTATCAATGTATATGAAGTAATGCACCTTCTATCTGGTGAATATAATGTAATCCTCTATTAATTACAATAAAAATATATGAAAAAACAATTAAGAAATCTGAGGCATTGGTGAGGTTGGGTGGATGGTGTGTGAGTAGGAGGGTGTAATGGGAAGGATAACATTGATGGAGATGCATGGGACATATAAATTGATATGTTGCATTGAAACTCATTTGATAACTATTTATTGATAATAAAAAGTGATTTTAATAAAAGAAAAAAAAAGAACTAATAGCAGTTTGTCTCCCAAAGAGATGGTACTAATCTCTACTCTCTCACCCAGTTTTTGCTTTGTGATGGTTGGATTTGTGGATTTATTACTATTATTATTATTATTATTGTTATTATTATTATTGGAGATAGATCCTAGGGCACTCTACCATTGAGCTATACCCTAGCTTGGGTTTGTGTATTCTTAGAAAGATGAGGACAAGACCTCCAATCGTGAATGACCTTTTAATTGGCCATGGTTTCAGCTTGGAGGAAAATGTGAGGACAGCTTTTCTTATTTTCTAGATTCCAAAAGGTTGCATAAGGGGATTACGATTAAATGTGTCCACCTAATTACCTAGTGTTTCTTGATCAGAGTCATCCATCCCATCATTCTCCCCTAGCCCGAGCTTTTCTTCTGCTAGAAGTGAAGGCTGTGGCACCCTGGGGTCTGGAGTTTGGCCTTCAATGATTAAAGGGTCTTATCAGCCCAGAGCCTGCTGGAGAGACTGCACAGCTCTTGAGCCAGGATGGGAAGGAAAACTGCTCCACCTTTGGGGATAGAATTCCCTGCAGCACTCCATTAGCCATATGTCCATTAACTCTGGCGTCAGGAAGCCAGGCTGCCTTTATGAAGCCTACTGGGAATTAAAGGAAGAAAGGGTGTGGATGAAGCATTAGTTATTGTCACAATTGCCTGTGTACTCATCCACAAAGGGGTCCAGGGCCACTTCAGCCCAGAAGCAAATGTAAGTTCTGAGTCACTGGCTGGTCATTTGACTGGAAAGTGAACGTGTGCCTCTTGGTGGGGTACATCTGTTGAAAATATTAAGAATGCATTTGCTGAGAACAAGTGGTAAGTATGGGTTTCATGGGTAGATGAGGTACATCATTGTATCTCTGTATGAAAATGAAATCCCACTTGTAAAACTAATCCCACTGCTAATTAAAACAATCTGAAGAGAGTAGGAGACATTGGAACTCATAGGCACAGGCAAAAACTTCTTGTTCCAGGGTCACAACAGATTGGAGAGAGACTCAACAAATGGGCCTGCCTAAAAACAAAAAGTTTCTGCACAGATAAAGACATAGTTACTAAAGTAGAAAGACAGCCAATTGGGAAAAGATATTTACCAATAATACATCAGACAAATGCTCAATATCCAATATCTACAGGAACTCAAGAAATGAATCTCCCCCCAAACTCAACAAACTAGTCACTGAATTGGCAAGGAAACTAAAGCGAGACTTTTCAGGGAAGAGGTAAAAATGGCAAAGAAACATATGAGAAAAATGCTCATCATCCACAGTCATAAAGGAAATGCAAATAAAAACAGCCCTAAGATACCACCTTATCCCAATCAGAATGGCCAATATTCTGAACTAAGACAACAACAAATGCTGGTGGGGTTGTGGAGAAAGAGGAACCCTACTGCACTGCTGGTGGGAAGGTAAACTAGTACAGCCACTCTGGAAGGCAATTTGGAGGTTCCTCAAAAAACTAAACATAGACCTTCCCTGTGACCCAGCCATACCACTCCTAGGCATTTACTCTGAGCATCATAACTCAGGATATGATAAGGACAGCTGCTCAACCATGTTCATCTCTGCACAGTAGCCAAGCTATGGAAACAACTCAGATGCCCTACTACAGATGAATAGATACAAAAAATGTGGTACATATATACAATGGAATTCTACATAGCCACCAGACAGGATAAAATAATGGCATTTGCTGGGAAGTGGATGGAACTAGAGCAAATCTTGTTGAGTGAGATAAGCCAAGACCAAAGGAACAAAAGGTGCATGGTCTCCTTGATATGATCCAAACAGTACAAGAGTGATGTGATGACTCAGTATTTGGGTACTCAAGGTCATTGATGTGAACTTGGAGAAATAAATATTAAATATAACTATATAGACATATAAATCTATAATGGGATATATATTCTGTGGACATACTGATATATAGATCAATGTGATACAAACTCTCAGCTTAATTTTAATTTTGTTCTTAACTTTATGTGCCAGTGATTGCATATAGAGATTCCATTCTTGAATACTTGTTTGTTAAACTTGACATTCGAAATACGATGTAAAAAAATCAGTGCTGTGGGTGGGAGTTTGGCCTAGTGGTAGAGTGCTTGCTTAGCATGCAGGAAGACCCGGGTTCAATTTCTTGATACCACATACATAGAAAAGCTGAAAGTGGTGCTGTGGCTCAAATAGTAGAGCTCTACCCTTGAGGAAAAGCCCAAGGACAGTGCTCAGGCCCTGAGTTCAAGACACAGGACTGGCAAAAAAATCAGTGTTAATAAAATATTTCAATAAAAAAACTGAAGAAACAAAAATAAAGAATGCTCTTGCTTATTTTTTGCTGACATTGGCATCAGTGTGTACAGGGGCAGTCTGGTCCTAGATGCTTCTCCCTCTGCTGCAAATACTGTATGGGTTCTTCAAACAAGGATTGGAGAACATATGCAAGTATTTTAATCCTGTATTTGTATTAGAGGGGCATATCCAATATACCAGTATTTTAACCACAGTTATTTCTGGGTGGTGAGATAGTGATTCTGATTTTTTTTTTGTGTATGTAAAAATTTCAAGGTAAATACAAATGACTTGTGTTCATGTTAACAATTAAAAAAATTAAACCTAGTGGTGGATTTAATTAGGGCAATATTTATTCAGTTTTGGATTTATTATTTATTGGATGGCATTATGGTTTACATAAGATGAACAAAGTATAGTTTCTTCCCTTTAGGAATTTGTAGTCTTGTGAGGAGAAAATGATGTAAGCAAGTACAATTCATGCTAAAAGGAGGTTGTGTTAGTGCCGAGTGTGGAAGCTGTGTGTGCTTAAGGAAGGTTTTCCTATCAGGTTCACACTGCATGTGGGCATAGAACAGGGGTTCTCAAGTGGGACTTTTGGCTTCAGAGAACATTTGGCAATGTCTGGAGGCATTTTTGTCACCTTGACATAGAGGAAAGGCTATTGGCATCTAGTGGGTAGAGCAAGGGATGATGCTAAATACATTCAATGCTCACAGCAAGGAATTATCTAACCCCAAGTGTCAGAAGGGCCAAGCTTCTAATGTAGTGCCTTAGAAGCAGACAGAAGTGGGGAGGGACACTCCAGCCTTAGAGAAGAGTGGCTGAGCACAGAGGGCAGAAGGGCATATATGAATATGTGAATTAGTGGATGGCACAGGATATTGGTAGGGCAGCTATAGCTAGATATGGGAGGCAGGCCAAGATAAGCCATTTTGGCATCTTTGTGTAGGAAACAGGGAGCCATAGAAGGTATTTTGAGTAGCAGAATTGCTCCAGAATTACTCCTTTCCCTAGCTTTGCTCCTTTACTTGCTCCTCTGCAGAGCTACAGAGACTGAAACATACCCACACTTTCCTGTTTTCCTTCCCAGGCTATCTAGTCTTTGTTTTCCACCATCCAGAGGAAAAGCTCTGTCAGCACTCTGCCTTGCTGACCCAGAATTCCATTTGCTGGTGACAAAGGGATGTGGAAAAAAAATGATCCCCCTTTTGACCACTTTATTTCCTGCTGCAATTTCCAGGAATGTATTATGGTTGAAGGATGACAGCTCATGATTGGTGGCCACACGGCAAGCATTGCCTCTCCTCTCCATTGTTTGATGCTTGCTATCTGCACACTATCTCAGGATGCAGAGGGTCCGTGCAGTTCATGTCAGTGATATCCACACAGTGGAAGCAGCTGAGTAGATACCAGGGTGGCTGTGGGTCAGTGGGAGAGGTGAGCGTAAGGATGCCTGAGCTGGGGAAAAGAACTCAGCACAAAGCTGTCCTCCCTGGCTCTGTGGGGCTCCAGCAGCAGCACCCTGCTGAATATCCATAGCACTACGGGTTAAGTGTGCCATGTGTGAAGTGCTTGGGACAAGATGTTTCAGTTTTAGCCTTTCTAAGTATTTTTATATTTCAGGGCTAGGACCAAATCTAAAGATTAAAATTCATTTATGTTTCATGTAATAGCCTGAAGATATTTTTTCTGCAAATCTCTCTCTCTGCCCCTCTCTCTCTCTCTCTCTCTCTCTCTCTCTCTCTCTCTCTCTCTCTCTCTCTCTCTCTCTGTCTCTCTCTCTCTGTCTCTCTCTCCTTGTCAGTTGTGGAGCTTGAACTCTGGGCCTGGACACCGTTCCTGAGTTCTAGGCTACTGCTCTCCCCTTGAGCCACAGCACCACTTCCGTTTTCTGCTGGTTCATTGGAGATTAGTCTCATGGACTTTCATGCCTGGGCTGGCTGTGAACCCTTCTTATCTTGGCCTTCTGGGCTACACTTCTTCTGTGTTCACAGACCCAGAATCTTCACTCTAGGCCTGGTGAGGCATCTTTAGCCAGCACATGGCCTTCTAGACCTCTCCTATTTCTTGAATTCACTGTGTCCAAACAAGTCAACTAGTCAAGTCTGAAAAAGAAAAAGAAAAAGAAAAAGAAAAAGAATAAGAAAAGGCTTGTTCTTTCACATCTGCTGCCAGTAGCCATAAGCTCTTAAACTGCTTAATGTTCAAATGTCCTGTCAGAGTGAGTGATGGGTACCTTTTGTTACATACCTTGGATATCTCTCTCAGCTCATGTATTATTTGATAGATCAGGTGGAAGAGAGGTGGACGTGTAGAAGTTTTGGCAGAACTATGCACTTTATAGCAAATCCTCCTTGAATTAAATACATGTGGAGGAAGGATGGACCTGCTGGTTGTGCTCTCTATTTTGGGAGGGATTTAGGCTAGATTTCAGACTCACCCCCTACCCCTAGAGCTTCCCCAATGGCATGCATCCAGAATCAGTGAGTGTGGGAGAAGAATGCTATTGTGATTCCATGGAGACACCTCTCTCTAGGCCTGCAGAAAAGCATCCAAATTGGAAGTATATTTTCTTCTCTGTCCTAACATCCAGGGAAAACCTGTCTTGGAGGCAGTTGCTCTTACTAATTTCCCAGCCATGTAGCATTCTGCAGTCTTAAAGGTACCAGAACTTAACTTGCTCTTATCCCAGGACTGGTAAATAACTGCCATGATGGCTCCCATGTCATGTCTTCTGATGGTAGAGCAATAGCATATAGGTGCTGCTCGGAGCCTCCCTCAGAGGAAAAAGGCTCCTGGGCACCTGTCCAAGGACCCATGTCTGGTCAGCATACCACAGACTAGCACTGATGTCCCTGAGTTCTAGGGTTCTAGTCTCCTTCCACCAGTGTAGCTTGTGGTTCATGGGTTTCATAGCCAGGTATAACAGAAGCCAACAGAAACACCTTTCATGTGTGTTGGCCAGCTCTGTGACAGGGAAAGCCTCAGGACATGGTGTGTGTGAAGTGAGATCAGGTGGGTGGCATATTAGCAATGTCCAGAGTAGGGAGGCCCTCATCGAAGGGCACTGGATGAAATGAGCATGTCACACATGGCACAGACTCCCGTGGGAGGTCCTAAGGGGCAGGGTGAGGGTGGGGACATAGTAAGATCAGTGTGATCCCTTGTAGAACATCACTTGTAGTAGACTTCCAATGAATCTTGGCAAGTGAGCTGGTATGTTTGATCATCTCTTGTTTGTTTTTGTTGTGTAGTTCTGACTGACCTTTGATTCTTCAGTCTCATTCTTCCTGCTTCAGTCTCCTGAGTGCTAGAATTTTACTGGGATACATCAACACACCTTGTTTGTGTAGTGGAGCATGCTTTTAATCCCAGCACTCAGAAAGGTGGAGGCAGGACAATGGAGGACTGAGAGTTGGAATTCATCCTGGGCAGCTTATAGTCCTATTTTAAAAAATCAGGACATTTGTGATTTAATACCCAAGCTCTGAAATCTTTAAAGCAAAAAAGTCTCATCCCTGTCAAGAGCTTGATGTGTGACAATAAGCTCTGTCATTCTCATGTCTGATCGCTGAAATGGAGATTAGAGGTTTTCTCCATGGAAATACCTGTTAACCTGCTTGCAGCTATAGTGAACACTCAGTAATTGGCCCTGGTTCCTATCTGATGCTACTGTTTCCCTTTCCAGAAGTGAGGGTTTCCTACTCGCTGCTGGTTCTCTGGATAATAGGCCATCCTTCACTCAAACTGTGTCATATGCCACCTATGATCATAGACTTTTAGAGCTCATAAATGGAAAGAACACATCTTGTTCAGATTGTCTACACACTGGAACAAATATAATTTCCTACCCTATCCTCAAAGCTACCTCTTTCAGATATTCTGTTGGAATTATTCTCTCCCTCCGTCCCTCCTTCCCTCCTTCCCACCCTCCCTCCTTCCCTCCCTCCTTTCCTTCCCTTTCTCTCCCCCTCCACTCCTCCCCCCCCCTCTCCTGTTTTCTTTCCTTCTTGCTTGATTTTGTATTAGTCATGCAGCTTGAACTCAGGGCCTGGGAGCTGTCCCTGAACTCTTTTGCTCAAGGCTATTACTCTACCACTTTGAGCCACAGCTCTATGTCCAATATTCTGGTGATTAATTGAAGATAAGAGTCTCTTAGGGACTTTCTTCCTGTGCTGTCTTCAAATTGCAATCCTCAGATTTCAGCCTCCTGCGTAGCTAGGATTTCAGGTATGAGCCATCAGTACATGGCATATTCTCTTTTACTTAATGATGGCCTAGGTTTATCCATTTTTTGTTCAAATCTGAAAAAGCAAACGGTACAGCTGTTAGTATTCTGTGATAGCTGAGAGGAGTATCTCTATTTTCTAAACAAAGCAAGCTGTTCATTATATTTTAACTTTTAAATAATATTACAAGCAGTTCCAAGGAAAATTATTTTCACCCAGGATCAGCATTAACTGCGATGGTCAGGGAGGGCCCTTGGACCTGTGTGGCCAGCACTGTGGAGAGGCTCACTTGGTGGCATCCATCTAGGTAGTGGCCAGCCTTCTTGGAAGATGCTCAAGAGGAGCCTGTGAAAAGTTCTTGCTTCTCGAGGCCACACTGCCCCAAGCTCTCCTGAAGTTCAGGAGGACCACCAGCTAGAACTACATTTTTTTCTGGTCATGGGGTGTGAACTCAGGGCCTGAGCACTGTCCTTGGGCTTTCTCAAGGCTAGAGCTCTACCACTTGAGCCTCAGCACCACTTCTGGTTTTTTCTTTTAGGTGGTATCAAGGAATCAAACCCGGGTCTTCGTGCATGCTAGGCAAGCACTCTACCACTAGGCCAATCTCCTGATCCCCAGAGCTATTTTTATTTATTTATTTATTCTTTTTTTTCATATATTTTTTATTGTAATTAATAGAAGGATTACATTATATTTGCCAGATAGAAGGTACATTAATTCACATACATTGATACCCTTTCTCATGTCTTGGTCCCCATTATCCTCCCCCCCGACCTCCACCCCTCATCTTGTTTTCCCCCCTTCCCTATCCAATTTCAAATAACCAAATACAAATATATCCAATAACAAAGTAAGATACTGTAACAATATGAGATAATCAAGGGACAGCAAAAGAGATGAGAGATAACATAGTACATTAAGGACAACAATCACTCATTATATGACTTTTGTTTCTATATCCTAGAGGTCCTTTCATTTAGTGTCATGCTGTATGGCCTTATGTATCTAGGTTTTGCCCTATTGCAAATCTCTGCTAGGAGAGCCCAAGGTTTCTACTGATTATGACAAATGAGGGAAACCATTGAGCCTATGTTCCTTTGAGTCTGGCTTACTTCACTTAATATGATTGATTTTTCTAAGTCTTTCCATTTCCTAACAAATGGGGCGATGTCATTCTTTCTGACAGCAGCATAGAATTCCATTGTGTACAGATACCACATCTTGTTGATCCACTCATCAACTGAGGGACATCTGGGTTGGTTCCATATCTTTGCTACGGTAAATAGTGCTGCAGTGAACATTGTTGTGCTAGTGGATTTAGTGTGTCCTTGTTTCTGAACAATTGGGTAAAAGCCAAGTAGTGGAATTGCTGGGTCATAGGGGAGTTCTATGTTTAGCCTTTTGAGGCACTGCCACACTGCTTTCCCTAGTGATTGAACAAGTTTGCACTCCCACCAGCGGTGTAGTAGTGATCCCTCCTGGCCATATCCCCTCCAACATCTGTTGTTACTAGTTTTCCTGATCCTGGCCATTCTAACTGGAGTGAGGTGGAGTCTTAGAGTTGTTTTGATTTGCATTTCTTTTATGACCAGAGATGTTGAGCATTTCTTCATGTGTCTATAGGCCATTTTTGTTTCTTCTTCAGAGAAGACTCTCTTTAAGTCTTTGGCCCATCTTTTAATGGGATGGTTGTTTCTTTGGAGATTAGTTTTGGGGTGATTCCATTTTTTGAGCTGTTGATATATTTTAGATATGAGGCCTTTATCCGTTGTGTGGTTGGTGAAGATCTTCTCCCATTCTGTAGGCTTCCCATCAATATCCCAATGTCATTCTTTAAAGAAATAGAAGAGGCAATCCAAAATTTCATATGGAATAATAAAAGACCCCGTATAGCAAAAACACTTCTTAGCAGAAAGAACAGTGCAGGAGGAATTTCAATACCAAACTTTAGACTCTATTACAGAGCTATAATCGTCAAAACAGCTTGGTACTGGCACAAGAACAGGCCTGAAGACAAATGGAATAGAACTGAGGACCCAGATGTTAAACCACAGACCTATGGCCACCTAATCTTTGACAAGGGAGCCAAAAAAAATAGAATGGAGGAAAGACAGCGTCTTCAACAAGTGGTGCTGGCAGAACTGGATAAGCACCTGCAGAAAACTAAAGTTGGATCCTTCTTTGTCACCCTGCACTAGAATTAACTCCAAATGGATCAAAGACCTTGAGGTAAAAGTTGACACACTGAAAACTTTACAAGAAGGAATAGGAGATACACTAGGCCTCCTTGGCACAGGTCGAAACTTTCTCAATAAGGACCAAGAATCACAAAAAGTCAGAGAAAGGCTGGATAAGTGGGACTGCATTAAACTGCAGAGCTTTTGTATGGAAAAGGACATAGCTAGTAAATTAATTAGGAAGCCCCAGAGCTATTTTTAAAGTCAGGACTTATGTTTGTTTGTTAACTGTTTGCATTGTTCATAATTAAGACATTCTAGAATCTCTCTCAAAATTTGAATTTCTAGCTTGCTTTCTTTTTCATGGGACTTTGTGGCCTAATCAGCATGGCATTCTAGATACAAGCTAAATAACATCCCTTTCTTTCTGACAACCTTCATTCTTCCATGTGCAGGTAAGACACAGTCTCAGGTTGGATATAATTTGCTTTTCCTTAGCTCCTCTCTTCCTTTTAGGTTAGGTGACAACAGTATTTTTGCGAGTTCTCTGAGTCTCTCTGCTCACAAAACTAGTGGCCTAATCTCATGGTAATTTCTTATAAGCCACACAATGATCTATTAGCCCTTTTTGTTTAGTTGGTTTTTTTGTCGGTTGTGGGGCTTGAACTCCAGGCCTGGGCACTGTCCTTGACCTCTTCAGCTCAAGATTACCACCCTATCCCTGGAGCCACAGGGCCACTTCTGGTTAATTAAAGAGCCTCGGGACTTCAGTGCCCAGGCTGGCTTTGAACCGTGATCCACAGTTCTCAGCCTCCAGAGTAGCTAGGATTACAGGCGTGAGCCACCACACTAGGCTCTATTATCATTGTGTAAAAAATAAATACATAAAATATCAGTAATCACCCCCTAACATTTCTTCCTTATCACTTCTTTTCCTTCCCCTCCTTCCCTCCTTTCTCTAGTCTCCCTCTCTAGTTTCTTTCTCTCTCTCTTTCTTTTTCTTCTTTGTGCTATGGATACAACTCTAGGCCTCAAGTATCCTAAATATGTCCTTTTCCACTAAGCTACACCCCAGCTATAGTAGGAAATTAAAAAATAATTTTATTGTTATTATTAAGGTGTTGTACAGAGGGTTTACCATTTCACAAGTCAGGTAATGAGTACAGTTTTTTTTTTTTACAATGTCACCTCTCCCTTTGCTCTCCCCCAGGTCTCCCTCCCACTCTTCCAGATACATTTTTAATGCAGTGACTGTTGAATGGAGTGTAACACACGTTCATTTCTCTCCTTGCAACCAGATCTATTTTGTAACAGTATTTGCATTGTACTCATCTTAATTGTCAGCTGGATAGTGCATATTTACATTGTGGTACCACCGATCTCTAAACCTTTTCATTGTAAGAGAATGGAATTGAAAAACACATCCTTCTTTCTTTTTGAATGTACTGGGGTTTAAAATCAGGGGCTTGCCCTTTCTAGGAAGGTGCTTTACCACTAGAGCCCTACCCCTTTTGCAATTAGTTATTTCTCAGACAGAGTCTTCCATCTTTGTGACCTTTCTATAGCCAGCTGCCTCCCTGGGACCACAGTTGAACGTCACGATACTGTCTAGTTGATTGGAATGGGGGTCTTGTTAACCTTTGCCCACAATAGCCTTCAAGGTATGAGCCAACACATAGCTACAAGCAACTCCCTATTTCTCCTCCCTGTGCCTGGGGACCACTATTTTACTTTCTATGATGACTTATATAATTAGTAGCTTATTAGAATGGTCCACTCATAACAAAATCACTCAGCATTTTTCCTTTTTTATGACTGGCTTATTTCACTTAGCATGATATTGTCATAGTTCAACTGTGACATAACTGTATGGACTTTTTGAAGAACTGTATACTATAAAAATGACAACTGGCAGGGCTGGGGGTTTGGCCTAGTGGTAGAGTGCCTGCCTAGCATGCACAAAGACCAGGGTTCAATTCCTCGGCACATAGGAAAAAGCTGGAAGTGGTGCTGAGGCTCAAGTGGTAGAGCTCTAGCCTTGAGAAAGTCCAAGGACAGGGTTCATGCCCTGAGCTCAAGCCCAGGACTGGAAAAAAAAAATGACAACTGTCGCACTATACATTCAGATGTGTAACTGCTACCGAGTTCATCACTTCTAAAAATCCCATGCCTCTTTGTTGTACGCTTGCTTCTAGCAAGGCTCTATTTTCTATTTCTATAGTTTTGCCTTTTTCAGAATGCCATGTGAAAGGAGTCTACGCCTTCCGAGTCTGTATGCTTTCATCTGACCTGGGGCATTTGAATATCATCTGTGTTGTTAAGGGCATCGTTCTGTTCTCAGTACTGGAGATGCTAAGATGGGAAAGGCTTACCAAGTCTAATGATGAAGAAGATACTTGGACCCATCAAACCTCTGTTTTTCTTAGAGGAAAAGTGGATTTTGAAAGGAGCCAGAAGGTTGAAGCCAGGGAGACTGATAGAAGACTGTTGAATCTGACACAAGTATGCATTGGTTAAATGTTTGTTGAATGGATGGATGGATGGATGAATGAATGGTGGATGAATGAATGAATTTAACCTGCCACTTCTTTCCCATGTATAAGAAGGTATTGGTAGCTTCTTCATGCTAGCCACCAGTGGCTCATGCCTAGGATCCTAATTACTCAGGAGGCTAAGATCTGAGGATCATGGTTCATAGCCAGCCCAGGCAGTAAAATTCATGAGACTCTTTTCTCCACTTAAGCACCAGAAAACTGGAAGTAGAGCAGTAGAGTGGTAGAGTGCTAACCTTGAGCAAAAGAGCTCAGGGACAGAGCCCATGTCCCAAGTTGAAGCCCCAAGATCACCACCGCCACTACCACCACCAAGAACAACAAAAAGAAAGTAGCCCTTTGTCTAACTGCTGTGGGAACCATTGCTTGGTATAGCCTCTGGTACCCATTAGAACAGGTGTATCCTATTCCCCTAGCCTTGCCTGGAGGGTTTTAATATCCTCTCCCAGATAGGTGTATGCATGTGGTACCTCAAAGCCAGCTGGGGCTCCAGACCTGCCATGTGGGAACCACACACAGCTAAGCATACAAGTCCCCAGAAGTCCCACAGTTTCTTGCTGACCACACCTCCCAAGTCTAGTTCAAACAGCTGCTAACACTTACTCTTTTCCTTGGCTGAGACAGGACACCCCATGGATTCCCCCAGCTCCAAACATATATTATTTAGGTTTTAGAGGAAGTCAATCAGAAGCCCATAGTCCTAGAAACTCCTTGACTGGGAGGTTGGGTCTCTGGCTATCAGACAGGGACGGGGCTAGGAGCTATGCAGCCACTGAAGAGTCATTGCACTGGATTAGTTCTCTTCTTCAAAACAGACTCATCAAAGCTCATTATGATGATGGTTTGTTAACTAGACATTTGTGTGCTTCCCCTTGCTGGCTGCCTCTATCCCAGCGGACCCAGAACACACAGTAGGTACTCAACAAATATTTATCTACTGAATAAAAATGTTTGGAAGTTAATACTTCTGTAGGGAACTATAATAGGGAAGGGGCATAATAACTGTCATTTGTGTACTGTCTGTTTGGAATGTTAAATCTTTACTGATAGTCTCCTCATTTGATTTCCACAATAGCTGTTGAAAGTAGATGTTCTATCCTCTACATTATAGGAAACCGATATAGAGTAGTGAAGAAACATGCTAGCAGTCCCCTCTCTAGTCAGTGGTAGTACCAGGTTCAAACTCAGTTCAGAAGGCAAAGCCTAATCAAGCTTGAGTTTCTTAAAAAGAGAATTATCTACAGTAGACTTAAAAATAAAATCAAGGGTCCAGGAGCATAGCCCAGTGGTAGCATGCGCACCTATCACGCATGAAGCCCTGGGTTCGATACACAGAAAAAGCTGGAAGTGGCACTGTTGCTCAAGTGGCAGAATGCTAGCCTGGAGTTAAAAGTGTCCAAGGACAGTGCCCAGGCTCTGAGTTCAAGCCCCAGGACTGGTAAAACAAAGACAAAACAAAACAAAAAAACCCACAAATTTGAGCAGGATCTGAGTGGGTTGAATTATAGAATTTAACAACATGAACTAAAAGATTACAGAATCCAGTTTCCTGAGTATATTACACTTTCTGTTTTGTGCTTTTCTAAATTGGATTTGCGAGCATTTCCATAACCCAATTCTTTTTCTACTTAAGCTCTAACTAAGCCTGTGTTCTGGGGAATGGCTGTGTCTTTGAAGACAGAAAGCCTGAATTTGAATTTTGTTGGATAGAGGATAGGCCTTAGGAATCTCTTAACTATTCTGAAGCTGTTTTTCATTTGTAGATGGGCAGAGTGACCCCAGATATCTAAAGTGATGTGGTAAAGATCAAATGGGCAAATAAGTGAGATATGGGAAGGGGGATAGCTCAGCAAAAGTTGTTTGTTCATTGTTCAGGCCTGTAGAAGAGGCAGGGACTGCTGAGAGCATGGCCTAGTGGTAGTGTCCTAGTGGTAGCATGCATGAATCCCTAGGTTCAATTCTTGGTACTACATATACAGAAAAAGCCAGAAGTTTTAGGGTGTGGCTCAAGTAAGTAGTGGGGCACTATCCTTGAGAAAGCCCAAGGACAGTGCTCAGGCCCGTAGTTCAAGCCCCAGTACTGGCCAAGAAAAAAAAAAGAGTCAGGGGCTTAAAACCCTGGGAAAAGAAATATCAGATAGGCTGGCACAATCATACACCAAGGTGAAAAAGAGAATGTGCCTTGTTTTTGTCCTGCCAAGATAATCTTGGAATGAGAAAGATGCTTGTATTAGTGAACATTTTATGGAAGTTGGCAATATCCTCCCTCCCCTTCTTCTAGTCCTCATTCATTCACTCATTCATTCAGGAGTCAGGAGGACAGTGTATCATAGCAGTGAATTGATAAACAGTATGCACTCAGACAGACCTAGGTTCAAGTCTGGCCTCCTCCTCTAAATGTGAAATTCAGTTACTTCATTATACTTGAATCCCAGTTTTGTCACTTTTATTATTAAGAAAACAATCATACCTGTCTCTTATGAAAGCTAAAAAAGTTTACTTTTGTGTTAGAAATGTTAACGTAGCTCCTGTGCACAGCAAACGCTCAGTAAATAAATAGCAACTTATGAATCATACAATGACCTCTCAGGAGGGAAAGGCACAGTGGGCCCGTTCTGCTGTTTTCTTGTTTTCTCTCTCTAGCCTATTAGAAGGTTGTGATGGGTAGGCAAAGGCCCCAGGGTGGGGACCCACAGCAACCAAGGCCCAGGTGGTTTGCTGGGCTGGGCACTTGAGCTGAATGCCTAGGCTGGACAGTTCTGCTTCTGTTTTGCCTGAGGATATTCCGTGTAGCAACATGGAATAGGTCAGGGTTTCTCATGTGCATTTCTAACCCAGTATCAGTGGGTCCTGGAAACACATGATGGTTTCTGTGAATCCATGTTTTTCACCCCACAGCCGTCTGCCATTAACATGGGCTAGTTGTCTCGGTGGAGCCTAGGTCCCATGATAGCTTTTCCCATTTTTGAATACACACACACACACACACACACACACACACACACACCCATGAAACTTTCCAAATGTTTTGTGTTTTTATTTTCTGTTTAATTATTTATTGGGGGCAGAGGGGGGCAGATGTACTAGGGTTTGAACTGGGGGCCTTGTTGCTGGCTAGGCCGTCACTTTATCACTTGAGTTCTATTTCATGAGCCCTTTTATGCTTTAGTTATGTGGAGGATGAAGATGTCACATTTATGCTTCAGTCAAATTGGACCATAATCCTCCTATTTATACTTCCCACATAGCTAGAATGCCACTGTAACCTAGCATTTATTGATAGAGATGGAGATCTCTCTAATTTTTTGGCCAGGATGGCCTCAAACCATGACCTTTATTTTTTTTCATATATTTTTATTGTAATTAATAGAAGGGTTACATTGTATTCACCAGATAGAAGGTGCATTACTTCACAAACATTGATACCCTTTCTCATATTTTGGTCCCCATTTCCCTCCCCCTTACCCCCGCCCTTCATCTTGTTTTCCCCCTTTCCCTATCTTATTTCAAATAACCAAATACCCATATATACAATATATCAGATAACAAGGTAACATACTGTAACAATATGAGATAACCAAGGGACAGCAAAAGAGATGAGAGATAACATAGTACATTAAGGACAGCAATCATTCATTATATGGCTTTTGTTTCTATATCCTGGAGGTCCTTTTATACCATGACCTTTCTTAACTCCACGCTCTGGCTAGGATTATACATAAGAGTCACCATGCCCGATAGTTTTGTTCTCGCTGGCTTGCTTGTTTATGCCTGGTGCTCTTCCACTTGAGCCATACTTCCAGTTCTGGCTTTTTTTCTGATTAATCAAAGGTAAATGTGTTGAGAATTTGTCCCTCCAGGCTGGCTTGGAAGTATGATTCACAAATCTCAGACTCCTGAGTAAGATGGTAAGCATGAGCCACTGGCATCCAGCTGCTTTAGTAGTTTTAAAAGCCAGGTTTATTGAGGTAGAATTACTCAAATTCATGCTTCTTACTGTGGGTTTGTTGAGTATATTTAAATTCTAAGTTTTTAAAGTTTGTTCTTCGTTTTTTATCTGAGACTGGGACTTGAACTCAGTACCTGAGCTTTCACTGATTGGCTGGTGTTTTCCCAACTAAGTCACACTTCCAGCCCCAAATTTTAAGTTTTGACAAATGCATGTGGTTCTGTAGCCATCACCACAATCAAAGTACAATGATACTCAATTTTTCTCCTTTGTATTTAGTCCCTTTCTCCATTCTGGCAGCCAGTAGTTTTTGTTCCTATATAGTTCCTTTTTTCAAAATAGCATTTAAATGGAATCATACCACATGTTGCCTCTAGAGTTTTTCACTTGCTGTAATACATTTAAGACTCCAACTTTTTTTTTAATTACAAAAAGATGAATGGCTCTGGGATCAGCCTGGATAATCAATAGCATTCTTTTTTTTTTTTTTTTTTTTTTTTGCCAGTCCTAGGCTTAAGCTCAGGGCCTGAGCACTGTCCTTGGATTTTTCTCAAAGCTAGAGCTCTACCACTTGAGCCTCAGCACCACTTCTGGCTTTTTCTAAGAATGTGGTACCAAGGAATCGAACCCGGGTCTTCGTGCATGCTAGGCAAGCACTCTACCACTAGGCCAAACTCCTGGCCTCAATAGCATTCTTATATACCATTAACAAGTAAGAAATTTAAATTTATTTATTTATTTAATGCCAGTCTTGGGCCTTGAACGCAGGGCCTGGGCACTGTCCTTGGGCTTTCTCAAGACTAGAGCTCTACCACTTGAGCCACAACACCATTTCTGGCTTTTTTTTCTATGTATGTGATACCGAGGAATCGAACCCAAATCTTTGTGCATGCTAGGCAAGCACTCAACCACTAGGCTAAACTCCTGGCCCAAGAAATTTAAATTTAAAACCCACAATACCTATTGGAAATATCAACACAACTACATAGACATAAAAATTTATGACTCTATAGACATAATGTTTTATTACATAGATGAATATGTGATTATGACATATAAACCCTCAGCCTAATTTTAATTATGTTCCAAAATCTAAGTGCCAGTGATTGAATATAGAGATTCCCTTCTTGAGTACTTGTTTGTTAAATATGTCATTTGAAATATGATGTAAAAATCAATGTTAATAAAGTCTTTAAATAAAAAAACCCCCACAATACCAAGGAAACATGAAGTGACTGGGAGAGAGCGAGAGGAGTGACGTTGTCCAAAAAGAAATGTCCTCATTACCTGATTTACGTAATTGTTGACTCTCTGTACCTCATCTTTATGAGGTACAATAAAAAATAAAAATCTTAAAAGAAATAAAAACATTTTTAAAAAGAAAGAAAACATGAAGGCGCCATGAATAAGGCAAAACATGTAGGATTCTTGTGGAGAAATTTATATCATAGCATGAAAAGTCATTAAACAAGATGTGAAGAAATGGAAGAGACCATGCTCATGGAGAGAAAACCTAATACAGAGTTATTTCTTCCAGATAGATTCTATTGAACGATTCTGTTGAATTCAGTTGAACTCCAATTAAAACCCAAGCAAGATTTTTCATGGGACTTGACATGCTGCCATGAAACTTACTTTAAAAAGCAAAGACTGGGAATATCCATGGTTGTTATGAATATACTCTGATAGAAGTATGTGATTAGACAGTTGGTCTGTAGAATAAAGAGCTGAAAATGATACTGTAAATGTACCTAAGATAATTATAATTATAGACACAGAGAACAGAAATTGAATCCCTAACTCATACCATACATAAATATAAATTCTAGATTAATTAAAATAGCAGTGAAAAAAGTAAAAGCCAGACTAGGCCAAAAAGTCTTAAGAGACGCTTAATCTTCAATTAATCACTCAAAAACCAGAAATGGAGCTGTGGCTCAAAGTGGTAGCATGTTAGCCTTGAGCAAAAGAACTCAATACCAAGGAAATATGAAATGACTGGGAGGGAGCAAGAGAAGTGACATTGTCACCCCAGCCCTGAGTTCAAGCCTTGCAAGAGACAAAACAACACAAAGCAAAACAATAGCAACATAAACCAGTTAAAAAGGGCTATGTTGGGAAAAAAGACATTTGTAATGTTCATGTCAAAGAAATGACTTATACCAAGATATTCTGTATGCAAAATATTCAGAACCAGGCATTGTGATGCAGGCCTATTAATCTAGTGCTAGGACACTATAAGGTAGCCTGAGCTGTGAGATCCAGTCTCAAAAACACACATGCACACACAAAGAAAAGTGAGAACCAGTAGCTAATGGCTTTAATTCTAACTACTCAGGAGGCTGAGATCTGAAGATCACCATTCATCTAGCCTAGGCAAAAAAGTCCTTGAGCTCTTGTATTTCCAGTTAACCACCAGAATGTCAGAAGGCTCAAGTGGTAGAGGACAGCACTTAGATCCTGACTTTAAGCCCTACCACTAGTACAATAAAAAGAAAGAAAGAACATATTTATCACAACCTTGCTTATAACAGGGGAAAGTGGAAGGAATAGAAACATCTGTCAACAGAATAGGTAAGTAAAATACGATTCATGGATAAAGTAGTATTCATGTAATGAAATGGAGCACAGAAGTTGGTCACAATAGCTCATTCTTATTATCCTGGCTACTAGGGAAGCAGCAACCAGGAGAATCATGATGTGAGGCCAGCTCAACTAAAAGGTTTTTGGGTCCCCTTTCCAACCTGTAGCAGGGTATAGTGACACATGCCTGTCATGGGAGACTGAGATTAGGAGGACCACAGTTCCAGGGCAATCGAGGCAAAAAAAAAAAAAGTGAGACTCCATCTTAATGGAAGAAGCAATATGCAGTGGTGCATACCTGCCATCCCAGCTATAATGGGATGCAGACAAAATACAATTAGTGTAAATTGTAACACATTTTAATATTCCACTGAAACAGTATGGCTCCACAAAGGAAGACCTTCTGTGCACATTTATGTCGTGGATTTGACGCACCGTTTTTAATGAATTAGGAAACACAGCTTGCACGCGCACGCGAGCACACACACACACACACACACACACAAATTAAGCCTTCCGAGCCCTCATGTAGTGTATAATCTCCTCAGTGAAATTTGCTTTATGGTAGTATATACAAATGTGTACATAGGCTTATTTTGCTTATATTTCATGTTTTAATTTTAGAAAAAAATTGCTGCCACTGATTTTTAAGTTCACAACATAATCTGGGATAGAAATGTTGATCTCACTCCGGGGTGCCTGAGAAGACTTGGAAAATGATGTCTTGTTTCACGGTTTGTAGGAGCTTGGCCACAGCAAGCAACCGTGATGCCAGGGCTCCCTGAGGAGCTGCAGGCCAGCAGTTGCTGCCTGCAGGCTCCAGGGGAGTGACTCACCCTCCTCCTTGGCAATCGTTAGGGTCAGTTTTGTCTTGTCTTGGAAAGAACGCTTGGAAGTTGCCTCAGAATTGTGCTTTCCCTACACTGGGCAATGAAGCAGGTTGTATGGTTTTTACCATTTTGAGTCATCCCCTCCTATCTGAGTGTTTACTCTCTTTCCTGGGACACTGGACATTTTCATTTAACTGTTAGGATGGTCAGGTGAAGAGTCTGTGGCCTGAGGTCCAGGAATGAACATACTTGATCTGGGGTTCTCAACAGGGTCACCGATGCCCTTTGGAGCTGGGTAATTCTTTGCTGAAAGAAACCTGTTATGTGCCTTGTGGGATATGTTGCAGCATTTCTCTACCCACTAGATGCCAGCAGCTCCTTCTCAGCTGTGACAGCCATGTACCTCCAGACAGTGCCCACAGTGCCCCACGGGGAACTGCTGTAATCAAGTGTGATAGTTGTGACACAGACCATCACATCTGTGCATGGCAGCTGTGGAGGCAGTCAGAGGGGCGGGAGACAACCTGGATGAGCCAAGGAGGTGCCAAGGGCAGAGTTAGGAGAACCAAGGCGGGCAGATAAATGGGGTCCGTAACCTAGGAGTAGAGGCTTCCCATAGTAGACAGTGAGGAGAAGAGAGGGTGGCTGCAGACTTGAGGCTGTGGCATCCATTCATGGGTAACCAGGAGGAATATAAGGCCAGAGCCCAGGCTTCTCCCTAGAAGATGCCACTCAGCTTCCTTCTTCCTTCTGCTTCAGCAACCTTGAGCACTTGGAGAGAGAGCTTTAGACTTTCTTCATTAGCTTACCATTCTCTTGGCCTTGTGGAGAGTGATGAGAGTCCAGAAAAGTTAATTTTCCTGGAGAGAAATTGCAATTGCCTGGTCACATACATGCCATCAACAAACATCTATGAAGCATGCACTTGGGCAGAGGCTGTTCTTTGTATTACCCAAAATTGTGTGGTCTGAATAGGGAGACAGCACAGGCAGACTCGGGTGGGGATGGGTAGGGTAGAGAAAGAAAGTGGTTGTAGGATCCATGTCCCCGCTCTGCTCCAGCTGTGGAATCCTCTTGGGTTAATTGAGTGATAGTGTTCATAGTGTCCCAATCTGTACAGCAGGGTGGTAAGAATTCTTATCCCACGTGGATGTGAGAGGATTAACCAAGAGTGTGCCAGCCTGGAGAGCAGGACATAGCATGAAATAATAATAATCTCTACTGTACTCTCAATAATCTACTACTATCGGAAATATTTTATTATCGATACTCTATGAGAGTGTCACGGGCTTAAAGAGTGACTGTCCAGAAACTTCGGAGGGAATAGTGGCTGAATACTTCACAGAACAAATGACTTATTTGTGGTAGGTCTTGAAAGGGTAGTGAGGCTTTATCAAGGGAAGCATTTAAAAGAAAATAAAAACAATGTGGGATTTGGGAAGGAGAAGCTTCAAGGCAGTGGAAGAGCAACTAAGATGCTGCAGATGGCTAGTCAGCTGACTTACACAGGGACAGCTGCAAGCGCTGTGACCTGAAGCTGGGGACGGATGGCTGTGAGGCTGGTGGAGCTGGGGAAGAGGGCCTCTCCCTGGGAGGGGCACTGAGTCTGGACAGATAGAAGGACTGGGTGGGGATGGAACTCAGTGGTGGAGCTCTGGCCTGGCATTCAGAATGTCCTAGACTCGATCCCCTGACCATCCCTCCATCAGCTTTGAGCAGACTTTAAGTACCACACCCGTGCGGCTTGGGGTCTCTTTCCGTCATTATTTCTTTTCTCCAATGTAAATGAAGAACTGGTTGTTTCAATTCTATCTCCTTGAGGAGTTACTGAGTCTCTAGAGACAGAAAAGCGCATGCTTCTATGTGGGGAATCTGTGTTGTCAAATGAAACTCAGGCAGGTGATTCTGGCAGCCAGTTCATGTCAGAAGAGTGTAGCAGACTAAGCTCAAGCTGCTCTGTTTAGGTGCCCTGAGGCTTCCCAGCACTGTGACCACTCAGAGTGTTACAGCTCATTGGCTTTCCAGAGGTGCTAATTAATTAAACCTCTGGGTCTTACAATGGGCCCAGCTTACATGCAGCCTCCTGCCAGAGTCCAGAAACCATCCAGGCAGACTTGGGGAATAGCCAAAGCACCTGTGTCCAAGGAGGGTCATATTTATCTCCCTGGAGTCCATGGCACTGCGCCTGAGGATTTGTGATTCAGCCTGGTGCTGTCTGCAGTCTGTTTACTGACCAGACCTCGGTCTCAAGGTCGCAGGTCCCATAGGTGCTGCTGATTTTGCCGTCTTTACTCTCTGAAACCTCATCCTGTGAACATGTACTTACTGGGCACTCCCTCCTGTGCTGGGAATCTAGAATATAGTTATAAATGAAATGGACACCAGCCCTGGCTTCGTGGAACTTCTGTGGGAGAGAAACTGAACTGTCCAGGTGTTACAGATGGGGCCAAGAAGGGAAAGTTCAGGCAGCCATGGCAATGTAGAAGAGCTAAAGGAACCTAATCTTAAAGGGGATGGCAAGGTCTGGAAAGGCTTAGTCCAGGAAGGAAGGCTCCCTAGGTATCTGAGAGTGCTTAGGAATGGGGCAGACCAAGAGCCAGTGGAAAGCTAAGGAAACTTCCCTTACCAGGGTAGCGCTATGACTGAACCTCTGTGGACATCTTCACACCACACATTTCTTGTCTTACCTTCTGTTTCTTTACATTTTTGTCTTGGGGCTTGAACTCAGGGCCTCATGTTTTTGCTTGACTTTTCCTTTCAGCTCAAGGCTGTCACTGTTCTTGAGCCACACCTCCAATTCTGGCTTTTTGCTGATGAATTAGAGTCTCATGGGCTGTTCGGGCTGGTTTTGAACCATGATCCTCAGATCTCAGCCTCTTGAGTAGCCAGGATTATAGAAGTGCTGGCTCACTTTCTCTTTCTTAAATTTTCTCTCTTAGCCCCTCTGGTGGCTTATGTTACTCTTCATGCCAATAATCTTAGCCTTCCTGGAGAGGGGTCTTTGCTCTCCAAGGGAGTGGACAATGAACAGGAAGTCAGACTTTGAGGAAAACAGATGGGGTTCAGCTCCTGCTTTAATGGTTATGACCTGAGCGCTGGGTCCCTATCAGCACAAAGGGCATAGTCAGGTTAGTGTTAGTGGGGCAAAGCCTGCAGAGCATTTAATTCAAGGCCTGTGTGAGTCAGGCATTTGACAGTGCTTACAGTAAAGCTGTTTCCTACTGGGCAACTTGCCTCTGACCTTAGAGTTTCTTGTGTGACCGGTAAATACCTGATAGGCCTTGTCTTCAATATGTTATCTTTCTTTATTCTTCTCTGCTTTTTCTCTTCTTTTTGCAGTAGTGATGGGTTTGAATTCAGGGCCTTGTGCTTGCTAGGCAGGTGCTTTTACTACTGAGCCATGCCTCAAACACTTGAGATACCATCTTGCTTCCTGCCCGAAGTGTACAGTTTGTCTGTCTGTGATTTTCTGTTGTAGTTGGGATAACATTAAAATGCTCCACATCAAAAAGAAGCCTTTTGAATTTTTCTGCTTTAACTGGCCTCAAAGCAATATCCTCCCAATAGCCTCCCACATAGCTAACATTTCAGGCATGGGCCTTTATATATCCTTTATATGGGCTTAGTCTCGTGTCTTTTCTAACCAGGCAGGCTCCTGGCAGGAGTTATCTCAGAAGATTTGAGCTCCTGTTGGGCCTGGCATACAGGGGTTTGAACCTGATGTGATAAATGGAAATGACATTGTCATTGAGAGTGGGCTGGTATTAAAACTTCTAGGTATGACAATCCATTGTTTTAACTGTTTGTTCATTCATTCACAAATATCTATAGATAGACTATCCTGTGGTAAGTGCTGGGAGCATAGAGATGAACAGATGCTCTCCAAACTTATAGTCTTATTAGGGAAAAGCTGCGAACTTAAGTATCACATGGTGAAAGAACATTCTGATATGTCATGCTATGAGAAAGTTGTGGGGAGATTTGACAAGTTCTGGGAAACTGCAGAAGGCTTCTGTAAAGAACTTACATGGGAGTTGGAATCTGATGAATGGACAAACAAACAAATTAAACAAAGAAGGGAAGAGAGATTCCAGTCTGGGCAAAGGCAAGGTGGAAAGAATAAGGGTTGGCAGAGCTATGCCATTCAGGTTCTTAGAGCAGAGTTGAAAATCAACTTATTTTATGGACTCTATACATCTTTTTTGCATGCTGAGGTCCGTCTGGGTGGATTGGGTTTGAGAGGCATTCAACCCTTCTTTCAGAGGCTGTTCAGCCCCTGCATTGTATATATCCAGTTTTGCCTTCCATGGTCCCAAACCACCATCCAGGTTACTAAACTGTGGGCTGGAGAGAGAGGATATGAGCCTTATCAAGAGATGGAAGATCCCAAAGATAAGCCAGATATGAGCAGGAAACCTTAAGGGCATTCATCCTATGAGGCAAATCCCCACAAAAGTGTTCCCCACCCCCATGGGGAGAACTGCTCCTGTCATTGAAAACAGGATATTTTCCATCAAACATCCTGAATGAAATTCACATTTCTTCCTTTTTCCTTTTTTTTCCCCTCTAGGCTTATATTTGGCACCCTGTATCCTGCATATTATTCCTACAAGGCTGTCAAGTCAAAGGACATTAAAGAATACGTAAGTAGAATTATTTGGAGGCCTCTTGAGGTGTCTGAAGCAGGGTGGCAAGTGGTGGTCGAGCGTGGATGTCCTCCTTGGGTGGGGATGAGGAGCAGGAAGTCATCATTTTTCTTCTTATGACACTTTACAAGAGTACTTTCCCTATCTAGACCTTGACTGGGGAAATGAGTTCAGGAGAAAGGTTCAGAGAGAGAGGAAAGGCCATCTGCTGTTGGAGGCCCCACTGCTTTGTTTCATGCTGAGTGACTTTGCCTGCCTTAGCTGCTGTTTCCTTGTGTGAAAAACACTAGACTACAAAGTGCCATCCCTTGGAAACTGACTTGGTATCAAGGGCAAGTGCACTGATCCTAGATTCAATAGACCTAGGCCCCCCAGCCCCTCGCTTTTCAGCTGTGACCCCAGCCCAGCCCATGAATCCAACCCCTACAATTTAAGCCCTGCTGCTGTATACACTTTAGGGGGCACAGGATACTCATCCTCCTCTTTCTGTTCCCCACAGCACCTTGCAGTGGGCTGAGCACACAGGAAGGGGCTTGGGAGGCCTCACTGGGTGAGGACTGTATTTGTTACCAGTGGATTATATTCACTGCACCATCTCTGTATGAGCTGGGGATTTTAGCAGGATGGCTGTTAAGCCACATCTGATTGGCAAAGGTGATGGGTGATGAGCCAAGGGTCATCCTTCCTGTGTAGTGCACTAACCCAGATCAAAGTTCAATGAATGTAGACTTGGGCATAAAGGGGCTGAGATCAGGCCCCAGGTCTGACCTCTAATTGGTGCAATTACTGGACAAGTATCTTGAACTTCCAAAAGTCTAGATGTCATCTGAACAGTGAGGTGGGAAACAACAATCCCTTTACTTCTTTTAGTCACATATTACTTGGCAAGTTTGGTGTAGATTAAAGAAATAGTTCAGAACTGGGCATTGAAAGTCATTGTTTTCTTAGATTTCTTCAGAAGTCCAGACTGTGAAAACAGAACTCAGTCCTTATTCTCCCAGTTTCCCAGAAGTACTTGCTACTCTGAAGCAAGGGACCTAGAATGGGTGACTGCCCCTGTGGAATCCTGTGCCTGGTATGTGTGAGGGCACCTCCACATGTACTCTATAAAGCTGGAAAGTTGCAAGCGCAGAATCTCCTGGTCCTCAATAAACTTAGCCTAGGGTAAAACATTTGGCAGCCTTCTCCAGCTTCCCTATCCTAAACCTTCCCACAGGCCACTTGTGCTAGGGAGGGTAGCCTTCTGGGGTCATCACCATGCAAAGAACAGAAAATTCTCTGGGACAGATCAAATTCAAATTGTTTTGCACTGATGAACTCATAGGGTCTGGTTTATGACCAGAATGGCAACTCATTAATTTTAAGTGAGCACTGTAACTGATAAGCTAAGCAACTGTTTGTGTTGGCTGGTGAGACAAGTTTTTCCTTAGAGAAAAGCTTGAGGGTTTCTGGGTAAAAATGGAATTGGAATAAAGGAACTGACACACACATTCTCACTGCCACATACTCCTACACCTACTCTCTGACACACACATTCACTGTCACACACGCTCAATGTCATAGCACTCAGGTCCACACACAATCCTACATGCACTCTTTGGCTCATGCCCCTTCCTCCTTGCTATTAAGCAACAGTGTTACATTTCTCTGAGCATTCTTCCACTGCCATTTATACCTTACCTATTTGAGAGCGGTTTTCCGGTGTGTGTGTGCGTGTGTGTGTGTGTGTGCTGGTACTAGGGCTTGAAATAAGGGCATAAGTGCTGTTTCTTAGCTTTTTTGCTAAACATTGATGCTCTACCACTTGAGCCACAGCTCCATTTCCAACTTTTTGGTGATTAATTGGAGCTAAAAGCCTCAAGGACTGTTAAGCTACTCACAAGCTGACAACCAACTGCGATCCTCACTTCTCAGCCTCTTGAGTAGCTAGATCACAGATATGAGCCACTGATACTTGGATCAGCTTTTACTTTTTAAGGATGTGTAATTACAGTGGACCCAGAACAGTCTCTCCATATGAATGTCCTTAATAGGCAAGTATCACTTGCCATATGAGGATTTGAATGTGGACATCCTTAGGGAGCCATAGTTCTGCCAACCATACTCCTCTGTCTCCCCACAGTCACTTCCTACTCTGTTATCCACAAAACATTCCATTTCCATTTTAAAAAATGGAAATTTATTTATCTCACCCCTCCCTGGATCCTTACCACCAGCAAGATCAAGACCAAAGTGTTTAATGCTCTTCTTGACTTTGCAATTTCCCACTTCCAGCCATTTCCCTGTAAGCTTTCAACACTCTAGCTCTCCGTGGGTCAACTCTGTCACCATCACCTTGGAACTTATCAGAAACAAAGCTTCTCAGTCCCTGCCCAGACCTCCTAAATAACAATCGCAAAATTTAGAAACATTGCTCTTGCTATCTTTGCTATCCCGTATGTTTCCAAATTTAATGCATTAGTAAGACTTTTGGATGAAAGTGAAGTAAGGAGACTGGATAGATGCTTCTGCTAGATAATTAGCCCTTGATTTCTCGTGAATGTTTCCCTAGATGGTTTGCATTTCTGTTAGGTTTAAGTGTCCTCATGAGGTTTGTTTTGTTCATGTATAACACTTCATTTTGGTCAGTCTTTGTGCTTGAACTCAGGGCCTGGACACTGTCCTTGAGATTTCTACCACTTGAGCTACAGCACCACTTCAAGTTTTTTCTGTGTATGTGGTACTGAGGAATTGAACCCAGGGCTTCATGCATACTGGGCAGGCACTCCACCACTAGGCTACACTCCTGGCCCCTTTTGTTGGATTTAATTCCACACACTTAGTGTAGCTTTGGCATATATGAGTGTTGTACTAGCTGCACTCGGGGTTGCTGGTTTTTGAGACATGGGTCCACTAATAGTTCTCTGGCTCTCCAATAATGACTCATAATTTGGCCTCTAAATGGTGTCTTTTCTGCTTCTTCTGACTGATTTCCTTACACAAAAGAAAGTTACTTCTGGGAAATTGCAGAATTAACTATGGGATAATGAAATTGAAGAGCCAA
Organism: Megascapheus bottae; assembly: GCF_031878675.1. Taxonomy (NCBI): domain Eukaryota; kingdom Metazoa; phylum Chordata; class Mammalia; order Rodentia; family Geomyidae; genus Megascapheus; species Megascapheus bottae. The sequence continues at coordinate 22,914,477 of NC_143515.1, forward strand.
GAAGACTGGTTGGTAATAATAGACAAGCTTGTACCACAGTAAGGGTCTGCTTAGGGAGTTCCTGACCATGTCACCATTATTGACACAGGCTGACAGGCTGTGCCAGTGGAACATTCTTCGAAAAGTGATAAGAACAGTGAGGACCACTAAAGTCTTAAAAAATTATTCAGAGAAGGCCTGAAGTGTAGCCTAGCGGTAGAGTGCTTGCCTCGCATGCACAAAGCCCTGGGTTTGATTCCTTAGTACCACATACAGAGAAAAAGCTGGTATGGCCCAAGCAGTAGAGTGATAACCTTGAGTGGGGTGAGATCAAGAATTCACTTGTCTCCACTGGACAAAATTCATTTGTACTCCCATGGACAAAATCATTTTCAACTCAATCAGTAATCTGTAAATCAAAAAATAGCCTAAAAGACCCCTGCAAACTCCAGGAAATTCAAAAGTTATGCTAGACACTGAACATTCTATAGAACACTCATTCTTTTTTCAAGCCCTCTTTTTCACATCCAATTTATTCTCCCTTCGCCTTAGGGAATGAGGTTTCTAATGCTATTTTCGTGGCCTGAATCTGTGTCTGGTCATGATCTTTTGACTTTTACCTGAATGAGATAGTACTGCAGGTCCCTGAGTAACCCTCTAGTTCCATCTACATTCCTTCCTGCTGTCTGGATAGCAGATGTCCTGGTTTTCCTTAATAATCAGGATAACGCTTGATGTCAGAATACCCATAAGTCAGCTGGGCACTGGTGGCTCATGTTTGTAATCCTAACTATTCAGGCGGCTAAGTTCTGAGACCAGTGGTTCAAAGCCAACACAGGCAGAAAACTTTGTGGGACTATTATCTCCAATTAGCCAGAGACAGCAACAACAAAACATCTGGAAATGGAGGTATGGCTTAAATGGTAGAGTGCTTGCTAGCCTCAGCAAAAAAAAAGCCAAGCAAGAGTGCAAGTGTACCAGTACTGGCACAAAAACAAACACAATTTCAACAGGCTTTATCTTTGCCAGCTAGTTACCTCTACTTGTCTGGTACTTGGCCCTGGGGTGATTATGGTTGAGGAAAATTACTTGGCTGAACCTGTGAGACCTCCAGTTTGGAGTGTGGGCTCTGGTTTTGTTGGTTTGCAGGTGATAGGCACACACTGGGCAAATTTTTTGCTATCTCTGTTTGACTAGTGTGGAGGTGAGTGTGGGGGTATTACTTCCCAATCTATGAGGCCTCTGATGCCAGAACATCAGAAGTACTAGAAAATGTCTAAATATAATCAATATAACAGGGGATGTGCTGTGCTTAAAATTTTGCCTATAGGAAAATTTCACCTGCTCACTTTCCCAGGGCCAACCCTAGTCATAGCCAGCTATCCGCTGTGAACTCATGCTAACATATGGTGCAGTCATCTATAAACTAGGCTTTCAATTTTCCTTTCTCAGACACTTGTCACAAGGATGTAAGAGGAGTGTGAAAGGCTTGAGCAGTATTAGTGTCTGCTTGCTTAGAAGAGGGTCTGAAGGCACGGTGAGGTCCACAGCCCATAAAGGGAGGCCTTTTATTTTTTGCCAGGAACTCAACTCTGGGAGAAGGGGCACACTCAGGGAGCAGATTCTACAGAATCCCAGCCAGCACTGTGGTTTGTGAAGGTCTCCAGACATGCTTCCCACACTCAGCTCTCAAGGCATGTGTTTGAAGGTTGCAGCTTCTCTTCTATGTCTGCACTCCTGCATTCTGCCCTGACCAGTCTAAAGGGATGCCCCAGCCAAGTAGTCAGCTTTCCATTCCAGAGTGGCTGTGAACATTATCTCTCAGTCCTAGTTCCCTCTCTTGGTTCTTACTGAAAACCTACTGTGTTCCTCCTCCCCCATCCTAAAGGGATTTGAATAGAATTCTTCAAACCTATACTGTTCTGTTTCAAACCTTGGCAAAAAAATAGGTGTCATTTGATTTCTGTAAGGCGTGATGGGGAAAACCATTTCCTGATAAATATAGATGAATATGGTTTTCATTTCTGAGTTGCCATCTACTGTGGTAGGCTCCATGAGTCATTCTCCTATCCTTTTTCCATGACAGTATTTTTATTGAGGGGAGGGAGGGAAGCAGTGCTGAGGTTTGAACTCAGGGCTTTGTGTTTGCTGAAGGTACTTTGTTACCTGAGCCATGCTTCCATCCCTACATGAGAATATTCTTTGTGTCTGCCAGTCTTTGGGCTTGAACTTAGGTCCTGAGCAGTGTCTTTGAGCTTTTGTACTCAATGCTAGCCCTCTGCCCCTTGAATCATAGTACCACTTCTGGCTTTTTGGTGTTAAATGGGAGGCAAGACTCTCATGGACTTCCCTGCTTAGGCTAGCTTCCATCTGTGATCCTTAGACCTCAGCCTCCTGAGCAGCTAGAATTATAGGCGTAAACCACGCATGCCTGGTTCCACCATGAGAATATTTTAAAGTAATGAGGACTTCAAGCAAGTGCTTCAAGCCCCCTCTCTGGTATGGCTTCTTCATCTCTTGTCTATTGCCCCAACCTGTCTCTGAGCACTTACTGAACCCTCAGACTTCCCTTGGCCACATGGAGCTCAAACTCTGCTTCCTAAATTGGCTCTTTACTTTCTTTTGTTCTGAGTGGCCACATCATTATCAGCCGGTTATGCCCTGGCCAGAGCAGCCACCTTTCTTCCCACCTGCTGCCATCTACCCAGTGAGCTGGGCACTCATCAGGAGTATCTGTTATCTTACAAGCTTCTGATTCTGTCCTTTTCTTCTCAAAAGCCTTCTAGAAACTATCTTCCAAGTGTATTCATTCAACCATTTTGAAACAATCTTTTCTTTCCCATTCACAATGCCAATATTCTGATTTACTCATTCAAAACATACTCATTTCATGCTTACCATATAAAGACACTTAGATACTAGATACTGGTTCTAAATACTAGAAATGTACTGAATGGTGTGCAAAAGTATGATGTGCAAAAGGACCTGGTCTCTTTGGGAGTTTACAATCCAGTAGGGGAAAAAAAGGCAAAAGAACAGAGAGAGGCTTTCAAAATAGCATGTTATGACAGAAACCATGTGTGGCCTGGCAGACCAGGGTACTTTCCTTTGGCCATTTCCTAATGGAAATAAAGTTTAGAATGAGATCTGAGAACTGAAATCTGGAGGCAAAAGAAAGTGCTGTGTTTAGGGAACTAAAAGTCATCCATTTTGGCTTCAGTGGAAAACTGCAAGATTTGTGAAGAACTTTTGGTGGAGATAATTAGAAGTCAGCTCCAGCAGCACTGTTGAAAGCCAACTTAAGGAATTTGGATTTTATCTTAACTAGAAGGAGCTGGCATTAAGCTAGGAAAGAATGATCTGTTTTGTAGTTAAGACCACATATATAATACAATTATAGTCTAGAAGGGAGGTGGTGGGCTAATGGAGGGAAAGGAGGGGGAAAAGGATAGTTTGAAAAGAAATAATAGGGCAGAAGGGATAGAACTGAGTCATCAGTTTGCTGTGAAGTTTTCCCCCTAGAGTGTTCTAACACTTGAGGTACAAAGCCCTGAGAGGGATTGAAGGGCCTTAAGAAGAGATGTTCCAAAGGCCAGAGGGAAAACCAGGACAGCTTTAGTCTTGGGTGAACTTTGAGGAAGTGTTCACTTCACATCCTGCTGAAAAGTCAGGAGTCAAATAAGAAGTACAGAAAAGGTCTCTAGTCTCTCCTGAAGCATTTTACAAAGTAGCAACCCCAGTAAGAGTTGGTATAGTGGGTGGATTTGAGCAAGTGATCTGAGTAACTTCTGCAAGTATCCATGGCTTACTGGAGAAGTTTGTAACTAAGCATTGTATGGAACAAAGGGCTTTTATAAAAATGTTATTACTAGTAATTACAGGCTTGCCTGTAAATCCTATCTATTCTAGAGGCTGATATCTGAGGATCAGAATTCAAAGGCAGCTTGGGCAGGAATGTCCATGAGACTCTTATCTTCAATTACCACCAGGATACTAGAAGTGGTAGAGAAAAACAACAACAACTACATAGGGACAACACGCAGGCCCTAAGTTCATCAAGCCCCAGCACTGGCAAAAAGAAAAAAAAAGAAAGAAAGAAAAAATGAAAAGAAAGAAACCTCATGGACAGTGCCCAGGCTGCAAGTTCAAGCCCTATAACCAACACAATAAATAAGTAAATAAGTTGTTACTGTTTTATTTAGATCTCTGATTTATATTTTTCTACTTGTAGCCTTTAAAAAAATTGGAGTACTTCTCTTAAACATAGGACTTCACAATTGTTAGGCAGGTGTTCTACCACCTAAACCATGACCCTAGCCCTTTTTGTTTTAGATATTTTTGAGATAGGACAGGCACCATAGTGTTCCTTATTTTCAACAGAATTGGCATGATAGGTATGTACCACTGTACCCACCTCTACCTATAGACTATTAATATAGCTCCTTAAATATATTCCTGAGTACATAATTTGTGCTCTTGTAATTTTGGTTTATTGTTTCTTTTCTTCTTTTTAAAAAATTTTTCAATGTGTGTACGTTTGTACACATATTCTGTGTGTGTGTGTGTGTGTGTGTGTGTGTGTGTGTGTGTGTACCATTATTGGTATTGATCTCAGAGCCTCATACACTTACTCAATTTTTGAGCTCATGGCTGGTGCTCTAACACTTGAGCTACACTTCCCCTTTCAGCCTTTTTTGGGTTAAATGGGGATAAGAGTCTTCTTGGATTTGCCTGCCCAGATGACTTTGAACTTTGATCCTCAGATCTCAGCTTCCTAAGTAGCTTGGAGTATGGGCATGAGCCACTGGCACTGGCTTAGTAATTCTTTTTAAGTTTCAACTTCCAGTTGTTCATTGCTGGCATAAGAAAGTGATGGGATTTTATATTTATTCCTGTTATCCTGTAAATTGCTATCATTACTTATTCGTTCATAGAGGACTTTTTAAAATCTGTTTTGGGTGATTTTCTACATATATAACCATGCCATTTATTCATTTTTAATCTCATTCATTCCGGTCTGTACACCTTTGCTTGTGTTTCTTATAATAGTCCATTGGCAAGGACTTCCCTTATGATAGAGTAGAAGTGAAGAGGGAATATCTTTGCCTTGTTCCTATATCTAAATGTTAATACATTAGTTTTTTTCCCATTAAGTAATATGGTAGCTATAAGGCATTTTTGTAGATTTTTTTTTTATCAAATTGATCTATTTATTGAGAAAGTTTTTTAAAAATCCATAGATTGTTGATGAATTTATTCATTATTTTGTCTAGTTGTTGTTTCATGGATTTTGAGGTGGAAAAATGTTAGGACCAAAACCAGTGCCTCACAGTTAATTACATTAATTAATTCATGTATATTAATTATACTAAATGTGTTTTATTGTTTTATGTATGTCTTCATACAGGTACGTAATGTTCTTTGGTCATATTCACACATCATTTCCCTCTTTTATCCCCACTCCCACTTCGGGTCCTACTTGGTTCTGTACAATCTGAGAATTTGTCAGGGATAATTTTTATCAAGTGCTGGAATTCCAGCCAAGTATTTTGAAGGGAATTTATACATCATAGATTTGGGACCTTTATACTTCCCTTTTTAAGGATTTTTTTTCCCATCTCAATCTCCAGCAGTTCTGGTAGGCTCAATCTTCATTTTTCAGTTCTTCCAGCAAAAGAAAAAAAAAAACCCCACTATGGATGTCATGGTCTATCTTAGGGTGAACAGACTGGTACCTTAGCTATATCAACCTGGATTAAAGCTTACTGTATAGAGACTGACCTCCCCAGGATTCAAACTCTTTTGGTCTATATTTTATTGCTCTCTGGTGTTTTGAAATACTTTGTTGAAAGGTTCTCATTATTGGCAGTAGGTCTAGACAACAGAAGTTATTTCATTACCAGAAACAGAGGAGGAAACTGAAGAATTTAGACTTTATTCTTCAGGCCAGAAGTACCCCCCACACACACACACACACATCCCTGGTTCTGGGGCTCAAAACTCAGGGCCTGGGCTCTGTCCCTGAGCCTGTCTGTGCTCAAGACTAGTACTCTACCACTTGAGCCAACAGCACCACTTCTGGCCTTTTCTGTGTATGTGGTACAGAGGAATCAAATCTAAGGCTTCATGCATGCTAGGCAAGTACTCTACCACTAAGCCACTTCCCAGCCCTAGTCCAGAAGATTTTAAATGGAAGAATATTCTGAAGAGTTCATATTTTGATGAAATTAAAATGGAAATGGCTTTAAGATAAATTGGTGAGAGGACAAGAAAGGCCTGTTTGTTTTGAACTTGGGTATGCCTCACACTTGCTAGACAGTAGCTTTACCATTTGAGCTAGAGCCCTAGTTTGCTTAGAAGAATTTTGTAGTAGTTCAAAAGGTTACCAGGGCCTAACTATAGGAAAGAGGCAGTGACATGAAAAGGAAGATTGTATGGAAAGATTCAAAGAAAGATCCATTCCTATAAGCAGTTCCTCAGGCCTTTCCTACAAGACAGAATTTATGCAGGCCATCCTAGACTGGACTCAGAGGTTCACTTGGGCCTCTAATGCTTCCTGTCGGCCCTGTAAAATGACCTGCTGAATTCTGATCACTTGTGTGGTCTATGGTCTTGCTTCTTCACCTGAGCACTATGGGGGGGGGACATCTAGGATGACGAATCTAATAAAGAATCTAATCTGATCTTTACCCTGACCAGTTGTGAAACAATCTGTTTACTTCAGCCCCAGGGTATAGAGTAGAACTGAATATGAGCTGGGGAAAAGGAGGGAAAGGCTAGCCTGGCCTCAGTATATATACATGGAACTGTTCTTAATGTTAGTCGTTTGGTTATCCTTGACCATTTCTTCTACTTCTGTTTTCTCTTTTAACAGGTCAAATGGATGATGTACTGGATTATATTTGCACTGTTCACCACTGCAGAGACATTCACAGACATCTTCCTTTGCTGGTAAGCGCGCCAGGATTGTACATTCTAAACAATGATTTTACCTAGTGCCAAGGTAGAGAAAGGGAAGGGCTAAAATTGTGAACCTTACCTCAGATCAGAGGGCAGGGACCAGAGGTATTAATTGAAGTGTATTATAAAAATTGGTCTATAAAAGTTGTTCAAGGTGAATGCCAGTGACTCATACCTGTAATCCTAGCTACTGAGAATTGAGGTTTGAAGTCAGTCTCAATAAATAAATTTGAGAGATACCTATCTCCAATTCACCAGCAAAGATAAGTCAGAATTGGAGTTGTAGTTAAAATGGCAGAGCACTAGCCCTGAGCACAGAAGTTCTGGGACAGCACTCAGGCCTTGAGATCAAGCTCTAAGACCAGCATCCCCCCAAAAAAAGGATATTCAAGTAAATATATTTACTGATTAACTATGTAGAAGAAATATTATGCAAAGTACAGGAAATTAGAGGGGTGGTGAGAAAGCCTGGACCCTCAGTGAATAGAGTTGGTAAAGAAGCACTCATATATCAAAAAAAAGAGGAAAAAGAAAAGAAATAGTATGCAAAAAATAAAATAAAAGCTAAAATTTCACATGTAATCTCACAATAACCATTACTCACAGGTGTGTACTCTCTTAGAGTCTTCTGCAGTCACAAACATTTTTCCTTTCTATTAACAGTAGTATTATAGTAGAAATAACAGTTCTTTTATTTATTTTGAAATATTTTCATGTCATAAATGTAATATTTTAAAATATAAATATTATTAAATGACCATGCAGTATTTAACTATATGGACTGAGCACAGCTAATTTAATTAATCTAATTCTTTTTAAAAATTTGTTGTTGCTGTTTTGGGGGGGGAATCTTTTTTTCCCCCAATACTGCATATCAGACCCACGGCTTTGTATGTGTTAGGTTAGGTTAGGCAGGTGCTCTGCTACTGAGCTAAATAGCTAGATCCTCAGTCCACTAATGTCCTTTTCCTCTATATTTTTTTCTTGTACTGGAGCTTGAGTGCTTGCTCAACTTTCTCACTCAGGCTGGCACTCTTCCATTTGAGCCACATCTCCAGCCAGCATTTTGCTAATTAATTAGAGATAGAGGCTCACGGACTTTTCTGCCTGGGTTGGCTTCCAATAGAGATCCTCAGATCTCAGCATCTTGAGAAACTGGAAATATAGGTATAATAGCCACTGGCTATCTTGTCCTTTTGATGGCCATTTATGTTGGTTCCTTTTTTGTGTGTGTGGGTTCTGGGGCTTGAACTTGGCCTGGGTGCTATCCCTGAGCTCTTCAGCTCAAGGCTACCATCCTACCCTTGAGCCAAGCCCCACTTCCCCTTTTCTAGAAATAATAATTGGAGATAAGAGTCTCAGGTCATTTTCTGCCCGGGCTGGCTTTGAATCTTGATCCTCACATCTCAGCCTCCTGAGTAGCTAGTATTACAGGTGTGAGCCACTGTGCCTAGCTCATTGGTTCCCTTTTTCATCTCATATAAACAGCACAATTACTTCTAGCAATGAAGGGTTGTTTTTTTTTTTTTTAAATGGCAACATAGATCTTTGTGTTGATATATGTTTTGGTGAAAGAGGCTATGAATAACTTAGTTTCCTGTTTATATTTGAAGGACATGAGTTTGTATATGCATGAATATATATTACAAAGCCCCATGGAAAAACATATTTTACTAGAGTCTCTTCTACAATGTGGGATTTTAGAGTTGGTTTTGCATTTGCTGTTTTTACATGAATTTCTTTCCTGTGATCAAGGATTCAGGGATCAAGGATTCAAGAAAACAATAAAGATATATCCATTTTGGAGAAGATAAAGGTTTTGCCTGGTGTTAGTGGCTCACATCTGTAATCCTAGCTACTCAGGAGGCTGAGGTCTGAGGGTAGCAGTGAGACCCCATCTGCAATTAACTCACAAAATATTAGACTGGAAATGTGGCTTATGAGCACTAGTGATGAACTAGCAATAATAATAATAATAATAATAATAATAATAAGTTTGCTGGGTGTGGCGGCTCACGTCCATAATCCTAGCTACTCAGGAGGCTGAAATCTGAGGATAGCTGTTCAAAGCCCACCCGGGCACTGAAGTACATGAGACTCTTATCTCCAATTAATCACTAGAAAACCAGAAGTGGCACTGTGGCTCCAGGGGTAGGGTGATAGCCTTGAGCTGAGGAGCTCAGGGACAGTGCCCAGGAGTCCAAGCCCAGAGTTCAAGCCCCACGACTGACAAAAAAAGAAAGAAAGAAAGAAAAAATCTTAAGCAAGTAGAGCTGTGGTTTGAGTAGTAGAGTGCCAACCTTAAGCAAAAAAGCTAAGAGACAGCATTTAGGATCTGAGTTTAAGCCCCAGTATTCACACACACACACACACACACACACACACAAAGAGACATACTACTTAACTACCCATATCCATAGAACAATCATTCCTTAGGGAAAAGAATAGAAAAGAACCCGAAGAATAAGGATGGCTTATATGAGAGAATAAAAGGGGCCTGGGTGGTCTCTATCTATATGGAAACCCATCTCACAAGCCCTAATGTGTAATCTAGGGCAGTCGGGTTCTTACAAATGGCCAGACACTGGAAGCATGGCTGTCGTGAGTCTGGTGCTGTTACTCAGGTTTGCAAAGAAGTGCGTTCTCTGTCTATAAAGAAAGTGCACACAGAAATCCCACTCCTGGGCCTTTTATTCTACAGATGCATTTGCGTGTGTGTGTGTGTGTGTGTGTGTGTGTGTGTGTGTGTGTGTGTGTGTGCGTGTGCGTGTGTGTAGAAGCATATATGAGAGACTTACTTCTGGCTTGGCTGTAGCAGCCGATTATTATCCCTGTGAATATTTGCTAATGGGGCCCTGAGATGCTGTAGTATTCATATCAGCCATTGATAAGACTGGGGCAGCTGTCCTGAGAGTATACTGTGGGTGTTATGGCATCTCTAGGGACAGGAAGGGGAGTATAGAATGCTGCTATGTATACGGAGGGTAGTTATGGAAGTCATGAACCTAGCCCCTGCCCACCTCTGAAAGGGCGCTGATAATACTTCTGCTTTTAGAAAAGGGACTTGCAGGGGCCGGGAGTTTGGCCTAGTGGTAGAGAGCTTGCCTAGCATGCACGAATACCGGGTTCAATTCCTTGGTACCACATACATAGAAAAAGGCTGGAAGTGGTGCTGAGGCTCAAGTGGTAGAGCTCTAGCCTTGAGAAAGTCCAAGGACAGTATCAGGATTCTTTTGTACTTTGAGGTTTTTTTTTTTTTTTTAACAATGTGCATGCATGACCTATATTTTAAAAATATGCCTTTTCCATAATAAATTTAAAAAACTGCAGTGCGACAGCTGCCCTTGGGATTGTCTTTGTAACTTGTATTGGTGCCTGAGCTTGCCAGATTCATTTATTTTTTTTCCCTCAGGGCGGACAAATTCTTGTTTTCAAAACAAAAGTTCCTCCGTTATTAATCACCAGAGTATTCCACTGTGGGAGAATTACGCCTCTGTTCTTTCAGCCCTTTTCTTTTCTGGCTGTGAACTGCTAAACAATCTGCAGTGAAAATGCAGCCTCCCACTCCAGTTGCTGAGGAAAAATTCAAGAAGAGCCTGTAGAGGCAGAAAGCAGAAATGCCCAAGACCTGAACATGTAAAGAATGAGTAGAGCTGTGATTTGGAAAAAAGAGAGGGTCCTGAAATGACTTGCTCAAATTTTGTTTTTAGCCAGAAGCCAGTGGTTCATGCCTAACTACTCAGGAGGCTGAAATCAGAGGGTTGAGGTTCAGAGCAAGCCAGAGCAGGAAAGTTCATGAGCTGCTTATCTCCAGTTAACCACTAGAAAACTGAAAGTGGCTCTATGGCTCAAATTGGTAGAGTACTAACTAACCTTGAACAGTAAAAGCTCAGGGACATATAGCCCAGGTCCTGAATTCAAGCCCCTTGACGGACAAAACAAACAAACAAGCAAACAACCCTCAACTCTCTTATCCCAGAAGGATGTGTGGTGATGATTTATTTTTTTATTTCTCAGGTAACCTCCTCCTTTGTATTATCATGTTTTAAGGATAGCGCTCAGATTTGCTTTAAGCAGCTGCAATGAGAGATGATGAGCTAACAATGACAGGAAGAAAAGATTTGTTGTGCTCACAGATTCCTAGAAACAGGAAACCTGGTCCATCACACCATGGAGGGCCACACAAGGAGGCACCCAAGTAGATCAGAAGGCAGAGGGAGGAAGACAGGCAGGAAACAGAGGCACTTTATTTCCATTTCCACAGGAAGGAATGGATGAGTCAGGGTAAGCAGCATTGTGGTTAGCTCGAATTTCAAAGTGTTCTGGGAAACAAGAGATGTCTCCGATCTTCAGGTGACTGGTGCAAATGGCTACAGGCTGGCTGGGATATGGGCTCTGGATTGATTGATTTAGATGTGAAAGGTGTGTTTTCAGGCTTTGTCTTTGCTGTCTTTAGGAACTTGCCCACTAAGGTCAATATGGAACAAGATGTCAAATCATCAGAATTCAAAAATTTTAAGTTACGACTGCTATATCTCAAGAGGGCAAAACATGGCTGTACAGGTGTCCTGAGCAGGCAAAGTTATTCACCAATAGGCAGATAATATGATGCAACATAGTTTATTGATTTAGCATAGCTTAGCAGAGTTGACACTATATTCTATCTTCCAGTCCTAACTTGCCTAATCCTAATCTGCCTATCCAGCACACCCACTGGACTCACCTCTCCGACATTTCTTAGTCCCGATGTCGAACAGGGCCTGCCCATCAGATGTTAGACGCAGCTCCCAGTCCTGCCACAGTGTGAGCTCTGGGGCTGCACGACGAGTCTCGGTCCTCATTGGTCTTCTCGGGCAAGGAACAGCTTCTGCATGGCCAAAGATCCTCGGTTAAGGCCAGCAGAAGTGCCGTCCCTCATTCTGGGTCCTTTGCTTATATTGGTCCTTGGCTTTCTCTTCTCTGGCCCAAACTCCTTCATGCCTGATTCGGATTGGTTACGCCTTGGCCCTTGCTTGGTCTGGATCGATTACGCCTTTGGTCAGTGGTGCCCAGAGATGTGCTGGTTGTTTACTCTACCTATTGCTCTATCTATTCTGCCCAGATGTCTGTGCTCCTATGATACTACATCTTGTAAGCCAGGCTCCTGACCATTCCTATGGTTACATTCTTACGTGTCCTTACATCATTTTTATCTCTCATGTCCATAAGCCTTTAGGTACAAGTTTGTATTGGCAATATATTTCTTAGTTTCATTTCATTACTGTATTTTATTTAATTACTCTACTCTTCTCATATTATTATATCACTGTTTTATGTCATATTCATTAAATGAATATGATTCATAATATATTACTCATATGCCATTTTCATATTATATTTATTATATCCATCATGCTAATATTTTCACCCTACTAAATGCTCACAATAACAGGTTATCCCAAGCATCAGTTATCCGAGCTAGTAAGTGGGCCTGAAATCTCGACCAAGCCTGCTTGCTAAGTTGTGTGCCTATAGAATTGCATTCATTGACAGAGATAACTTCCGCTGCTGCACTCCAGTACATCATGTCAGCTAGTTAACTTTCACTATAGCACCTCTCAGATTACTATTCAGTGTTATTTGTGATTATTTTATCCATCTCTATGTTCCTGACTGTACTCCCAAGAACACCAGGCTTTTGTCTATATTTTTGCAATCCGCAAGAAGTCAGGGAATCAGGTCTTAGCTCACTGTTGTCTCCCTGAGCGAAGCATACCCAGGTGCTGGAGTGAGGGCAAATGAATGAATGAACTCAAAGGTATGCAGGACTTCAGATTCCACCAGACTTGTATGTTGCCTATACCCCTAACCTTTCCTTTATTTTGGCACCAGAAGGATCATGTTTTAAGGACAACTTGGATTTGCTTTGAGCAGGTACAATGAGAGATGATGGCAGACAGGAAGAAGATTAGTTATGTTCACAGATTCCTAGAAACATGAAACCTGGTTCACCTCACCAAGATCTGTCCAGGTGCCAATGTCTCAAGCTTCTAATCCTAACTACTCAGGAGACTGATATTTGAGGAGCAAGATTTGAAGTCAGCCTGGTCAGATAAATCTGAGAGACATGTAACCTCCAATTAACCAGCAACATGCTGGAAGTGGAGCTGTGGCTCAGGTGGTAACCAGCCTAGAGCAGAAAAGCTAAGGGATAGTGCCCAGGCCCTGACTTTCAGCTCAACATGACTGAGTGGGCAGGGTACGTAGTATTTATATTTTCCTCTCTGGCAAAGGTTGGGCTGCTGTCCCTGTCTCTACCTGGGTCAAGAAGGGATGGCTTTTACTTTCCGTGTGAAGACTGAGCTCCACCCTGATGTCATTCCCATGATATTAGTGCCTTGGCTGTGACTAAGGTGACAACTGAGTACGTGGACTTGGGCTTTTTCTCAGCTGCAGGCAGAACCACATGCCAAACTGTCTATTGCCACAGAAAATACCAGGGGCTGCCAGACAGGGCCACAAGACCAAATTTGAGATGTAAATGAGTATTCCTGGTTCACTTGGGAGAAGGAAAAAAACAGGAACTAGCTCTCAGAGAGAGGTCTTGGTTATGCTGAGTATACACATGTGTTCGCACATGTGCTTCCACAGATTGACAGAAGATGCGGAATGTGGGCCTCTCGCCGCTATGTGCAGGTAGAAGTAGTTATGCCACACCTGGATCTCATTCCTATAGTATCGTGCAGTGTTGCTGAGACCTAACAGAATATGTTACTTTCTTATCGCTCCAGGTTTCCATTCTATTATGAACTAAAAATAGCATTTGTAGCCTGGCTACTGTCTCCTTATACAAAAGGATCCAGCCTTCTGTACAGGAAGTTTGTACATCCCACGCTGTCTTCAAAAGAAAAGGTAAGTTACACTGTATGACTTGCTATACTTCAGCACATCATAAATAAGGAAAGCAGAAGAATGTGGTAAATAAAAAAGCAGGTTATTATATTATAGGAGACCCCCCTGCTTGATTCCTAGTACCCCACAGCTATGCTGACACAATGTTTGGATAATTATGAGCCTCTGCCCTGGGTTGCAAGATTAGGGCTTGTGGGATGGATTTTCAAATTAGATCCTGAGTGGTCTTTGGGACTGACTAGGTCCCCTTTTTCCTCTGCTACCAACCATCCCTGTATTTTAGGTTCTTTTCTGTATATCTGTCTCATCCATGCTTGTGGAGCTTTTTTTTTTTTCAAGGAATGGTATTTTATAGATATGAGTGGTAGTATGTTTCTTTATTTGTGTGTGAGTGCCAATCTTCAGGTTTGAACTTAGTGCCTGGGCACTGTCCCTTAGCCCTTTTGCTCAAGTCTTGTACTTTACCACTTGAGCCAGAGATTCACTTCTTTAAGCTTTAAGAAATTTATTTCATTATTATCATAATTATATGTATATATTATATATGGGTACAACATGATAATTCAATACATGTCTATAATTTATAATGATTAAATCAAGATACTTAACATGTCTATCTTCTTACATGTATGCACACATATACACACACATATTTTTTGTTTAGTTGTTGTATTTTCAGTACTGGGGATTGAACTCAGGGCTTTGCACTTGCTAGTCAAGCATTCTTCCCCTTGATCCATACCCACAGTCCTTTTTAAATTTATAAATAGCATCTTTTAATAATATTGCCTAGGTCAGCTTTGAACTGTGATCCTCCAGCCTCTGCCTCTTGAGTAGCTAGGATTGCAGGCATGTGTTATCTTATCTGGGCATTATATAAGTTTTTATTAACATATAATAATTGTACATAGTTATGAGATACAATGTAATAATTCAGTATCTACATATAATTATAAGAAGACAGAATAATTAATATTTCCATCTCATTATTATTATATATTATTTGTGTTTGGAGCCTTCAAGCTCCTTTCTTCTATTTATAAAATGTGTACTTGTAGTCACCCTCATATGCGTATGAATATAGAACTTGTTGTTTCTATCTGCCTGTAATTGGGCACCAACTACTGAGCTCTCTCCCTCCCTCAATCCCTTCTCAGATTCTAATCTACATTCAGTTTGACATTTTTAGCATCACATATGAGAGAGTCCAGGCAATTTTTATCTTTCAGTGTCTGACTTACTTTTAAAGTTTTTGGTAGTACATATTAATTGTACAAAGGAACTTTATTGTGATATTTTCAAATATGCATATAATGTACTTTGATCAAATTCAGCCTGTCTTGACTTATTTCAGTAAACATAATGTCCTGTAGTTACATCCATTTTTCTTGTAAATGATAGGATGCCAATCTTTTTCTGGCTAAGTAATATTCCACTGGGTGTATATACTATATTTTATTTATTTACTCATCCATTAATGGGCATTTGAGGTTGATTCACTGTTTTAGGTATCATGAAAATATAGCAGTAAAGTACAAAAATCGAAGTACAAAATCAAGGTACAAAAATGGTTCTCTTAGTACATGCAGGAAAAAGCAAAAGCATTTGATAAATTTCAATATTTCTTCATGATAAAAAAACACTGTCAACATATTAGACATAGAAAAAATACTCGGTGGGAAAAGGCGAAAACTTTTCTTGTATTATCTGGGACAAGTAGAGGATCTCTACTGTCACTCTTGATTGGTCCTAATCAATCATAGGGCAGTTAGGCAAGATAAAGAAATAAGGCACACGAAATAGATGAAGGAAAAAATCAAATTACCAATTGATAGGATTCTACATATACAAAAATCTGAAGAATGCACCCATCATCTCCAAGAACGGATAAGTTCAGTGAAGTGGCAGGACACGAAATCATCATGTCAAAACCAGTAGCATTTTTGAGAAATTTTTTTGCCAGTCCTGGGACTTGAACTCAGGGCCTGAGTGCTGTTCTTGGGCTTTCTCAAGGCTAGAGGTCTACTACTTGAGCAACGACACCATTTCCAGCTTTTTCTATATATGTGGTACTGAGAAATCAAACTTGAGTTTCTGTGCATCCGTAGCACTTTTTTTTCCCTGAGGGGTTGGAGAGGTGCCAGAAATCAAGCCCAGGATCTCATACAAGTTAGGCAAGTACTCTACCCCAGACTCAGTAGCTAAACAGATAATCATGAACGTCTTCTCCTTTTTATTTTATTTTCTTACTTTTTGCTAGTCCTGGGGCTTGAATTCAGGATCTGAGCACTGTTCCTGAGCTTCTTTTGTTCAAGACTAGCACTCTACCACTAAGCCACATTGCCAGCCCATCTTCTCCTTTTTAAAGTAGATTTTTGTGCATATTAAGAAAGTGATGACATTTAAAATATATATTATTTATTATTGTTGGCTATAAAACATCTCCATCAATTTAAAGAAAAAATTCGCTCGTAATTTAACTCTTCAGACTAAATTTCCTCATATCAGGTGTGTCTCCTGTCCTTTTGCAGATAACTGTACGATTTTATTAGGACTTTAAAAATAGTTTTAAGGGCCGGGAGTTTGGCCTAGTGGTTAAAGTGCTTGCCTAGCATGCATGAAGACCCAGGTTTGATTCCTCGGTACCACATACATAGAAAAAAGCCAGAAGTGGTGCTGAGGCTCAAGTGGTAGAGCTCTAGCCTTGAGAAAGTCCAAGGACAGTGTTCAGGCCCTGAGCTCAAGCCCAGGACTGGCAAAAAATAAAAATAAAAAAAAATAAAAATAGTTTTAAGGGGCCGGGAGTTTTGCCTAGTGGTTAAAGTGCTTCCCCAGCATGCATGAAGACCCGGGTTTGATTCCTTGGTACCACATACATAGAAAAAAGCCAGAAGTGGTGCTGAGACTCAAGTGGTAGAGCTCTAGCCTTGAGAAAGTCCAAGGACAGTGCTCAGGCCCTGAGCTCGAGCCCAGGACTGGCAAAAAAAAATAGTTTTAAAACTTAACATACACTAGATATGGTAGACATGGTGGGATATGGTCTCAGCTACTTGTGAAGCTGTGGCAGGCTTATTAGTTGAAAGCCAGCCTAGGAAACATAGTAAGACTCCATCTCTCAACCAAACCTTCTCCCCACCCCCACACTAACAATTCTAGGCACTAATGGCTCCTCTCCTTCCCATAATCCTTGCTAATCAGGAATCTGAGATCTGAAGATTGTGGCATGAAATCAGCTCCAGCAAACAAATTTGAGATTCTTATCTCCAGTTAACTAGCAAAAAGCTGAAAGTGTAGCTATGGCTCAGTGGTAGTGTGCCAGTCTCAATGAAAAGCTAACCAAGAACATGTGGCTCTGAGTTCAAGCCCCAGTACCAGCACACACACTACACACACACACACACTCACACACACACACACACACACACACACAGACTTAACAAAAATAAAGTATTTGTATTCTGAGGTCGTAAGCATGTTTGCACATAATCCATGTCTTTGTGCTCTTCATAATAACTCATGGTGACAGAGCTCTTTCCTTGCTGCTAGATACTTAAATTGTTTTCTTCCTGTAGAAAATTCTCCAGTACAGAAAAACTAATAACAACAGATCTGGAGGGGATGTGGCCAGGAGGGATCACTGCTACACTGTTGGTAGGAGTGCAAACTGGTTCAACCACTATGGAAAGCAGTGTGGCAGTTCCTCAAAAGGCTAAACATAGAGCTCCCCTATGACCCAGCAATTCCACTACTTGGCATTTACCCAACCATCCAGAAACAAGGACATACTAACTCCACTAGCACAACAATGTTCACTGCAGCACTATTTACCATAGCAAAGATATGGAATCAACCTAGATGTCCCTCAGTTGATGAGTGGATCAACAAGATGTGGTATTTGTTGGGTTTTTTTTTTTGCCAGTCCTGGGCTTGAGCTCAGGGCCTGAGCACTGTCCTTGGACTTTCTCAAGGCTAGAGCTCTACCACTTGAGCCTCAGCACCACTTCTGGCTTTTATCTATGTATGTGGTACCGAGGAATCGAACCCGGGTCTTCATGCATGCTAGGCAAGCACTTTAACCACTAGGCCAAACTCCCGGCCCAAGATGTGGTATTTGTACAAAATGGAATTCTATGCTGCTGTCAGAAAGAATGACATCGCCCCATTTGTTAGGAAATGGAAAGACAGAAAAAATCATATTAAGTGAAGTAAGCCAGACTCAAAGGAACTTAGGCTCAATGGTTTCCCTCATTTGTCATAATCAGTAGAAACCTTGGGCTCTACTAGCAGAGATTTGCAATAGAGCAAAACCTTGATACATAAGGCCATATAGTATGAAGCTAATTGAAAGGACCTCTAGGATATTGAAACAAATGCCATATAATGAATGATTGTTGTCCTTAATGTACTATGTTATCTCTCATCTCTTTTGCTGTCCCTTGGTTATCTCATATTGTTACAGTATCTCACTTTGTTATCTGATATATTGGATATATTTGTATTTGGTTACTTGAGATTGGATAGGGAAGGGGGGAAAACCAAGATGGGGGGTGGAGGGGAGGGTAATGGGGACCAAGACATGTGAAAGGGTATCAATGTATGTGAATTAATGCACCTTCTCTCTGGGAAATATCATGTAACCCTTTTATTAATTACAATAAAAAATATTAAAAAAAAAGAAAATTCTGCAGTAAACACCACCCCATACAGAGTTTAATTTCTTCCTTATCTAAGAATAAATACCTAAGAGTGGGATTAATGGTTTAACATATTCCAACATCATATAAAACATAAGTTATATTGGTTTCTAAATCTGATTGTGTAGTAGAATTTTTTCAGATAAAATACAATGCCTTTAGGTGGCTTTTGTTGATATTTATTTCTGTAGTTCTAAAGATAAACTCTCTAGACTTCCCCTAGGGGAAGCATTTGGGGAACACAGCAGTCGGATGAGCATGCTGTTGTAGACATTTATGAAAATCCTTTTAGGAATCAGGACCATGTACTCTACCCCAGTCTCAATAGCTGAGTAGATAATCATGAATGTCTGTCTTCCTTTGTCTCTGAAGACTCAAGTAAGAGGAATTTCTTCTTTGTCTTGATTTGGCTACCATCCTACTCTCCTATAATTTCCCCAAATGCTGTCCCCCCACATCCTCCTCAAGCTGTCAGTGTAATTTCCATTGAAGGGTAGGCAAGTGCCTCTTAAGAGCTGCCAAGAATCACTCCCCTAGTGGGTAGTGTCACAGTTAGAAGGCTAGTTGCTGTGACCCCTGGGGAAGCCATGCACAGAGAATCCTGGAGGGCTGCTGAGCCCTCCTGTCCTCAAAGCAAAGCAAACACCGATGTGTTGAACTTCAAGGGAGCCTGAGGTCTCAGGCCCATTGTCTTACTGAACTGCTGGTGCTATAAAACAGCTTTTCTTAAAATGTTGATAAGCACAAAGTAACCCAAAGCAAATAAGTGAAGAGCATAAACCAAATTTAATCCAAATTTGGATTAAAGCAATATTGTACTTGGCTTTGATCCAAGAAAGAACCTCAGTTCTGTTTTCCACCTTACTTATACCTGCTTTATGACCCCAGATGATTTTAATTTCTCCTTGTATTTCAACATCCACATCTATCAATAAAATAACAATCACTTATTTCTAGATCCCGTTCTTTGTTCCCATTGATATATACTTGGAACAGTATTTGTATTTTTGTTTGTTTTTTGTGTGTGTGTGCTAGTACTGGAGCTTAAACTCAGTCCTAGTAACTGTCTCTAGCTATTTTGCCTCAGACTAGCTCTGTATCCCTTGAGGCACAGCTTCACTTCAGGCTTTTTTGGGATAAGGATCTCAGATCTTCCTGCTCAGGCTGCCTTTGAACTTTGAATTCTCAGATATCAGCCTCCTTTGTAGCTAGAATTATAGAAATGAACCACTAGCACCTGGCCTATATTTGGTTATAGATTTTCATGACTATAGAATAACAACATTTTAGAACTGCAAGAACTCCCACTCCTTGAAGACAAGGAAGGTGCCCACGTTGTCCCTGACAGAAAACAGCTATTAGGTTTAGGTATCATCATTATCCTTTTCTCTTGTTTTTGAGAGGGGGGAGGAAAAGGGGGAGGGTCTATGTCTATACTGGGGACCAGTAAGAATCAATGATCAGGCAAGCTGGCAGGCCTAGCACTCAGGAGAAAGGAAAGAGAACAAGATTTATTTGAACATGCCAACTCTGTGTGCATCTGTTTTCTTTGACAGGAAATTGATGATTGCCTGGTCCAAGCAAAAGATCGAAGCTATGATGCCCTTGTGCACTTCGGGAAGCGAGGCTTGAACGTGGCAGCCACAGCAGCGGTGATGGCTGCTTCCAAGGTATTGTGTCAGACTCTTAGACCACTGTGACTGGCAGCTCTGTCAATCCCTCCAACCCGCCCTGCCTGTCACTCCTACCACTCACACACTCACCAGTGAGTGCAATGAGTGCTCCTCATTTTGGGGGGATTCCTTTGAACATCTGGTGGAAACACTGCTGAATCTTTTCTCACAGAACATTCTCTCTCTCTCTCTCTCTCTCTCTCTCTCTCTCTCTCTCTCTCTCTCTCTCTCTCTCTCTCTCTCTCTCTCTCTCTCTCTCTCCCTCTCTCTCTCTCTCTCACACACACACACTGTGTTCAGTGTCCAAAGGTTCCCAAGAGCCATGAAGGACCACATAGGTCCCAGGTTAAGATTCTGGAGGTGAAGCCTGAGAGATAGACCAAAGGGAAGGGGAGGGAGACAGAGGTAGAGTACTGCTCTGCAGGCTCCCAGCGTGCACGAAGAGAGTCCTTAAACAATGGAGGTCACCTGAGTGAATGCATAGACTCATTTGATGCTCATGTGGCCCAACAGATCCAGAAGAGACCCAGGGTCCCAGAGCAAATTGGGTGGTCTTACTCTGAAGGACAGTAACTTTCAGAGTACTGGTAAATAAAGTGAAGGAGGCTTGAAATAAACACGTCTTTTGGAATAGTGCAATATGATCCTTACTTTTTTCTCTTTTCCACTTAGCCCTTTGAAAAAGTCTACTGTCCCCGTCCTAGCTCCTTCTCACAACTCATCATCATTGTATCTGTTTCTTATTATTTCCTCAGACCTGAACAATGAAATTAGTGGAGTACTTCTTAAATTCATCAGGTTGCTCTAGTGTTTCGTGGTAGCCACCACTCCCTTGGAATCCAGATGTGGGGTGGAGGTCCCACTGGGAGTCACTCTGGTGTTTTGGAAGACATAGTAGTTGGGAAGTGAGCTGCATTAGCAAAGGGAGGTTATAAATCCTGAATGGTGGTTCTGGGTTTGGAGGACAGAGGTGGTAGATTTGTAAAAAGGTTTGGGAGAGGACAGTTGATACAGATCGTGGTGCTCCTTGAGCTTTTGACTGGATGGCAGAATGGAGTGTGCTGAGAACGAGCTGGCTTGAGGGTTGGAGCTGGGTTCTCAGTGTCCTGAACTAGGGGAAGGCATGGAAAACAAGGAGCAGGGCTCAGCACATAGGGTCAAATGGCTATTTCAAAAGCCCCTTCTGCCTGAAGTCAAGAAGCTCTTGAAGGACCAGGGCTGGGAAAGGAGGGAGGAGAACTGAAAGGAACAATTCTATTTTCAGAAAAGGACCAGCTTCTTCTGTCACACACAACTATGTCCAAAACTGCATGTAGTGGTATCCACAGGGCTCTCTCCTGCCTTAGGGGAATAGGTACTGGCTAGGTGATGAATCCCAGAGAGCATTTTGAAAAAGAACAGTCCATGTTGGCATTCAGAGGCTATTTAATGGAATTTAAACAGAGCAGTGACTCCCCCAAGAGCTTTCAAATGTGATGCTCTTGTTTGTAAACTGAAAGAAAAGAGAGCCAAAGCTAGGAGTGTGTCGAAAGGTAGAGCGCTTGCCTAGCATGCATGAAGCCCTGGGTTCGATTCTTCTGTAACACATACACAGAAAAAGCCCGATGCGGTGTTGTGGCTCAAGTGGTTGAGCGCTAACCCTGAGAAAGCCCAAGGACAGTGCACAGGCCCTGAGTTCAAGTCCCAGGACTTGGTGAGAAGGAGAAAGAGAGGGGGAGGGGGATGAAGAGAGAGAAGCCAAATCCATCAGACCAGTCTTGTAACCCAAAGTTACAGAAACCCTCTCTCAGTCCCTTTCTTTACCTCATCTCTACCCTGAAGCCTAAAGGAAGATTGGTAATGCTTTTTCCTCTGTTTAGTTAGAGAGCATACATGTGGTGTATTTGTCAGATACATTTGCATTCATTCTAATGGGAACCCATAGCGCTATCCTTTTCCAAGACTGCCTCAAACTAGAGTCTTTATGCCATCCTGGCCAGTCCCTGCCTGCTCTCCTAACTATCAGGAGAAACTTGTGGTCCGAAGATTTCTCCAGCTGGGCACCTAACAACAGTTCCAGACAGTCTGAAATTTGCCTCAGGAAATCACTGTTCATTAGTTCCAGTAAAGTAGCAAGGGACATCTGTTTTGTGTTGAATTTGGTTGCAGACAAGAAAATGTTCTGCTTTGTGGCAGCTTTGCTTTTTCTTCCTAAATATAAATATCTGAAGAGGGGAAACACATCTCTTCCAAAAATAATGCCCTCTATTTTAGAACTAGATGTGTTCTTTGCAGGGGATTGGGGCAGTAATAAAGTCCCCAGATCTCTCCAGGCTGGGCAAGTGCATCTGTGGTTTCCATAGCAACCACAGACAGCACCAGTCAGAGTCAAAGGGTGATGATTCACCAGCGGGTCCATATCGGGTTTTCATGCCCAGTCTACCTGGGAAGCTTTGTGCTTTGTTTAATAGATGCTCAGATGTGCTGAATCGGAATCTCAAGCAGTGAGTTCGTGAATCTCTTTTAACAAGTTCCCCAGATGATAAGTCACTGCTTGAGATCCCATCCAGAGTCAAGGGCACCAGTTGTTAGGGTTAATCAAGTTAAGCTTGTCCTGGGACACACATTTAGCTACTCAGAGCATATACTTTGAAATGGAAGAGGGTGTGTGTGTGTGTGTGTGTGTGTGTGTGTGTGTGTGTGTGTGTGCATGTGTGTGTCCATAGGTTAATGCCAGTTGAGAAAGGTAATAAGTTCTGAGAAACTCATAGTTAAGTGACCTGCCCATTGTGTTTACACAGCATACTTACACAAACCCAGCTGGAGAGCCATAGCCTACTGTAGCACCTAGCTAGATGCACATGCTGTCTTATAGGAGAAGACAAACATTGTTACACAGAGCATGACACTGTGCAGTCATGACTGCAGATCCTACCCAGTTGATGGGATCAAAGAGTCAGACCTTCTTCTCTCTTCTGTTCTTTGGTCCATCCTTTCATGGCTCTAGGAGGGTACTATGGAGCTAACACATAAAAATGAAGATCTTTTGAGCACAATAGTAGTTAATCCTTGTTGGCATAATACTGAGCCCTAAAGGCATGGAGAGGTGTGTGTGTGTGGCTCAAGTAGTAGGGCACTTGCCTAGCAAGCACAAGATCCTGAGTTCAAATCCCATACCAAAAAAAGAAAAAAAGAGGAAATCTGAAGGAAAAAGAACTTTATTTTTATGGTCAGAACCTTATTCCAAGAACTTCATAAGTTTCTGGCCTGACTCAGAAACTTGCTTTTGTTTTCTTTCTAGTAAAAAACAAAACAAGAAAAAAAAAAACCTACCTGTTTATGAATTAATCAGAGGGCAGGCCTTGATTTTCTCTTAATACCTCCTTGAGAGGGATTTTCAGAGGAGAAGAGATAAGGGCAGTCCCTTCTCTGTCTGGGTCTTCCCTTCTCTGGCTTTCCTCCCTCATCAGTGAGTTTGTGGGCTGAGGACTCTAGATGCCCAGATCTGTCCGAGTGCCCCTCAGAGGAATGCCTCCGGTCTCTCTCTTAGCTTGCATGCAGTTAATCTTCTGTTTCAGCTCAGGACTGTGGGACATAACATTAATATTTAGAATTCACCACAGCAACTGGTTTTAGATGCTAGGATTATCTAAATGGTTATAGACAATCTGCTGAAACATTTAGAAGTGTCCTCTGCCTTCTGGTCTCCCAAAGGACCACTTACAACTGAGCTTTCTTTTTATTTATTTTTTTTCCTTTTTGCCCTATTGAGCACCTAGGAATTGCTATGGAAGTGCGCTACCATGTGAGCTATTCTCCTAGCTTTTGAGCTTCACTTTTCAAAACCCATGTAAGCAGAACTGAGCAAGACTTTTCACCAGCATGGATTTACTTTACATGCCTTTGTGACCCAGTGCCTTGTCTTGGGTATCTGTCCCCACCCCCCCACACACATTGTTTCTACTTATAGTGACACCTGCTTGTCTCATTCTGCTGAGTAGAGTTAGGTGGAATCTTAACAGCCAGCCAAACTCCACATGGAGTTGCTGTTTGGATGTTACTTGCCTCTTTTGTTCCATGCTTTCCTATAGTCCTTAAGTGAACGCAAGCATCCCAGGTTGGGCCCAGCCTGCCTGGCTAACCTCAGAGACTCATAGGGGAAGAAAGAGCTGGGCCCTTGCTTGTGGGGAAGGACACCATCTTATTCATGGGTATCCCTCATGCTCCCTTGCCACCTCTGAGGCCAAGCTTTCCTTTTCCTTTCCCTCTCAGCACCATCACATCCTTTGTCCTTCCTTCACCTGTCTCAGCATGTAACTTGTGTTTCCCTGTTGATTTCTTTGCCCTGGACTGGAGTTCAAGTCCAGTGTTGGTGGTTTTCTACTGAAGCCCCTTTGTCTAATTCCAAACCTGCCATTCCTCTGTATTCCATAATTGTTAACAAAAACAGACACTCAAGGCTCCTAGTCTCAGTCATTTTTTTGATAGCTTACCTTTTCTTTGTGTGTTTTTTTTCAGGGAGGGGCTGAACTGGTCCTGGAGACTAAACTCAGGGCATAGGTGCTGTTCTTAAGCTTAGATATTCCACTTTCCCCACTTACTCTTAAAGTTCTCATCGCTGAATATCTGGTTTCGTTTTCATCCCTGCCTGGCCCTGACCCACCCTTCTTGCGATTCTTTTCCCTTTCTATTTGAGGTCTATGAGTCCTACCCTACCTTCCAATCTAGTTCATTTTACCTTACCTTTCTAGCCCTTTTGCTATTATGTCCTTAGTTATTGTTCTGGAAATAGTAACTGTGTATACTGTTACAGAATTTTCTCTTTCCTGCCTCTATTTTTGCTTTTTTTTTTTTTTGGTCCTCTATCTGTGTCTATTTCTATCTATTGAAAGCCAGCCAACTTTTCAAGGTCAAATGCCAATTTCTCCATGAAACCACTTCTGATCCTGGCTAGAACCTTGGTCTTCAAATGGCCTTCTATTGTAATCATTTGTATTTGTCAGTACTAGAGTTTGAAGTCAAGGCTTCCTGCTTGCTAGGCAGCCCTCTGCTGCTTAAGCCATGTCTCCAGTATAGCCAGTTTGTGTCCCTAGTAGGTATTCATTAAGTGCTAAAGGGATGAAAGACTGTTGTACACATTTTCAGTTGCCTTGGTTAATAGAGCAGTGCTTGGCAACAAACACATCCAAAATATTATTTTTGGAGATAAGTAAGCTATGTTATATGTCCCAGTCCACTCCTTCCTGAGGTATGTCTATGAACCTCAGTTTCCACTTGGAAATTGGAATACTGGCACACCCTGCCCCATAGTAGTTCTTAGAAGAGAAGCATAAAGACTTTACTTAACGCAGTGCTCACAGCAAATGCTGAAGAAAGGCCACTGAAACTCACTTCCACTTCTGTTATTTTGATGTTGATTACCATCTTCTCTTTACTATTAAACAGAATAAAACAAGTCAGGTCTTGGCAATAGGAAGTTATTTACAAGGCAGACTCTTCAGAGTGGAGCTGAGTTTTTTATGGCTGTCCTATTACCTCTTATGTGCCCTGTCTTCCTGGTCAAGCCACTCTTCACCTTGGGCCTCCAGTTCCTCCCAGAGGGGCTTGACTTTCTCTACTCCTCCTCTTCAAACCTGGGTCCCTGAGAGGCAGCTTGCCACAGTGAGCACCTGCTCCCTGCCAAGAGAGGAGGAAGGTAAGTTGCTAGAGCAAAGAAAGAATTTTAACTGCCAGGCTCTGCAACCTCATTTCATGGAGGAAACTGAGCCCAGGATGTTGGATGACCTTCCCAACACACAGCTTATTAGTTACTGGCTGGCATTAGAGTGAGGGCATCTCATTCCTAATCAAATGTTCCTTGAATCCCCAAGCACCTTCCTTGTGAATGTTTCAAGCAGATATGTCTTGGCTGCTTTCTGTTGGGTTTTTTGGTTGTGGTTTATACCACAAGTCAATAACCAACTGGTGCTAAGGATTTTAGAGTTATTCCCAGCCTTGGATACTTTACCACTGTCCTCAAATCTTCTAACTATTTAAAATCAAACACCTGTAGCTGGTCATTCTGAAGGTTCATTTGTATACAACACACACACACACACACACACACACACACACACACACACACACACACACACCAAGAAAGCAAACAAAAATCTGCTAGCGTAGCTGCCAAGGCAGACTCTTACCTGAGGCAAGAGTCCCAAGTGTATGTTGCGTTCCTTGGAAGTGGGGAAGCATACCATACTCATCTTTGCCCTTCTGCAGAACTTTACACAGCTTTGTGAGCACCTCATAAGAGTTTGCTGTAAGTAAAGAAATGGCCATGTGAATGAATGAGTACGAGAGTGAGTGAGCAAAGGAAAGAGACGAGGACCAGTGACTTCTTCCGACACCTGTTGGTGTGGTGCGTGGTGGCCTTGCCTTTTTTGTTTTTGGATTTTTTTCATTGTCCTCTTTTACCCTTTATCAGGTGACTCGACTCTTTCACTTTGTCTACTCTTTGGACCTCAGAGAAGGGCAGGTAACCCCGTTGAGAGGTGTGACTAACTCCAAACTGATCCAGTAGGGTAGGGAGGCCAAGCAGCCCTCTCTGCCCACCAGCCCCTGGTCTGGATCAGACAGGTGTCTCCTCTCCCTGACACTTGTGTGTGAGCTTGTGTGACTCCATGCCAAGCACATGGAGCTGGCTTCTATTTCATCATCCTACCAGAGCATCTCTTGTGTGTTCATTTGGTAGCATCTAACATGCGATTAACTTATTTGAGGATTTTTCTTTGTTTAAATGCCTGGCGAATGAATTGAATTGAATTACTGATGCTATCATGGTAGAAACTCTTATCTCTTTTTCTCTGTTTTGTTTGTTCAATTTTATGTCGCAAACAAGGCAGGGTCTTTGTGTGGCATGTTGATAAGGAGCCTGTCTGGCACTGATGTGGAGCATGTGGAACAGAAGAGGTTAACCTACAGGGAGCTGGGTACCTCATGGGATTTAGACCAAAGAACTAACTTTTCTTGAATTACCAGTGGGAAATGTGGTTATGATGCTGGCTTTATCATTTGCTTGACTTACTAAAACCTTTTGCCTTTATTTGTATTGTCCTTAAGTAGCAAGCATCAGATACTATGTTTGCCTGTGACCTAGTGGCAGCTCCAGGGTGAAGGGCCTCGTGGGGGCTTGAATCATTCTGTTTCTGGAGAAACTGTGTCTTTCCTCGCAGCTCTGTGTTCATTTTTCTTTTGTTTTGTTAAAAGAAAAATGTCCCCACATTATCTTTTTTTGGTCTAGATGGCATTTTATTTGTCAATACCATGTAATCCTTATGGTTATGAAATGGATTCTCTCAAGATGACTTTGAGAGAATTCTGTGGGTGTTACTGAAAATTAAGTTGTACTGACTTCCTAAAGGTAATGTGTGTTCCTGGTTTCAGGAATAATAATTCTTTTTATTATGTTGTGTATGTGTGTGTGTGTGTGTGTGTGTGTGTGTGTGTATGTGTGTGTGTGTGTGTGTGTTCACACACTGGCACTGGAGCTTGAACTCAGGGCTTTGGTGCTGTCCTTTAGCTTTTCATTCAAGGCTGTTGCTCTACACTTGAGTCATAGCTCCACTTCCCAAAATAATAATAGTTGTTATAATAGTATATTATTGTATTATTAATAATATATTACCTATGTTAATAATTGCAATACAATTAATATAATATATAGCAGATTGATTGTGTGTGTGTGTGTGTGTGTGTGTGTGTGGTACTGAGGTTTCAACTATAGGCCTCAGGCTCTCACTTGGCCTTGTTGCTCAAGTCTGGCACTCTACCACTTGAGCTATAGCTCTACATCTGGTTTTTAGGTGGTTAAGTGGAGATAAGAGTCTCATGCATTTTTCTGTTCAGGCCAGTTTCAAACTTTATCCTCAAATCTCAGCCTCCTGAATAGCTGAGATTATAGACGTGAGCCACCAGCATTCTGGTTGCAAAATTCTTAGCAGAAAGTAAATTCATTCCTACTTTTGCCTTCCAGAAAAGTCTGCCATCTTGTTGAGGCACTTTCACTTCTCAGATACATTCATGACCGTGAGTGTACACAGGAGACTGAGTCCCCATCTCTTTAGGAGAAAAAAACACTGCAGACTCTGGAGTGGAATGAAATGATTGTGCTTAGTGGTGACAGATACCCAAAACACACTTTCCTTTCTACTTTGTCCTCATCTTTGTCCACCCGAGCTCTCCCAGAGCTGCTTCCTCTGGGACACCTCACCTTTTGAAAATATCCTATCTGTCTTCTGCTCCCCTCTAACATTCCCAGACACATTCCAAGGCCCTGTGCAAAAGGATGCTTCCTCCGGTCTGCAGCCCTAGCTTTGGAGTGGGCAGGAGTTCCTTCTGCCATATATCATTCAAGCTGCAAGTCGATAAATGGTCATATCCCTTCCTTCCTTCTTTCCTTCCTTCCTTCTTTCCTTCCTTCCTTCCTTCCCTTCCCTTCTCTTCCTCTCCCTCCCTTCCTCCCTTTCTCTCTCCCTCCTTTCCTTCCCTTCCCTTCCTCCCGTTCTCCTTCCCTCCCTTCCTCATTTCCTTGTTTCTCTTGGCAGTACTAAAAGTATTAAACTCAAGGCTTGCTTGTGCTAGGGAAGGCATACCTCCAGTATTTTTGTTTGTATTTTGCTTTTGAAATAAAGCAAAGTGGTGGATTCATGGCTATGATAGTTAAGAAAACAATTTGGAGGGAAAAGCTAATTAGCAAAGAATTCAGAGTTAAATATAATTGTACGGGAGGTAAAGCAAAGCAATACAATGGGGTATGGAAACTATATTAGAAAGTCAGAATGGTTGGAGAAAGATACTCTGACAGACACAAACACATTTCACTGAATCTAAAATTATTACTTTAAGTGCCACTAAGAACATACCACTTTAAGTATCCCACTTTGTTTGAATAGGAGGGGAAAAATGAGGTGAGGGGTTGGGGGAGGGAAATGGGGACAAAAACATAAGAAGAGATATCAATGTATGAGAATTAATGTACCTTCTATCTGGCGAATATAACTGTAACCCCTCTATACATTAAAATTTAAAAATTAATAAAAAAGAACATATCACTAAGAAAGTATCACTAATTGCCAGTAAAATTACAATACATGCTTTTAAATTTAGACTGTTTGCTACTTATTAAAGACATAGACAATGAAAGGGAACATGGAAACATAATTGGTAAAGGCCTTTCTACCCGTATTCCTTATTGTCAGAATCTGCTGTATTACTTTTCGACTTAGCTCATCCATTTATGACCATGCATACCACGTTCTACTCCTTTCAGTGCTGCAATGATGTAGAGCCATTATTTCTAGAATTTTTTTTCCTGTCCCGGGGCTTGAACTCAGGGCCTACGCTTGATCCCTGAGTCTCTGTGTACTCAAGGCCAGAGCTCTAACACTTGAGCCACAGCACCACTTACTGCCTTTTCTGTTTATGTGGTACTGACGAATCGAACCCAGGGCTTCATGCGTGGTAAGCAAGCACTCTACCACTAAGCCATATTCCCAGCTCTGATTTTTTTTTTCTGGGGCTTGAACTCTGTGCCTGGGCTCCATCCCTGAGCTTTTTGCTCAAGGCTAGCACTCTAGTACTTGAGCTTTTGTGCCTGTTCCACCTTTTTCTGAGTAGTTTATTGGAGATAAAAATCTTACAGACTTTCTTGCTTGGACTGGCTTAGAACTACCCTCCTCAGATCTCAGCCTCTTGAGTAGCTAGGATAATAGATATGAGCCACCGGCACCTGGATATTTCTAGAATCTTTATTTATTCTGCTGATACTCATTCTGCCAGTTCTGATGCTGCTACTTTCTTGATTGTGCCAGAAAGGAACAGTGAAATGTGTTTTAGACAACCGGAAGTTATATTCCTTTCTCAAGTGGTCTTTAAGTGGTTTCTTACTTGAACTCTTAAGCTTCCATGGTCCACTTGTGACATGAGGAATAATAACTGAGTACTTTCATGTGTGGGTGGTGACAGGCACATCAGGGCAGCAGCCGTTGTAAGACTCATCCCAGTTTCTGAGATGGGAAAATAATGTGCTTTGGAATCAATGCAAATCATTTACAAGAAGTCTAGGAGTAGGTGGGAGCAGTCATTATTCTAGTGACCCGGCGATGACAAGGCTGTAGGTGGATGACTCTGTGATTCCTCTAATCACTCCATGTCAGTTGCAGGCATCTGAACCACACTGAATGGGAGAAGGCAGGGAGAAGGGTCAGGCCTTTTTCTTCATCTCTCAGGAAGAGAAAATACCTTTCCCAGAAACAAATCCCTTTGAGTTTCCCTTACATGTCGTTGACCAGAACTGCATTATAAGGCCATCTACAGTTGTGGGGAGGGGGGAGGTTAGGACTGGGGAAAATCTTTTGTTTTTTTGTTTTCTCACCATTTCAAAAATAGGATTGTGGATGACATTTGGATAGCTAGCTAATTATGTATCAATACAATACAATTTGATCAAGTACAGTTGGGGTACACTAAGTTGAACAACCCAGAATACTGAGAACTTCTCAGAGATTTATTAAATCATGAAGAATATATGGGTATTATGCTTTTCCATACCTAGGGAAACTTAACATTCCTATAGGAAATCACAATTTTGTGGGAAACACTGCTTGTTCTCAGAAGATGATGGTTCAAAATAATAAAATGATCAGAGTGGGACTACAGGTTCATGGTAAAGTGTGTGCTCAGCATGCAAAAAGTCCTGTGTTCTATCCCCAGCATCCCCCCAAAATTTTGCTTCATTTTGGAAGAAAATAGACTTTTCCAATCTGGAGAATTTAAGACACCAGAAAAGGAGAGAGAGATCTCAAGCAGAACAGAGCTGAGCTGAAGTAATAGAGGAGATTGAGGTTTGTGGGAGAAGAATAGGAATGATATTTTGAGTCAAGCCTGAACTGGACTAAAAAGCTTACAAATGAGAGAGCCATGTTGATTTTAGACATCTCTGTTTTGACTGAGAAGGCTAATTTGTTTTCAGGATTCTTGTTTCCATGCCCCTGTGATTTCCTCTAGCACAGGACTGGGTTGGTACTGAGCTATTATTATCTCCTCTTTCCTAATCCTGCCACTTCCAGTCTTCATGATGCTAGTGATATTGGAGCTAGACTGACTGGCTTCTGGGATTGAAATTGAGCCCTTTGCTCAAATGGACCTGTGCTGCTTTTTCTCAGATATATTGCTGAGCATTTTTAAGAACTGGCAAAGTACATCAGTGGAGTTTAGTTCTTATCCATTGATTTGAATAAGGGTTGTGGGACTTCTCCTTGTCCTCCTGTTGATCAGACATGATTTTTCCCTTCTCTGATTTTGACAGCAGCTTAGATGTCTCAGAGTCATGGTCCTTATATTTGACATTGTTGAACAACTACTCTACCTTGGGCACTGTGTATCTGAAGGGCAGAGTCTCATTAGGGCTTTACCAGCATCTCTCCAGGTAAGATAGGGGTATTCAAGTGGGAAGAGGTCAAAGATAGTTACCTGCTAAATTACAGGAGTGGAATGTGAATCCAGGTCTGACTTGAGAACTATTGTTACTCATCACATTCTGTGGCTTCAGTAAGGCACATCTGAATTATTTGTACCTTTCTCTTCTTACATTTTGTCAGAAATAGATATTTTTGCAATGTCCTAATAACACCTAGGACAGTGTGTGTTGTCCACAGAAAGTAATCATTAAGTCATTACTGAAAAGATAAGAGACAGCACCTAGTCCCTAAGTTCTAGTCCCAGGACTGGCCAAAAAAAAAAAAAAAGATGAATGAAAGAGTGTATCATAGGTTCATGTAGTGGCACAGATCTATTAACTCAGCATTTGGTAGTCTCCCCCTAGTCTTAATCACCCTATTAGGTTTCCTCACCTAAGCATGGAGATCTCTCTCTCTCTCTCTCTCCCTCCACCCCCACCTTTCTCTCTGACTGAGATACACCTGAAGCAGTGATCCTTTCCACTGTGAGAGGATCTGTCACCAGGCAGCCAGGACCTTCTCTTTATTATATTATTATAAGATGCAATTGTCTTGCTTTCCTAAACAAAAGAACAATTGCCACCCCCCATTCCCCTACCCCCATTGAGATCCTGATATCCTGGCTCCTTCAGAGGATGAAATAGTTAATCAGCAGCAGCAGGGACGTTTTGTGGGCTTGAACTCAGGACCTGGGTGCTGTCCATAAGCTTCTTTTGCTCAAGGCTAGCACTCTACCACTTGAGCCACAGCTCTACTTCCAGCATTTTGATAGTTTATTGTAGAAAAAGAGTCTCAAGGACTTTTCTGCCAGGGCTGTCTTTGAATTATAGTGCTCAAATCTCAGCCTCCTGAGTAGCTGATTATAGGCATGAGCCACTGGTACCTAGCTTGAGCTATTTTTTTTCTGGTCCTGGGGCTTGAACTCAGGTCTGGGCTCTGTCGCTCAGCCTCTCTGTACTCAAGGCTAGTGCTCTACCACTTGAGCCACAGCATCACTTCTGGCTTTTTCTGCTTATGTGGAACTGAGGAATTGAGCCTAGGGTTTCATGCTAGGCAAGCACTTTACTACTAAGCTACATTCCCAGCCCCTGGGCAGTTTTTCTAAGTATCATCTTTCTCTTCCTGCCTCACTACTTTTTGAGTTATATGAGGCTCAAGTGCCACCGTAAGCGAATGTGTCATAGAAACAGCTGCACAGAAGAAAGTAAAGAATGCTGTCACGCAATGAAACAATGTTGTCTGCATTTTATGTCTTTTGGAAAGAGCAAGGGATGAGCACATAGAAAATTTGGTTTGGGTTTTTCTAGCCGGATTCTTGTGTACTAAGAACTGAGAAGAACCTAGCCATATATGGATTCCAGCTTGTGTAACCACCAGGAAAGCAGCCAGCTGTGTCTGCAGTGTAGGGACTGTGGGCAGAAATTGTTCCTTGGCCCTTGGTAGATCTGGGGCTTCAGAAAGCCATGGGCTGTCAGGAAGAGAGAAGAATAATGACTGAGACTTAGAGGAGGCCCTGAAATGTGCTGGGCTTGACTTTCACTGTGTCCAACAAGTGCCCTCCGATCCCTGCTCCTTTGCAGAGACATCATGGAACTTGATTTTGACCTTTCCCATCCTCAGAGCAAGGCTCCCTGGGAACCTGTGGTCAGGCCTCTGATGTGTACCTTCCTGTGTTACATCCAGGGACAGGGT
This sequence comes from Megascapheus bottae, assembly GCF_031878675.1. Taxonomy (NCBI): domain Eukaryota; kingdom Metazoa; phylum Chordata; class Mammalia; order Rodentia; family Geomyidae; genus Megascapheus; species Megascapheus bottae. The sequence continues at coordinate 22,947,846 of NC_143515.1, forward strand.
GCCTTATCGGAGAGACTCCGGAGCTTCAGCATGCAGGACCTCACCACCATCAGGGGAGACGGTGCCCCAGCTCCCTCAGGCCCCCCACCCCCAGGGTCTGGGCGGGCCAGCAGCAAGCATGGCCAGCCTAAGATGTCCAGGAGTGCTTCTGAGAGTGCTGGCAGCTCAGGTAGGTGTCTCTTTCCCTTTCCCTCTTGCCCATCCTGTAGACCTCATTTTCACTGAGAGGCTCCCTTCACCAAATGACAAGCAACCTGGCCCTGCCACAAACAGAAATGTCTATCCAAACATCTTTGGGGCCTAGCACTATTCAGGCCACATCTGCCCCAGGGCAGGTTAAGTCACTATACTAAAGGGTTCAATCTTCTCCATTTGATTGGTTGGGAAACCAGGGGTATTGAGTGATGTACCTGGACCAGGCCTAGAGGCATCAGGCACATCTCTTTTTGTTCTCTGTGATCTGAACTCAGGGGCCTTACCTGTCCTGAGCACCTGAATGTCTTTTCTCACCCACCCAGGGCTGGCAGCTGTAATAGCCTTTCTTCCTGAAGAGTTCCTGACCCTTCTATCACTCCACTGTCTCCTTCTCTTCCCTGACCACCCACTCACCATGCACCTCAGCCCCTCCTGACTAAGGGCACACTAGCTCTAAGGTCTAATTTGGGGGGAGGCAACACCTCTACCTCCACTGTCTTAACTCTGGTTGTCAAGCACCCAGCACAAGGCTGCCCCCATAGAGATTGACCTGGGAACTGTGTTCAACATGCTGAAAGAATCCTGGACCCCTCCCCAGAGGCCTCCATAGGTCTAAAGTGAGACCTACACATGTGATGCTATGGGAATTAAAGCATATTCAGAACCTCCTGGCATCTGATCCACCGGTGTGGGCTTCAAGCTCCTGGAGGATAGAGCTGTGGACTCAGGAGGCAAGCAGCTGGGCTAGGACTCCTGGGTTTTTTTTTTCTTTTTTTTTTTTTGCCAGTCCTGGGCTTGAGCTCAGGGCCTGAGCACTGTCCTTGGGCTTTCTCAAGGTTAGAGCTCTACCACTTGAGCATCAGCACCACTTCCGGCTTTTTTCTATGTATGTGGTATCAAGGAATCGAACCTGGACCTTCGTGCATGCTAGGCAAGCACTTTAACCGCTAGGCCAAACTCCTGGCCCCAGGACTCTTGGTTTTGCATACTGTTCCTCAAAGTGGTTTCAGGCTCTCAGGAGCTCAATGGTGCCGCCAACAAAGGATAATGGGAGGGGTGAGGGTGATACTGGAGCCCCCCTTGTCATGGGAGAGGAGGGAATTGGATCATTCTTTCAGAACATGCAGAGATGGGCTTCGTGGTAACCCAGGACAGTTGGCCCCGGTGTCCAGGGAGATGTGGTGTGCAGGGACATCTGGTCCACAGATATTGATACATCCTGTCTGACTTTGGGTTCAGAGAATAAGCTGTGGACATAATGAGTCATACTCAGACCTGAAGCCTAAATCTGTTGACACTGCTTGACATTTATTTCCTCTCAGGAATGCTCCCTTTGCTTCTACCCCAGGTATGAAGACTGTAGCAAATGTTCTAAGCTAGAAGCAGGGCAAGGCTGGAAAGGGAGGCTTGGTTGGGCTTGAGTTGAGGACCACCTTAGGAAAGGGTTATCTCCTGAGAGAATTCTCAGCTCTAGAACCTAGAGGGGAACCTTCAAAGTTTAGGCAGGAAGGGACCTTAGGTTATCACTTAGTCTGACCCTCTGACTTTACCCTCTGATATCACCAGCATCATTTGCTAGGAGGCTGCAGCTAGGTTAACGAGGAGGTTGGTTTCTGGTTCAGTGTCCAAAGCTCACTTCCCCAAGGACCATCCAGGCTTCATTGAGCAGTGACAGCTTCTGCCTGCTATATACATACCACCCAGAAACTTGACTGGCTCACTGGCTACTGAGCCTCAAATGGAAACTGCATCCCAGAAGATAAAGGCGTGGGCTGATTTGTTTTAGTCTTGGCTCTGCTGCCTTCCATTAGCACAGCTGGTGACACCCCCTGCCACATCCCAGCACTCTGGCAGCTGGGAGGAGAACCAGCTGTGTTGCAACATAACCAGCCCCCCACTGCCCTTTCCTCTTGGCCTCAGCACCTGTGGCTTCACAGCACAGAGAAGGAAGGTGTCAACCTCCCTTCATGGAAGCTGGGGAAGCCAGGGCTTTGTGTCTCTCTCGTCAGGTGTACTGGGGCCTAAAATAAAAGCCATTCCAGAAAGGAAGACAGGTGAAAGATGGTGAAATATCTACCCAGGAGGCTCTAGGGCTGCAGTGCCTCTGAGGTGAGGGTCAGTGGCCCTGTGATGTCTAGCAGAGGCAGTCCTTCCACCCAAGGCTGCTGTGGCCAGGGAGAGGAAAAAGCACCTGAGTGGGGACTCTGACTGGGCATCTGCTCTGCTGGTGACACTAGGCCTGCACAGATGCAGAAGATGCAGAAGATGCCATATAAGAAAGAGACACCACTAGGTAATAATGTTGCTTGTTCCTCCGGGCACTACATTCCGCCTCAGAACTTTTCCCAAAACAATTCCCCAGAAGGTCGCTTGCAAGGATTTGACCTTGACTCAGGCAAAGGACCCATGCTCCTTTACTTTCTCTTTTGGAACAAGGCCCAGTAATCCATAGTTGGCCTGTGTCTTGAAGTTGTGAGGAGAGAAAGCAAGGTTATTTGCAAGCCCTGGGCAGGTGGTGAGCTGAGAACAGTAATCTTGGGGAGAGGTCTCGTAGGCAGAGGACTGGAGGCCCACAGAGCTCTGGACAGTCCTTGGAACTGACAATTAACTGACAGTTAAATGGTACAATCACCATGCATTTACTGAGAACTTACTACATGGCAAAGCCCAGATTTACACCAATGGAGTAAAAGCTTTTCCAATTAGGTCTTCAGTCAAATGCCCACACACTAATGCATAGGTGTTCAGAGGTCAGGCCAAAACTTTCTGAACCAGAAGGCCTGGAGAAAGGGTTTCTGGAAGTTGGAATGATTTCCTAAAGAAAACTTTGACCCTAGCTAGGCACTGGGAGGAAACACCCATAATCCTAGCTAATCAGGAGGCTGAGATCTGAGGATCACGGTTCAGAGCCAGTCTGGGCAAGAAAATCTGTGAAACTCTAATCTCTAATTAACCACAAGTGGTTCAATGTGGTAGAACGCTAGCCTTGAGCAAAAGAGCTCAGGGACAGTGCCCAATCCCAGAGTTCAAACCCCATGACAAACCAAAAAAGAGAGAGAACTTTTGCTCTATCCCTATCCTTCGTAGGGCTGTCACAAGGACTGGTGACAGTATAGTCTAGCACCTGGGAGGCAACTGAATCTGAGATGTTCCCCTTCCTCATCTTGTTTTCCCTTCAAAACTCCGCCTTGCTGGGATACCTGCATTGAGCACCTAGGACTCTCAACCTTATTCTGGAGTGTCTGTTTCTCCCATGGGCTGGCTCCTGTGGAGTGGGGATCTTGTTGATGGCTCCCCTCCCCCCATTCCCACAGTGTGTACCTGCTGCTCTACCTGCAGGACCCGGAAAGGTGAGTAGCAGCCAGCCCCCTTGCAGCTTGCTGGGCTCTTGCCTCAGGAGGAGGCTCTAACCGAGAACTGGCACCTGGCCTTGGGGCTCCCTTTCAGCTGCATGGTCCAAGGAAGGAAACAGGGACCTTAACATGGAAATTAGTTGTGGCCAGATCTCAAGAGGCTGCAGGCAAGGTGTCAGCCAGGCCTTAGTCATCTGCAGGTTTGTTGAGCCTGCAGAGTCCATTCAGTGTGGCTCTCATGACTGTGGCTGTGGCTGTGGCTATGGCTGGAGACCCTAGTTCCTTATGACGTGGGTGGCTGTGGGACTGCCTGAATATCCCTAGGACAGAACAAGTGGCTTGGTCTAGAATAAGGGATCTAAGAGAAAGGATGGGCAGAAAATTAAGATACCTTTTATGACCTGATTTTGGAAGCCACACCTGCCAGGCCTGCCGACTTCTGCTTATGGGGAACAAATGATCAAGTCCAGCCTATACTCTAGGGGAGGAGAATCATTCCCACCTCTCAAAAGGAGCAGCAAAGAATGTAGGAAGCCACCGCAGGATCTTAGGTCCCCGTGCTGGGGTAGTGATGACGGGACCTTACCAAAATCCTCTGGAGTGTGACCATGCTCCAAAGTTCTAGGAGGTTCTGGGCCTGGTGCAGCCAAGGGAGCCCACTTAGTAGCCGCTTTGCCACTCACCAGCTGTGCAATTTTGTGTGAGTCACCTAACTACTCTGAGCCCGACTTGCTTCCATCTTGAAATGAGGATAAAGCTCACCACCTTCCTACCTCCCCGCACTGTTGTACAAAATAGCCATGAAGGAACTTTTTCAAGAACAACTACTCAGCAAAGAGAATTCAGAGAGAGGATGAATCTGGGGTCTCCCCATTCTGGATCATTCCTACCCAGTATATGTGAGTGACAGTCTGGTGGAGCCGCAGCTGCCCTGCCATTGGCCGTGCTGACCTCCAGGGCCTGCTCCTTGTTTGCCTAACCTTAAGTGGACACCTTGGGGGCCAGGAAGGATCTAAACTCCTGGCTTCCCCATGACCCCTCCTGCCTCCTCCCTGAGCAGCTGTCCTTGGCTCTGGAGGCTGGAGGAGCCATCCTGGCTCTGCTGGCAAATGCAAGGAAGAGAGAAGGGCACACAGTGGCCTGGTTATTGCCTGTGTGCTCCCCCCGGGGCTGCAGAGTCACTGCTTGTTCCTCCCATGTCCACACGGGACACAAAACTACATGAACATTCTGCTCTCCATCTCATTTCTTTTCTTTTTGCCAGTCCTGGGTCTTGAACTCAGGGCCTGAGCACTGTCCTCGGGTTTTCTCAAAGCTAGAGCTGGACTTGAGGCACAGCATCACTACAGGCTTTTTCTTTTTTCTTTTGTATGTATATGGTATCAACCCGGGTCTTCGTGCATGCTAGGCGAGCACTCTACCACTAGGCCAAACTCCCGGTCCTCTCCCTCTCATTTCTTAGCAGTAAATGTTTTATGTAATGTTTAAGTAAAGATTTAAGTAAATGTTTTAAATGTTTGCACGATCAAGGGGTATTGAAGGGCTGCAAATCTAAGGTAAGCAATGCACAGAAACTGCTAAGCAGAGACACAGCTAGAGAATAGTGTTCTTCCCTGGCTCCACTAATCACAGCACCTCCCTCTGAGCCCTCCAGGCCATATTGGAAGTTGAGGGGCACACAGATTTTTTTCAGGGCTGGGACTTAGGTGACCATAGTTATTTCTACCTGTTCACCCTTTAAAAGTTTGAATTTGGGCAGGGTGTTGATGGCTTATGACTGTGATCCTAGCTACTCAGGAGGCTGAGATCTGAGGATCGCAGCTTGAAACCAGCTCTGGCCGAAAGTCCTTGAGATTCTTTATTTCTAATAAACTATCAAAAACTTGCAAGTAGAGCTGTTGCTCAAGTGGTAGAACACTAGCTTTGAGCAAAAGAAGTTCAGGAACAGTGCCCAGGCTTTGAGTTCAAGCCCCAAGACTGGCACCCCACCTCCCCCATAAAAAAAAGTGTGACTCTTGGCTGGCAAGCAGAAAGCCCTGAGTTGAATTCTTGATACAGAGAACTAAAAGAGAGAGAGAGAGAGGAAGAGAGAGGGAGAGAGGGAGAGGGAGTTTAAATCTTTAAATTCCATGACTGCTAATCCCAGAATACTGTCAGAGGAGACCAGGAAGGGTGACACATATACAGTTTCATCCTTTGCCTCTGTCACTGCTCTGGGCCATTCGGAGAAGCCTTCATCTGCTGTGACACCTGGTGGTTTCCTAATCACAAGCTGCATTCCAGCCCTTTAAATATAACTGCAGCTGATTGTAGGAATGGTTAGGAGTTTTGGCAGGCTGCTGCCTACAGAGCAGAACAGAGTTCTGGATTCAGTGGTTCTCAGCCCCAGATTGGAAGGGGGTTGGCTGGGCTGGCATCAGGCCTCTTTTCTAAGGAGGGGCAAGCCTTATTCATAATCTAATAAACTAGAATTCCACTGCCATTGCCCAGGCAGCTTGTACAACATTTCCTGCCATGGCCTTGGGCAAGTTAGTGTCCTCTCTGGGCCAAAAGGACAGGACACTAGGGGGATGGTGTTGGGGAAGGCTTGTTTTGCTGCAGGGCAGGAAGCCAATTTCTCAGGCATCAGAGTCAGGGAGAAGATCCAGGGAGGTCACAGACGCTTCCCCTATCCCCCGATGTTACATGGGAGGGGGGGCTGATCCCATCATAACCTAGGTAGGCTCAGAACATTTAGGGAGCTTGTCAAAACTCAGGATCTGTGAGCACAAAGTAAATCCAGTTGGGGTTTGGGTTGGAGTGGGTGGGGTGGGTGATGAGCTATTAAGTACTTCAGAGGCCTCCAGGACTAGCCTTTTCATAGTTGCACATGTTTCGGATCCTAAGAGAACATTCTTGTCCCAAACCAGCACTAATCTTTCTGTCTGTCCTTTCCTGTTGTTTCCTGCATGCCTGTCTCCTTTTCTTCATGCTTTTCCTCTTTCTCCACCACACCCACTCCCCCCGCCCCAATCTACCTCGATAGAACATAGACCTGAATTCAGAATCACTGTGTGTCATTAGTCAGAGAATTTTACCCTCAAAATTAAGCACGTGGGACAGAATAGTTTCTGTGGGTTTTCCATCCCCAAGGATGTGGAGCTAATCTGTGTTCTTTTTTCTCTCCTCGGTGGCTGCTGGGGATCCGGATGTAAGTGTTCCAGAAAGGCATGTTCCTCACACACATTAGCCGCCTTCCATTAACCCAGCGTGTGCTGTGGGGCTGTGTTTGCTAACCAGAGAGTGTTGTGCTGCGTTGGAGGCTCCCTCAGGTCTTTAAAGGGCTTAGCCTCCCAGTTTCCCCTCCTCACCCTCAGGTGGAGGTGGAGAGGTAGAGCTTGAGGCCTACCTGCTCTACCATGCTGACATTGGGCTAGCTGCTCACTCTTTTGCTGTAGGAGACAATAGGAATCCTTTCCTAGAGGCCACCCAGTCTTGGACACCTTTGTGGCAGCTCTGCAAATGTGAGGCCTGTGCTTATGTCACTTCAGGCTCAGAGGAGTTGTGGCCATGACCGATATGGGAGACCCTGCTCCCACAGAAAGCATCTCAGAGATCATCAGGGTACTTTCAAGGTGGGAGTTCACCTGTGGGAATAACACTGAGGATTGGTCTCAACCTCAACTCAACCGTACTGAGTACTGTTGCACTCAGTAGGCCATGTTGTATGATCCTCCTCCTCCTCCCTGTGCTAAAATGGATAGAGTATGCCTGTGCAACCACATATGAAATAGTAAATCAAAGTGAGAAGAATGGAGCTGGAGGGAAGGAAGTGGACAGATGAGATGTGGTGAGAAGCAAAAACATCAAATGCGGGCCATCAGGTTGTGGAGGGTCAGGGAAGCTGGGCTTCCTCACAGCCACTGCAGCATGAGCACCATTAGTTAGGACATGCAGGGCCCGTGGTGCCCTGGGGCTCTGGGGCTTAGCTCTTGGGTCCCAAGAGTAAGATTGAGTATTATAAACAACACTCTTGGCAAAAAGTGTTGGGAGATAAGAGTCTCACAGTTTTTCTTGCCCAGGCTGACTCTAAGCCTTGATCCTCAGATCTCAGCTTCCTGAGTAGCTAGGATTATAGACGTAAACCACCGGTACCATTTAGCAGTCTCCTTTTTGTAACTTCCGGCCCTAGCTGCCTGTGCTGGCCCACCTTGTCCCCAGGCTTTGCTCAGCAGAGTAACGGTTTCAACTCCTGCCTGCCTATGTGGATTCATTCTGACTGCTAGGGACCAGAGTATCATTTCAGTTCAACCCTATAGTCCTTGTTCAAGGATGCCGTGGAAAACATTCTCAAAGGTGGTGGTGGTGGTGGTGGTTATTATTATTGCCGTGTCTAAGTTTTCTCAGCCTCAGTGCATCAGACCTGGTGAGTGGGATAGATTGTTAGATCCTTGAGGATCTTCCATGCCGCAGCGATTGGCATAGGGAAAGCCTCAGAATGGGTTGAGAGAGAACAGCATATGCACATGTAGAGGCCTAGGCTAGACAGAACACAAGTTCACTTCCACGATACAGGTTTGTTGCTAGGTGGAGCTTGGCCAGACTGTTTTTAGAGTTCAGTGTTGATCCAGGACCTTTAGGTGCTGGGCATCCTTGTCTCTTCTTCCTGTTGTCAGGCTAGATCTGTCTGTATCCAGAGGAATGTCCTGGGTGGTTGGGGTCAAGTTCTGAGTGGAGCAGATCTAAGCTCTTTGAGATAATGCCAGGGTTCCACTTAATTTAGTGAATGAGTAGCCATTGTGCCCAACCCTGAGTCAGATGTTCAGAGGGAATGAGGGACAATCTGCCATGATCCTACAACCAAAGGACGTTTTCTGTTGGGCTGAAGCAGTGAGAACTGACATAGGACATGATAACCGGGGCATCTGACACAAGCCTTGTGGTATAGATGATAAGTGCAGTTGGGGCCTCAAGCTGTGGAGGCCCACAGACTTCAGAAAAGTCTCTCTGGATTATAGTGTTCAGACTCAGTAAGATCCAAAGAATCCAACTGATTTGGGCAGGGGAAGAGAGAAAAGCATAACCTACACTTGGAGTAAACAGGCTGAGAGAAGCAGAGTAAAAACAAAACAACAGAACAACAAGGGGCCTTAATGACTTCTGAGCAGTGCATTCTGTCCACCCACCATTCGTCTTTGCAGCCAACAGTGCCCTCATGCTGCCCCCTGCTGGCTACTAGTAGATAGGGCAGCAGAAATTAGAAAAGCTGCTCTAGATTCAGTTGTGAGCTTTATTTCATACCTCTGATTACTAGAGTGCAGCCAGATCCCTGCTCATGGAAAAAGCAGGTTTGGGGCTGACAGGTCTTGAGTATCCAGGCAAGAACTTAGGTTTCTATTTTCAGACCTTAGGGTGGTTGGACTTGATGGGCTGAGGCCCCTTTAGCTCAAGGTTACAATAAGGTGCAAAGCATAGAAAGATGCATCTGTGGATGTCAGATTAAGCTGGTATAGGCAGAGAATGCTTTACATCTTCACACTAAGAACCTTCTGACTAGGCAACATCAAATAGATTGCATCCAATGAAAATTAATTCTCCAGCTTTTCCTGTGGATTTCTTCAAGGAAAACTGAAATAGGAGTCTGTCATTTTATTGGAGTAGTGAGGGGAATCTACATTCAGATTGCTTCTTTGCTTTTCTAGGATGGGCCTTTGAAATGACAAATCTGCATAGTTTTACTTAGGGTTATTCCTGGCATTTTACAGCCTGTCTCTTGAAGAATGTTTGAATATACAGAATAAAGCTCTGTCAACAGTGCTTGTAAAATGTACTATATAGAGAACCACAGTTCTTCCTTAAAGAAGACCTCCCCTCTCCTTTCTAATGAGGTTCTTTCCAAAGCATTCTTCAAGTGGCGTCCAGAGCTTCAAGCTGCAGGGTTTGGCATATCTTAGGACAGCTGCTGCTTCTCCTAGGGAAGTGTGCCCCTTGAAGTTGTTCAGTAGATTTGGAGCCCATGGCTGTTTCTGTGTGCATCATCTAGTCTGCCTCACAATTACATTCTCACAGTTCTGAACACCCCACTGTGCCCCGTCCTTGCTGGAAACCTTATAGACTGGTACTTCCACAGACATGGGACCTCAGCTGTCCTAACAGGCCTGGCTTGTGGTGCTGTCTCTAACCTTGCCCTGCCCCTCCTCCTTTTCTCCTTTTCACACTGATCCCTCCTTGCTGTACTTTGTCTCCTCCATGTAGATTGTAAATGGACATTAAGTGGTTGAGGGAGATGTGAATGAGGGTGGTGTGAAGACCTGGGAGCCCCACCAGGTTCAAAACCCACTGGCGTTTTCTGACGAGGAGGAGGAAGATCTGCTGGAGTTCATGTACAAATATAAGACACCGAAAAAGACGGAATTTCCCCTGGAGGTATACTGTGTCTGGGACTGTGGGTTGGAGCATGTGTTTGTCCAGGGCGTTTGCCCTGGAGATCTGGGGGTGCTAGGAGACACATTTGTTGGAATATCCAACATCTCTCAAGTGCTTAAGGTGACATCAAATAGGCAGGGTAACAATTTCCAAAGGCATTCCAGCTGTTAAGCACATAGCAAAGATTTTAGACGAACCTTCCTCCTCACTCTTCTTTCTGATCCCAGAGGGCAGGTACTTTGCTGGGGGCTTCTTCCCATTCCCTACTCCTCACCAGAAATGCTTCAATCAGAAATGTGGTGAGGGCATGGAAAGGCATGAGCAAGAGTAATAGGGGAGAGAAATAGCACAATGAAATCCCTTTGTACAAATAATATATGCTAATAAAATCATTTTTAAAATGGACAGGCTAACTAATTCTAGGAAACATAGTAAAGCATTTAGCTTTTGATTGTTTTTCCCCTAAGTATCAACAATTAACCTAAGATGGTGGGTCACTGAAAAGCAACTCAAAGAAGTGTTTTGGTGGAAGAAAAATTCAGAATGTTAATTGACAGTTTTTTATCCACAAGGCTCATTCACTACTCTATCTCCAAGACATGACACCATTTCTGGTACAAATTCAATCCAGATGACATGGGTACTGTGGATGTGATGGGCTCTGGAAGGCGGAGGGAGGAACCTGGAGCTCTTGAGCCTAATCGTGACGCAAGTAGGAAACCAACTGTCATTCTTTGGCTTGGGCAAAGCCAACAGAATCCAGGGACCTCAGAAACTTCCCCTCTACCTGCTTAGCTCCTTCTCCTGTTCCATATTTGCTGATTTGCAAATCTGGAACAAATTGAGTGTCCCGATAGTAGAGGCCTCTGAGAGTCAGATGAAATTGAAATGCTTATGACACAAATATGGTGGCTCAGTCTTCCTGTTCATCCTCAAGTGGTTGCTGGGAACGGGATGGTAGTTGGGACCACTCAGTGTTCAGCTCATCATATTCCTTTCCAAGGCTAAGTGTATATGAGGATCAATTCTTTCATTTCTTTTTGTGGTGCTAGGGATCAAACCCAAGGCCTCCCACCTACCAGGCAAGCACTCTAACACTGACCTGTACACCTGGCCTGTGAGGATCAGTTCTGTTTACCAGAGGAGTCCCATCCAGGACCTAGGAAGAATGAAGCATACCGGGGGTGTGGGCAGGGATGTAGTGGGGGTATAGATGGCTCTCTGTTTACTGTAAGAGTCAAGGGGGAGGTGACTTATGGAGGTGAGTTACTCTGCTTCTGAGCCTTGGTCCTATCCTTAGGTTGGTGGTGGACACTTTCTTGTGGCGAGGCTGCCACCCAAGGACCCTGTGTGAGTACCTGAGCCTGCTCTGTGCTTGATTCATTCCCTCTTCCTATGTGCCTGCCTGGCATGGAGACAGACACCATAAAGTGGGGGTGAGCAGTATATGGATTTGCAATCAGGAAGTTCACAGTCTGGTGGGGAGATAGAAAAGAGAACATACTTTGCACTGGGTGCAAAGGCCTTAGCCTTGAGGCCATACGAAACAGTCCTAAGAACCAAGGCTGGGACTCTGGCTATGTGTGCTTGGGCAGTGGGGAGAAGGGCTCAGCAAGTGTTTAGCCCAGGACTTTAGAATTTTTAAATTATCATTCTAAAGGTGATGTACAAAGGGGTTACAGTTACACAGGTGGGGTAAAGAGTATATTTCTTTTTGGACAATTTCACCCCTTCCCCTCACTCTCCCCAGAAGAATTTGGAGCTCCGGAGAATTAGATTATTTGGTCAGAAGGAACAGGAATGTGGAAGAACACAGTACAGACACTGTTTTTTCTGGCTTTAGAGAAGTAAAAAGGGATAAGGGATGGGAAGTAGATAGTGCTGTAGCCAGTTCTGTGAACCCTTTGCGTGTTATGCTAGCTCCTTCCCTTTCTTTCATTTCATAACTCCTATAATGTGTGCATCCTCTGGATGGGGGGGTGTTCCCCACGATACTTGAAGCTGATCTTTGCCTTGGTGGTGTGGTTTTTCTGTGCAGTAAATGGTTCCACGTCCAGAATGAGGACTGGCAGCTGGATGATAAAAACTTAAAAGCATGTACCAGGAAAACAGAGACCAGGTCCCAAAGGAGCTAACTGAAACAGGCGAGGCGAGGAGGCATTTCTCTATGAGTCACTCCTTAAGATCACTTGCTTCTGAGATAGAAACAGGAAAGATGTGTCACTTTTCAGGCCAGCCATTCCCTTGGGAGACCTCAAGAAGTAGGAGAACATGAAGAACTCAAGAGGGAGATGTCACCTAAGTGTGTTCAGCTTCACAGATGTATGGGGTGCAACTCTAGTGTGTGATTCCTGCTGTGGACACCCGAGAAAGACCTTAGTTCTTCCCACTAGCTCACAACCATGTGAGGAGCTAAGGATGTCAACATTCCTCTACCCCCAGGTACTGTCTTCAAAAAAACTCACCCATGCCCCACTGAAGGATGCCCTTTTCTGTTTTCTCTACCAGGCACCGCCTAGAACCCTTCGATCTCGCTTCAGGAAGAAAAGTACCTCATCCTCAGCCACTGAAACCACGTGAGTGAATGAGATGAGCCAACAACACTGGATCCAGAATGTTTCTTCTCTGCCTTAAAGAGCTAGTCATTAATAATACAGAAATCCGCAGGCTGGGTGTGCTTTGAGTGTATAACCTCACAGACATGGCCTTTGCTCGCTCCCCTCTTCCACCTTTAAGAAATTTGTTCTTTTTCTTCTATCTCTGTCTCCCTCTTTCTGTCTCTCTCCATCTCTGTCTCTGTCTCTGTCGCTGTCTCTTTTTCCTTCCTTAAAATTTTGCTGGGGAGAGCCAAAAGGGCGAGGTCAGGGGTGAGCCTTTAAGTCTCCTGAGGTTAGCCATCTTCCACAATTGGATTGTCTTTACAAACGGCAGTGTTTTTAGAAATGCAAGCAACATCACCCCTATGCTGCTGAGATGTACATTTGTAATTTATTTGTTGCATATTTAGTTTTTAGTTCTGTAAATGCAAATGAAGCAGTTTTTTTTTAAAACCTTTTGTTCTTGGTACTAATATTTTGGACTACAATGTACAGATTTATGGCTTTTGGCTTTATATAATCAATTCACAAATGCTGCCAGTGGTTCTAATAGCTGAGGAAACAAAAAAAAAAAGGAAATATAAACAAACACTTTTGGTTCTGGACAATGGCTCCCATGTGCTTATAAAGGTCCCAAATCCAAGTCAGTAGAGCCCCTTTTCCTGCAGGAAGATGGACCACCCTGCTCAGATGCTTATGTAGTCAACCGAGGGAGGTCAGGAGAGGAGAGGCTGCATCTTAGCAACCGGCATGGGTATTGGTGGGAGGCTGGGGAATCATTCAAGGATAAGGGAAGAGTCAGGGAGCTCAACTCTTCCTTGGCAATCAGGATTGGGGATTCCCGAGTCCTTTCAAAATGTATTGGGCTTGGAGATTCACAGATAGTGACTTTCTTCATAGTGATGAGTGCTGCAACTCACGTAGAGGAACCTACAATCTGAGCACCTTGTTTTTAGAGAACACTAAGCAAAAACAAACACACAAAGCTAGAACTATGCGTTGTTTCAGATAGTGTTAAAATATATGATATGTATGTGTAACAATACAAGTTTTGGAATGGCAAGTTCTGGAAAGGCTCTTAAGATTTAGGGGCAGCTTAAGGTACCCAGTCCTCAGTCCTCTTCTTTACCTGTGTGGAATGTGAGTGGACTTATACTTGTGACACTCTAGGATTTGAGGCATTTTCTAAATGCCAGGATTGCTTAGTAGAATAAAGACATCAAAAACTTTGGGAAGAATCTGGTTTAGATGACATTGTGATTTGAGGTAGCTGCCCTGACTTCTGGGAGCTGAGCCAAAATGTAGGACTAGTGTATTTGTGCTTAAGAGTTGATGTTTTCTTTCAGTGTAATGCATGCAATGGTCACAACCCAGTTACTCGTATTTGGATTGTGTCTGTTCATAGATATGCCCAGATGATTAGTGTTACATGCCACATAGAGCTGTCAACCGACAACAGACAGGCCTAATCAGACCTGTTCCGTTACTTAGCTACACAAACATGCATCGATGGCCTTTGCTCAGGATGCATTCGCTGGATCTTAGCCACTTCACAAAGGGTTTAGTTGCTGCCCTGGCATACGTATTTAATACCACCTTTCCATAATTCCTCTGAAGGTGATTTTGTAATTTATAAAAAGGATTTAAGAATAGAAGCTTAAAAGCAAATTTGTGGCTGTACTGCTCACTGTATTGTCCCACACCTGTCAATATTGAATCTGTTAGGAAGGACAGAAAATCTGTTCTCTTTCAAGCTCACCAAATAGCTCCAGACAGGAAAAACATTCTTTACCATATGTTTACTCTCTTAGTTGGGAGTACTCATAATTATCAGAAACCAATGGGGGAGGAGGGGAGAGAAGCTTAAGCAGCTTTTTAGCAAAATGCCTTTAGCAGTAGAGTTTTAAATCTTATTATATTTTCATCACTTTACAATGGAAAATTCTAACAAGGCTAGACTATCAAATTTGCACTCAACTATGCCAAAAACAGTTTGACGACACTCTACTCAGACATGCTGTATTACTTCTCATTCAAGATTTAAAAATCACAAAGGTATCCAAACTGTTGTCTTAATGTAAATGTATCTATTTTTCCTTCAAGTGTTGATGAGGAAATAGATGTCTCTCAAAGACCCATTCTACAAGTGAGAGAAACTGTCAGTTCTTTCTGGCATCACGTGTTTACTTATCTGACAAGCTGTATATTTGTGTATGGATTTACATAAAATGTGAATGCCTATCTGTGTACACTTAGTGGCGTGGTGTTCTATCTAGAGGAGAAAAAAAATATGAATGTTTTTATGGATTCACAGACACAGGCTGTTTACAAACTGCCAGTTCAAAAGTCTGTAATTTTCCCCATGTCATAATTTTTTTTGTTCCTTGCCGTTGACTACCTGTTCCATTTCTGAGGCGGTGAGATGTGGTCTTATGCTTATCCACTGGAGAGCTTTGTCATAATCCCTCCTGGCTTTGTGTGAACAGCTTGCTCACTTAGCTGGCCTTCACCATGTGTCTTCCATGGTAAACTGTCCATGTGTTTGTGCTGAGCAGTACAGCCCACCACGACTATTGGTAAGGCTTCTGGGTTCACCTGCTCAGTATTTGAAATGGCGAGGGATGTGCTTTATTATCCCATAACATATGCTCTGGATGGTGACTGCGCACACTTCCTCAAGCTTATTTCTGATTCTCCATAGAAGGATCTAGAATTAAATAGTAGACTGGACTGTGTATTACAAGGATGTAAAATTACAGTATTCCAAAGGCTGAAGTTCTGCTGTTTTGTTATAATGCCTGATATACATCTTGAATAAAGTCTTAAACATTTTTCTTTAAAAAATTTTTTGTAGTGCTGGGTTTATGAAGAAAAGTATTTTTTTTTTAAATGAAAGGTCACAAGGATTAGAAGCTAGTGCTCAACCCCTATCTGGCTAGAGACTTAGCCCCATGCTCACTGCATAAAATTACTGTGATTAAAAAAAAGCGGGGGGGGGAGGGAAATGGGGACCAAGACATGAGAAAGGGTATTAATGTATGTGAAGTAATGCACCTTCTATCTGGTGGACATAATGTAACCCTTCTCTTAATTACAATAAAAAATATATGGGAAAAAAAAAAGGCCAGGAGCATGGCCTAGTGGTAGGTAACATGCTAACCTAGCATGCAAAAGCCTTGGATTCGATTCCCCAGAACCACATCCATGGAAAAAGCTGGAAGTGGTACTGTCGCTCAAGTGGCAGAATCTACTTGTCCAAGGACAGTGCCCAGGCCCTGAGTTCAAGCCCCAGGACTGGCAAAAAAAAAAAAAATAAAAAAAAAAATAGCAGGACCAGCAGTGTAGCCTAGTGGTAGTGTTTACATAATATGCACAAAGCCCAAAGCCCGAGGCTTAATTATCAGTACCAACATACACAGAAAAAGCCAGACGTGGCACTGTGGCTCAAGTGGTAGAGTGCAAGCCTTGATAAAGCCCAAGGACAGTGCTCAGACCCTGAGTTCAAGCCCTAGGACTAGGGAAAAAAAAAATAGCAGCTCACACTTGTAAACCTAGGGTGAGATCTAGGGATTGTGGCTCAAAGCCAGCCCAGGCAGCAAAGTGTGTGACTCTTATCTACAACTGACCAGCAGAAAACCAGAAGTGTTGCTATGGCTCAAAGTGGAAGCATTGTCCCTGGGTGATAAAGTTCTGGAACAGAGCCCAGGCCCTGAGTTCAAACCCTACAACTGACATCCTCCCCCCCAAAAATACATATTTTGAAATGGTTTGATTACACAAACATAAACCTACCTGAGTGACTTTCACAGCTTTAGAATGGGTAAACTGGGTAACTGAAAACACAAATTCATTGATGGCAGTTTTAATCCTATTGAAAGTAAGACACTGGTGGGTCATTTTGTTCCTTTTAGTGTTTCTTCATCTTCAGTGGGGTGAGCACCTGTACAGCACAGGGGAGGGCAGGGTAGCATACGTGCAGGGCACTGTAGATAATGAAGTCAGTCCTTATCCTCGGTAGCCCTTGTCTTAAAAACAGGAGCCAGTATACTCAAGCTCCATTCTTTGCTGGAGGTTCAGAAAACATTAGTTAAATACAAGTTAATTTTCTTTGCTTTGACACAAGTAGCAAGAGGAAAGAAGCTGGGACTGGGAATGTAGCTTAGTGGTAGAGTGCTTATCTAGCATGAATGAAGCCCTGGGTTTGATTCTTCAGTACCACATACACAGAAAAAGCCAGAAGTTTCGCTGTGGCTCAAGTGATAGAATGCTAGTCTTGAGCAAGGAAAAAGAGGGGAAGAAAGGCTGGAGAGGAATTCATTTAGGATAGGATGAATGTCAGTGGAACAAGATTCCCACCAGAAAGTTATAAAATTTAAAAGCTGAGTTGCAAGTGTTATGAATTATAGAGAACTTCAATGTGACTACAGTCATTTGTTGACTAAAGGCAATATTTTTATACTGTTAAGACAGCTGAGCGAAATATACAGTTCCAAGGAATCAGATTGGGGTTTGGGAACATAACAGCCATACTCTGTGGTAATTTACTTGCCACAGAGTGGTGATTCACTTCAGGCTTTAGTTTTATCAAATTTAAACTAGGGGTAAGTCAAATGGTATCTTCTTTGCAAGGTTGGTATGATATTGAGTTTTGCAGCTATGTACCCAGTATTGTGGCTATATAGATGTTTTATACATTATCCATATATGTGGATACACTATCTAGTACTTGAAGGTCACACAGGTGACCTTTCAAGCTTTCTAACAAAAGCTGTTTTACTGTCACACTATAGGATTAATTTTAATAAGCTATCCTATCCAAAAACAAAAATTCTATTTGTGAAATCACTCCTAAACAGTGTGTCCATCGGCCCATTTCTGCATGCTGAGGCCCTGCTTGCCAGTCCTGTCCCAACAAAGTACACTAAGGCTCCCCACTCCTTCCCCCACCCCCCAAAAAAGCCTTAAAGATATTACATTGGAGCAGAACAGTAAAAGCAGAAGCTGTGAATCAGAGATTGGTATATGTGGTGGAGTGGACAAGGTAGAGTGCCCCTGTCTAGAGCAGCATAAAATCCCCTACTGATGAGCACCACTATTCACCTCTGCCTTCCCTGACATACAGGAGAGATCCAGGCTTCATGGATCCAGCTGAAGAGGTGGCTCCTGAGTTGCCAGGCATGTTTTGTCGCTCTTGTTGTTGTCAGTCATGGGCCTTGGACTCTGAGCCTGGGTGCTGTCCCTGAGCTCGCTAGCTCAAAGCTACTGCCCTACCTCTAGAGCACAGCACCACTTTCAGTGTTCTAGTGGTTAATTGGAGATAAGAGTCTCAGGGTCTTTAGTGCTCAGGCTGGCTTTAAACCTTGGTCCTTAGATCTCAGACTCCTGAGTAGCTAGGATTATAGGCGAGAGCCATTGTGCCTGGTCCAGGCTTCTATTTTTAAAAATATGACACAGTGTTTGAGCTAGCTTTCTACCTTTCCTGACTTGTGATGGTTTTCCTCATCTGAGATACCTTGTGCTGGGCACTGACGGCTTACACCTGAGACTGAGATCTGAGGATCATGGTTCATTTGATGCCATCAAGGGCATGGAAGTGAAGTCTGTAAGACTCTTATCTCCAATTTTAACCTCCAGAAAACCGGAAGTGGTGCTGCGGCTCAAAGTGGTAGAGGGCTAGCATTAAGCAGAAGAGCTTTAGGGACAGCACAGCACACAGGCCCAGAGTTCAAGCCCCACAACTGACAACAACAAAAAAAAGAGAGATACCTTACAACTAATTAAGTCTAATCTAAACAACTTGTTCCAATGCAGTCATTTCCATTTTGTAAAAATAATATAAACTTGAATGTCTAATCCACTGAGTTTTAACTGTATACAGTATATTAATTACAATAATTTTAATTATCAATCTCATCACACTTTTTTCCACTATCTATTTTTCCTAAATTTACATAGCAAGTTCATACAATTTACACCCAGTTTTATGCTTTATTTTTGCAGGCATCAATATACACACATACACAATTAATAATTGAAAAATTGTGAACTTTCTGATTTACACTTTCAGGTTTGTTCGATCATGGTACTTCTGGTAAGGATCATCAACATACCAGTTCCGCCTCCTCCAGAAAGATGTTGTCATTTTATCTAACATTTTACTCTGCGTTTTATTGCAGAACACCATTTCCCTTAAGCGTCTTTTTCTTGCACTTGTCTTCTTCCATAATTTTTTCTTATAGCCAGCCTGTGAGGTAATATTAAAAGACATGCAAAACATTATGAAGAAAACAACAGATAATATTAATAATTCATGGTTTATGGGACCAATGGGAAAGGAACAAAAACCCCGATTTCTATTGAGGCTGGGATGTTTTTCATCCCTGGGCAGTTGGGAGAAAAGGCAGGTGTAGTTTGAAAAAGAAGTACCAGTAAATAATTTAATATTTTGGAAGATTATGTGAATTCACAAGCCTAATGTTGCATTAACAAAAGAGGATCAAAAGTCTGGGGCTACTCTGATTTACTTAAGAAGACCCTGACTCAAAAAACAACAACATCTAATCACAACCAGCTCTTTGGGAGCATACCTTGGTCCCATGAGTTCAAGAACACTAGGCATCAGGAAGACAGGAAGGAAGGGAAGGAGGGAACTAAACCAGTTGTGACTGGCAAAGAACAAGGTAATGATATATAACAGCTAACATTTCATGCATTATCTTACTTCTTTAGCAATTTTTCCCCTCAGTCCTGGGGCTTGAACTCAGGGCCTGAGCACTATGCTTGGGCTTTCTTCAAGGTTAGCGCTCTACCACTTAAGCCACAGCACCACTTTTGGCTTTTTCTACGTATATGATACTGAGGAATTAAACCCAGGTCTTCGTGCATGCTAAGCAAGCACTCTACTAGGCCAAACTCCTGGCCCATTCTTTAGCAATTTTCAACAACCAACATTTTTTTGTGGCCAGTCCTGGGCCTTGAACTCAGGGCCTGGGCACTGTGCTTGGAATTTCTCAAGGCTAGAGCTCTAACACTTGAGCCACAGCACCATTTCTGGCTTTCTTTCTATGTATGTGGTACCGAGGAATCAAACTCGGGTCTTTGTGCATGCTAGGCAAGCACCCTACCACTAGGCCAAACTCTCAGCCCAACAACAAACTTTTTTTATTTTTATTTTTGACAGTCGTGGGGCTTGAATTCTGGGCCTGGGCATTGTCCCTGAGCTCTTTAGCCACAGCACCACTTCCAGTTTTCTAGTGGTTAATTGGAGATAAGAGTCTTATGGACTTTAGTGCCCGGGCTGGCCTTGAACCATGATCCTCAGATCTCAGCCTCCTGGATTATAGGGGTGGGCCACTGCACCCTGCAACAAATTTTTTTAATGCCAGTCTTGGGACTTGAACTAAAGGCTTAGGCAATGTCTCTGAGTGTTTTTGCTGAAAGCTAGCATTCTATTTCTTGAACTGCACTCTACTTCCAGTCTTCTGGAAGTAGTCTCAGGAACTTTCCTGAGTTGTCTGGCTTCCAACCAAGAGCTTAGCCTTGGTAGGATTATAGGTATAAGCCATTAGCACCTAGTTACAACATACTGTTATTCCTTTACAAATTAAAGAACAATTTCATAGAGAAGTAGAAAAATGAAATCTAAGAGCTAAAAATGAATTCTTGGCCACACATTCACCAACTTTCCTAAAGTGAGGATGATGCATGAGTACTGTAAAGGAGACAAAAATTAGAGCTATCTGGATAAAAATACTTTTGGGGATTTGAACTCTGGGTTTAGGCACTGTCCCTGAGCTCTTCAGCTCCAGGCTAACATTCTACTACATTGCGCCACAACACCACTTCCAGTTTTCTGGTGGTTCAAAGCCAGCCTGGCTAAGCGAGTCCACGAGACTCCAATTAAGTACCAGAATACTGATACGGTGTTGTGGCTCAAAGTGGTACAGCATTATCCTTGAGCACAAAAGCTCTGGCACAGGAGCATGGCCTAGTGGTAAGAGTGCTTGCCTAGCATGCATGAAGACCTGGATTTGATTCCTCAGTACCACATAAATAGAAATTACCCAGAAGAGGTGCTATGGCTCAAGTGGTAGAACAGTAGCCTTGAGAAAGTCCAAGGACAGTGGTCAGGCCATGAGTTCAAGCCCGAGGACTAGCAAAAAAAAAAAAAAAAAAGTATACTTCACACCTGGCCAGGAATTTGGCCTAGTGGTAGAGTGCTTCCTTGGTAACACATACATAGAAAAGCAGAAGTGGTACTATGGCTTAAATGGCAGAGCTCTAGCCTTGAGAAAGCCCAAAGACAGTGCCCAGGCCCTGTTCAAGCCCATGACTGACCAAAAAAACTTTCTTTCATTAACAAATTAATTGTACAATGTTTTTATCTTTGGTATTTATATACAAACAAGCATACAATGTTCAGTTAAAATTCATTTCATCCTGGCCGGGAGTTTGGCCTAGTGGTTAAAGTGCTTGCCTAGCATGCATAAAGACCCGGGTTCAATTCCTCGGTACCACATACATAGAAAAAAGCCGGAAGTGGTGCTGAGGCTCAAGTGGTAGAGCTCTAGCCTTGAGAAAGTCCAAGGACAGTGCTGAGGCCCTGAGCTCAAGCCCAGGACTGGCAAAAAAAAAAAAAAAAAATTTCATTTCATCTATAATTTTGTAGCCTCCATGACATTTTCATTTATATACTAATATAATTTAGAAGAAATTTTGATGAACCAGGCCATTCTGTGAATGCCATGCTGAACTGGGGCAAGTTATTATGATCATTTTCTTTATACTAACTCCAGTACTATAGATCTAACAGAAAGGAAGGCAAAAAGAACCCACTTCTTTTTATTGAGGGCCAGACAGGGACCTGAACTTAAAACTGGTAGGATAATAAAAGGAAAGAAATGTGGTCTTATGGTTCAAACACAGAACTCAACTATTTGAACTTCAGCTTCTTATTAGTGTAGGAAATAATTACAATGTCATATATATATATATATATATATATATATATATATATATATATATATATTTCCCCCCGTTGGTCACAGGGCTTGAACTCTGGGTCTGGCTAGCCCTGTACTACACTGAGCGACAGTGCCACTTCCGGTTTTCTGGTGGTTAACTGGAGACAAGCAATGGACTTTTTTTTTTTGTGGGTCATAGGACTTGAACTCAGCCTGGCCATTGCCCCTGAGCTCTACAGCTCAAGGCTACTGCCCTACCCCTTGAGCCACAGCCTCACTTCCCATTTTCTAGAGGTTAATTGGAGGTAAGAGTCCCAGGTCCTTTTGTGCCAGGGCTGGCTTTGAACCCTGATCCTCAGATCTCAGCCTCCTGAGATTACAGACGTGAGCCACCGTGCCTGGCTTTCCATGGACTTTTATGCCTGGGCTGGCTCTGAAACAGTGATCCTCAGATCTCAGTCTCCTGAGTGTCTAGGATTACAGGTGTGAGCCACCAGTGCCAAGCGCTCTCCCGCTCTCCCTCCCTCCCTCCCTCTCTCTGTCTCCCTATGTACATATATGTGTGTATATATATATATATATTTTTTTTTTTAACTAATGTTTGCACCTTATTTGCATGGATTCAGAGATGCCTGTCAGCTGGTATTAAGGCATAGCAATGTAAAAGCTACTGCTAAGATAGGCAAAGACAAGTCACAAATAGGATCAATGAACTCTGCAATGTCTTAATAGCCTACTCTCCCTCTTTTTTAGTCAGGTAATAGTATAATGACTCACCTTCCTCCTTAACCATAGGCCAGAATGAAGTCGAAGAAACCGATCGATGACAGCTTTTACAGTTTTTCTTTTGCCTTTTTTTGTACTGCAGTATGTGACAGTTCTGACTGGCATCTTCAGGACACTGGGAACCAAAGGGACCACTCTAAAATATAATTTAGAAACATAACTCAGAAATCAGACTGTCTGAATACGAAAACTCATTGTGTTTATTTAGATCCAGTGTTTATAGATGCTGCTCCACTGGATTGGAGCTTTTAATACAAATGAGTCATGACACAAATAAGAATAGCAAATGTCTCAGGTTGGGGGCAGTGCCAGAGTGCCTGGTCAGGCAAGTGCAAAGGCCCGAGTTCAAACCCTGTTTAAAGAAAAAAAAAAAGAAGCTGGGATTGTGTCTTAGTGGTATTTGTCTAGCATGTATGAGGCCCTGAGTTTGATTCCTTAGTACCACATAAACAGAAAAAGCCAGGAATAGTGCTATGGCTCAAAGTTGTAGAGTGCTAGCCTTGAGCAAAAGCAGCTTAGGGACAATGCCCAGGCCCTGGTTCAAGCTCCAGGACTGGCAAAAAAAGATAAAGCAGCTATCCAGTTGCCCAGGAATGTAACGCAGTATCAGACCATGTGCTGATCACATACAAAGCAATAGGCTTGACCTCTAGCACCAAAAATAAAATCCTCCTCTTCACTACCAAGAAATAATCTTCTATTATGTTATGTGAAGTAAGGAGTTTCACTGTTAACCACCTGATTTCTTACCTATCTGCTCACCACATTATAAATTCCTGAGGGCAGGGGCCTATGGATCACTACTGTAATCCTAGCTACTCAGGAAGCTGAGATCTAATGAACATAGTTCAAAGGTAGCCCAGGCAGGAAAATCCATAAGACTCTTACCTCTAATTAAGAAAAACTCACAAGTGGAGTTATTACTCAAATGACAGAGTATTATCCTTAAGTGAAAAAGCTTAGGGACAACACCCAGGCCCTGGGTTTAAGCCCTGGACCAGCACACAAAACAAAACTCCTTGAGGATTTCGATTTACTTATTTTTGTGTCCTTTCTGCCAAGTACGATGCCAGACACCTAGAAGTGCTTAACTATTTGCTGACTTCATGAAGACTATACCTTGTCCAGCCTTGTTTGTTCATTTCCACTTCTCCAGACAGCTTCCATCCAGGAAAGCATATACACAACACTGAAAGTGAGCCCTGGAGAAAGGCACAGTAGTGATACAGTGTACTTTCGTAGCTTGCACAAGGCCCTGGGTTCAATGAGCAGCACTGCAAAAAGGGGGGGTGGTGTTCTCTACCTATTAGTTCTTGTTGCAGGAAGCTAGATATGTTCATATCAATAAACTGCAGGTAGGCAAAGAATATCATGGATTTCTAACATGTCTTTCAGGCAATTCATTCATTCATTCATTCCAGAGCCTTACATCCCAGGCAAAACATTTTATTGCCACACTCCCATCCCAGGCATGAAGATTTAAGAAATTTAAAATGCTATGTACCATGTTTACCTATTAAGGACTGTTGTAGTATGCCCACATGTCAGATTTCTGACAGATGTGACAAGCTGGGAAGCAGAGGAAACAACTGGTGTCTGAATATGACTGAAATGGCTGGGGAGCAGAGCAGAATTAAGGCAGACATTCTTGGCACAGTTTCCATAGGTTGAAGATGCCAAAACACTAAGAGGCCGAAAGATTCCTGTAGAGAAAAGTATATACTTAATGTAAGTTTCTAAAATATGCATCCAAATATTTAAAATTAAGTAACGCATCAAAACATATGTGATATGTAATAAAAGGTCCTAAGCATCAGATTCATTGCTGTTTGTTTTTTCTTTTTCTTTTCTTTTCTTTTTTTTTTTTTTTTTTTTTTTTTGCCAGTTTTGGCTTGAGTTCAGGGCCTGAGCACTGTCCTTGGGCTTTCTCAAATCTAGAGCTCTACCACTTGAGTCACAGCACCACTTCTGACTTTTTCTATGTATGTGGTACCAAGGAATCAAACTTGGGCCTTTGTGCATGCTCAGTAAACACTCTACCACTAGGCCAAACACCCAGCTCTGGATTTTTTTTTTTTTAAACCAACTTTATAGAGTTATGACTTACATATTATATAGTTACTCATTCTTTTTTTTTTTTTTTTTTTGCTAGTCCTGGGCTTGAGCTCAGGGCCTGAGCACTGTCCTTGGACTTTCTCAAGGCTAGAGCTCTACCACTTGAGCCTCAGCACCACTTCCGGCTTTTTTCTATGTATGTGGTACTGAGGAATCAAACCTGGGTCTTCATGCATGCTAGGCAAGCACTTTAACCACTAGGCCAAACTCCCGGCCCCTATAGTTACTCATTTTATATGTTCAAGGAATTTTTGAAAATTTATGAAATTCTACCCAGGTGCAAGTGGCTCAAGCCTATAATCAGAGCTACTCAGGAAGCTGAGATCTGAGGATCCCAGCTCCAAGTTATCCTGGGCAGAACAATTTAAGAAAATCTTATCTCGGGGGGGGGGGGGGGGGGGGGGGGGGGGGGGGGGGGATGGGTACCAAGACATGTGAAAGGGTATCAATGTATGTGAATTAATGCACCTTCTATCTGGCAAATATCATGTAACCCTTTTACTAATAACAATAAAAAAAAAAAAGAAAATCTTATCTCCAGTTAACCAGCAAAAAGCCCAGAAGTGAGATGTGGCTGGTAGAGCATCATCTTTGAATGAAAAAGGCTGAGTTCAAGCCCCAGTACAAGCACGCAAGTGTGCACACGTGCACGCGCACACACATACATGCGCACACACACACACACACACACACAAATTAAAAAAAAGATTCTACAAACATCCCATAATTCAGTTTGGCATGTCCTAGCTCTTATGTACTGTACGAGGGCACAAGGTATGTATGGGATTAACTTCTAGCCTCAAGATCTTACTGCTTTATTCTAACCCCCTAGATCTTAGGCTCTAGAGACAGAACTGTTACACTCAGTGCCACTGTTGTTCAGACATTGAAATGCTTCTCAGAGGGATCAACAACCTTAGCAAAAGGTTAGCAAAAGGGCCAGGGCTGAAATAAAGATAGGTAAGGGAGTGTGGACCAAACCTACTGAGGCTACACCTCCTTGCCTGACTGTATGACAGATTGCTTCTGAAAGTAGTGGAAATGAGGCAGGGTGGCTGGCAGATTGCAGAAAGCAATGCGGTTTAGATGCAGTCCTCTTGATCAATCTGTCCCACGTGGCCTCTAAGCAAACTGGAATCTCATACAGAGCTCTGACTCCAGGCATACTTTGAGACCATGTTAAAATACACTTAAAGAAGTGCTACAAGATGATGAAAATGTCTTAAGACTCAACTCTGATAGTTGTATAACTCGCTAAGCTTACTGAAAACTGTCAAATTGCACACATAAAATGAGTAATTTTGTAGCATGTAAATTCTATCTAAATAAAATTGTTTTAAACTGGGTGTGTGGTGGTTCATGCCTGTCATCAAGAGGTTAAGATCTGAGGTACATGGTCTGAAGCTATCCTGGGCAGAAAAATCTGATTTTTTTTTTTGCCAGTCCTGAGGCCTGAACTCAGGGCCTGAGCACTGTCCTTGGGCTTTTTTCTCAAGGCTAATGGTCTGCCACTTCAGCCACAGCACCACTTCCAGCTTTTTTCTATAAAAGAATCAAACCTGAGTCTTGGTGCATGCACTCTACCACTAGGCCAAACTCCCAGCCCCTGACAGAGTCTTATCTCAAATTAATCACCCCCAAAAAACGTTTAAAGTGGAGGTATGGTAGGTAGTACCATCTCCACTTTACAACTGCAGAATCCAAAATTAAGGAAGTTAATGGACACTCATAAAGATCTAGGGCTGGGTTCATGTGGCTTAGTGGTAGAGGGCTTGCCTGGCATGCATGAAGCCCTGGGGTCAATTCATCTGTACCACATACACAGAAAAAGCTGGAAGTGGTGCTGAGGCTCAAGTGGTAGAGCTCTAGCCTTGAGCAAAAAGAAGCTCAGGACAGTGTCCAGGCCCTGAGTTCAAGACCCAAGACTGGTAAAAATAAACAACAACAAAAACCTCTATCTAAAAAAAAAAAAAATCTCAATCAATCAATCTCGTCCGAGTGTTCTAAGTTAGAAAGGTGGAGTTTGGGGGTCCTACTCTCCCCTCCCCCCACCTCCTGGCGACCCGCCTTCCGCCACTACTCAGTCCCGTTCTCCAGGGAAGCCAGGGGGGGACCGCAGAGCACTGTGCCTCCCGTGCGGTGCCAGGCCAGGACCCAAGTCAGAGGGCGGCCGCCCCGCCCCGCCCCCTGCTCCAGAGACGAGCCTGCGTTTCCCGGAAACCTCCAAACGAAATGCCCGCCCCACCTGGGCCCCCTGACCGCCTGGTGAAGGCACACAGGAGCAGCCGCTCCCCACTGACCTGAAGCTGCTCTCCGCGCGCCCGCCAGGATGGAGGCGGCCATGTCGGCTCGCTCGCTGGCGGCGCTCTGCCCGCGCAGTCGCAGACGGAGCCGCCCGCCGGCGGAAGGAGCCGGAAGGACGAGGGGTTGGGCGTGGCCAGTCCAGCTCGAGGGCCCGCTGTACTGTCGCTGTAAAATAACTATGCTTGGGAAGCTAACCATACTGTGCCCCCCCCGCACAATTTATTTTAAAATTTCTTTGTATAATATGAGGTCACCTCTATTGCCTGGAACTATTGGTCTCGAGTAAGCTTCTGTCTTAACCAGGACAATAACTGAGATTATTGGGTGCCCGTAAGGCGCCAGGTGCAGAGCCTGATCTCACAACCATGTTCTGAGCTTATAACAAAAAAATTATTTAAGGCACACCACATATTTGAAAGAATTTCTTTCATTAAGTTCACTTTTGTCATCCTGAACAAAAATTCCTGGAAGACACTGGACTAAATGGGAAAATAGCAATGTAAAGTCATTTTGGACAAAGAAAAAAAAAAAACCTTCATGCCGACTAAAAATATATTCTAAGGCTACTGCACATACACACAAAGGTTTCATTTCTGGTACCGGGTATTGAACCCAGGGTGCCTCTGGAGTGTGCAGCCAGCTGTTTACCACAGGAACACAACCCTAGCATGGTACATACTTAAAGAAAAAAAAAACAGAAAAAATGAAGGCACACGTGGTGGTACATGCCTGTAATATCAGCTGCTTAGAGGTAGAGACAAGAAAATACAGAGCTAAAGGAAAGTTAATCCCTATCTCATAAACATACAAACCAAAGTAAGTCGAGTATGTGGCTCAAGTGGTAGGGTACTACTTAGCAAGTGTGAAGCCTTAGGTTTAATCTCTAGTACCACAAAAATAAGTAAATGGCATTTTGGTGAAAAACAGTATCTCAACCCTATCTGAAAAAGTTCTAAAATATTTTATTCCTCAGTTAACCACATTTATTTTTTCTGATGTTTATTCAAACAAACCCACAACACTTTTATTCATTCTCCTCTCTAAATATTTCCTATTGGGAATGTCCAGGGGTATCCTATGCATATACAATATCCATTTACTGGCTGAAATGTGTGAAGTTCAAACACTGGATTTCAAGGTGTTTGCACTTCATAATGAGAAGTACAGAATTAAGAAAGGATCAGGTCTCGTAGTTGGCTCACATCTCTAATCCTAGCTCTTGCAGAAGCTAGATCTGAGTCCTGGTTTCGATTCCCTGTTAACACATATACAGAAAAGGCTTGAAGTGGTGCTGTGGTTCAAGTGGTAGAGTGCTAGCCTTGAGAAAGCCCAAGGACAGTGCTCAGGCTCTGAGTTCAAGCCTTAGTACTGGCAAAAACAAAAACACTGTTGTGGAAATTGTTAAGTGATACAAGAAATTAAGAGTATCAAGTAATTTTAAAGTATGTTGGAAAGCAATGAACATACCCATCATAATTGATTTTAGGTAATTTTCCAATCCACTTCTCCACTTTACAAAGGAGGTAGTCTAGATAGAATAGCTTTATTTATTTATTTTTGTCGGCGGTGGGGCTTGAACTCTGGGCCTGGGCGCTGTCCCTGAGCTCTTCAGCTCCAGACTACAGCCCTACCTCTTGAGTCACAACACCACTTCCCGTTTTCTAGTGTTTAATTGGAAAGAAGAGTCTCACAGACTTTAGTGCCCAGGCTGGCTTTGAACCTCGACCCTCAGATTTCAGCCTCCTGAGTAGCTAGGATTACAGGCGAGAGCTACCGCACCCGGCTTTCCGTGGTGTATTTACAGTGAGTTTCTGCAATGACTGTTCTGACGCTCCAACCCCTCTCACAGTCGCAGGCAAAAAACTATCTTTCTAAAAAAGAAGGTACGGAGTGGAAGCCGTGGAGTGCGCAGAGCCTGGGTTTCTGCGGGGCTCCACTAGTCCCGGAAGGACACCATTCGGCGCTCAGTCTCCAGCCATCATCCCGAGCCCTGAAAAATGTCCAAGGAAACCAACGCGCAGAGGGACGACTCCATTGTTTAACTCAGCCAAGTTACTCTTTCCTACAAAATATCCTGCTGACAGAGACGCCTGAAGTACTTTCTTGCTTATTCTCCTAAAAGTTCCACTTGCCGACTTTGAACGTGAGGTTGAAGACGAACTGTCAGACGCCAGCATCCACCCTCCTCGCCCCGCCCAAGTCCCGTTCACCTAGTAACCCAGGGGTCGGGCTGCGGACCAGAAGCCCGAGCGCGACCCGGAAGAAGATTCATCCTTTCCGCGAGCCGCACCCTTTCGGACCAGCTCTGTCGGGAGGAAAAGAGGGCTGCGCGTGCGCAGTGTCGTTCGGCCGTCCTTCCGGTGCACTAGGCACAGAGAGGCGGTGAGGACGCGGGCACGCACATACGCACGCGTGCGCGCCCTCCTTTACTCGTGCCGCCGCGGCTGCTCCCGCGTACACCAGCAACGCCCGTCTGTTCGGCCGAGATGCTGCGGGCCTGTCAGTTATCCGGCGTGACTGCCGCCGCCCAGGTGAGCGTGGAGGCTCCCGAAGAGGGTTGTGAGGAAGCTGACTCGGAACGGACTTGAGAATATGAGGGGCGGGGGCGAGGTTTAATGCTGTGTCAGTTCTCAGGACAGAGGTGTAACGGAAGGGTCTCGGGCGGGACCGGGAGGCGACCTCAAGGAGGAGCTCGTCCGAAGCCCGGGGGGCTGTGGCTGAGGCCGGCTGGGGTGTGGAGAGAGGTAGCGGGAGGTGGGCGCGGGGCCGAGGCGCGGCTTCGGGATGTGTCATCCAATGAGCACCACGCTGCCCAGAAGACAACCAATCCTGGCTGTTGGCGTCCAAGCCGCCGGTTGGGCGCGTGATAGGTTTCCAATCGTGAAGGTCGGAGCCGGAGAACTACAACTCCCAGCAGGCCACGGGAGGCCGTAATTTACTGCATCTTTAACAAGCAGGTGTCTGGACAGCCAGAGAGGCCGAGTATTAGGGGTCAGGGTTATAATTAAAGGCGATAGACTGCCTTCGTGTAGCTGAGAACACCCCTGACTCTAATAAAGGAAGATATTTTTTGTTATTGTTGTTCATGTTGATGAAACTTAAATTCTAGGTTTGAGGGAGGACAGGAGTCATGACCTTGTGCTCATTTCTGAGATTAGCCTAGAGATCGGTGTCTCCATGCTGCCTGACACCTGTAACAGACATTTAAGGTGCCGAGACGGCACTCAGTGTGGTTTTTGCTATTTTATTTTTTCATAATTATCAAAGTATTTTTTTTTTTTTTTTTTGCCAGACCTGGGGCTTGAACTCAGGGCCTCAGCACTGTCCTTGAACTTTCTCAAGGCCAACTCTCTACCATTTGAGCCACCGCCCCACTTCCTTTTCTGTGTATGGGGTACTGAGGAATTGAACCCAGGGCTCTGTGCATGCTAGGCAATCATTCCACCATTAGGCTAAACTGCTGGCCCTCAAAGTAACTTTCTACAATTGAAAATGAAAAACCTGTTTTCAGTTGCTCATGATTTTCAGAAAAATTATTGCAAAACAGGTACTGTGATGTGAGCAATAATTGGACAGTTTTTGTCCCTTTTAGCACAACTCCTAGGAATATTGAGTTGGAGATCATAAAAACAAAATTCCCCTGCTCCCTCCCAAGTTCACTTCTCTTCCTTTTCAATATGGTATAAAGAAGCAGTTTCTTTCATAGGGAAATGGTACTTGTACTCGTTTCTGTTGCGGTGTAGCAAATACCACGAATTCAGTATCTTTAAACAACACCTATTGGTTATCTTTAACACTTTCTATAGGTTTGTTTTTGTTTTTCTCGAGGTCCTGGGCTTGAGCTCAGGGCCTGAGCACTGTCCTTGCACTTTTCTCAAGGCTAGAGCTCTACCACTTGAGCCTCAGCACCACTTCTGGCTTTTTTCTATGTATGTGGTACCAAGGAATTGAACCCTGGTCTTTGTCCATGCTAGGCAAGCACTCTACCACTGGGCCAAACTCTTGGCCTTTTCTGTAGGGTTTCTATTCAAAAGAAATGGTTGGGGTTCTCTGCTCAAAATTTTGGTAATCATTGTTCAATCATAATGTATCAATATTAACATCTCAAATGTTAATCTTATGTAAAACACCACCAGGACACAAAATTAACCATCACCATAATAAATGGTATCTACCTTACTTTTTAAGTGTAGCTCATCATACTTAAATTCCTTAAATCATTGTCTTTTCCTGAAATGTCTTTCAGAATCCTGTTTTTTGTGTTTTTTTTTTTTGTTTTTTTGTTTTTTTTTTTCTTTTTTTGCCAGTCCTGGGCTTGGGCTCAGGGCTTGAGCACTGTCCTTGGACTTTCTCAAGGCTAGAGCTCTTCCCTTGAGCCTCAGCACCACTTCCGGCCTTCTTCTATGTATGTGGTACCAAGGAATCGAACCTGGGTCTTCATGCATGCTAGGCAAGCACTTTAACCACTAGGCCAAACTCCCGGCCCCTGTTTTTTTTTTTTTTTTTTTTAAGTTTTTAGTCTTAACATCTTTCATCTTTTAGTTCCTTCATTGCATTATCAGGCACAGATTTTGGGGGAGGGGAGTTTACTGGTACTGTTATTGGTACTTCAGCGCTATCCTTTTGCTTTCTCCACTCAAGTGTAGCCCTCTACCATTTGAGGAAAATTTCTACTTCTAATTTTCAATAGTAAACTGAAGATGCTGGATGTTGGTGGCTCACACCTGTATCCTACCTACTCATCAGGCTAAGATCTGAGGATCACAATTTGAAGCCAGCCTGGACAGAAAATGTCCTGTGAGACTCTTGTCTTCAATTAACCACTCAAAAACCAGAAGTGGAGCTGTGACTCAAAGTGTGCTCAAAGCCTTGAGCAGAAGAGCTCATGTACAGCACCCAGGCCCTAAGGTCAAGCCCCACAGATGCCAAAAACAAATATTCTCAGACTTTCCTTTATGGGCTAGCTTTGAACTGCAATCCTCAGATCTCAGCCTCCTGAGTAGCTAGGATAATAGATGTGAGTCTCTGGCACCTGGCCCAACATTTTTAAAGTTCCTTTTTATTAGCCTACATTAATTGTTCAGGGGCTGCTATTATTTTGATAGTTCCATAAATGTGTACTTTGAACAAGTTCACCTCTGTATCTCTTAATATTCTTTTCCTCTCCCTAATCAAACTGTATTTAGGGAGCTACATTATGCAGTCTTCATATCTATGTAATATTCTGTGGTTCTCTTCTCCCTCCAGTACTTTTTTCTTTCTTGCTCCTAGTGATCCTCCCTCCTCAACATCCGTGCTGGTTTTTTTTTTTTTCAACAGCCGCTCTTTTATACACTTTTCTTTTTACTGTTATTGTCATTTTAGATTAAATCACACATACAGTGAAAATATATATTTGGCTTTGTGAGCTTAACATACCCCTTTCAAAAAGATGGTCTCTAGTTCCATCCATTTTTTTGCAAATAACATAATTTCATTTTTCATGGGTAAGTAATACCACATTTTCTTTATCCTCTTATCAGCTATTAGATACCTAGACTGTTTCCACAGTTTGGCTGTTGTGAATGGTGCTAGGAAAATTACAAGGATTGATTTACCCACATACACACACATACAAGCTCATGCCAAGGATAGTGTACTAGGGTCATAAGGTAAATATATATTAATTTATATTCATATCAAGTCTATAAGGATTCTTCCCCCACCCCATCCTCACCAGCATTTATTTTCTTAATGATTGACCACCATTCTAATTGGTATCAGATGAAAACTCACTGTAATTTTTGCTCTCATTATTATTTTTAATGTATTAGCCATTTGTATTTTTTTTGCCATTTGTATTTTTTAAAATGTTCAGTTCATTTTCCTATTAGTTAGATGATTCTTCGGGTGTTTAATTGTGTGTGTGTGTGTGTGTGTGTGTGTGTGTGTGTGTGTGTGTGTGTGTGTGTGCTGGTCCTGGACTTGAACTTGTGGCCTGGATACTGTCCCTGAACTTTTGTATTTAAGGTAAATGCTATAC
Source organism: Megascapheus bottae (assembly GCF_031878675.1). Lineage (NCBI taxonomy): Eukaryota > Metazoa > Chordata > Mammalia > Rodentia > Geomyidae > Megascapheus > Megascapheus bottae. The sequence goes on from NC_143515.1 coordinate 22,980,586, forward strand.
CACTTGAGCCACAGCTCCACTTCTAGCTTTTTTGGTGCTTAATTGGAGATGATAATTTTATGGACTTTCTTACCAGGGATAGCTTCAAACCTCAATCCTCAGATCTCAACCTTCTGAGTAGTTATGATTATAGGCATGAGGTTTTTTTGTTTTTTGTTTTTATTTTTTTATAGTTTCAGCTGTCACTTTATTGGAAGATGGTAAAATTATTTACCAAATTAAACTAATAACTTGGTAGTAATCCTAAATTACACAACAAATTTTAATTAAAGCAAGCTGCTTGCTTCTTTATTTATTCTTTGCCAGTCATAGGGCTTGAACTCAGGCCCAGGCGCTGTTCCTGAGTCTCTGTGTGCTCTATCATTTGAACTATATCACCACTTCCAGCTTTTTCTGAGAAGTTTATTTGAGATAAGAGTCTCAAGGACTTTTTGTCCCTCAGCTGACTTTGAACCATAATTTTCAGATCTCAGCCTTCTGAGTAGCTAGGATTGCAAGCATGAACTGTCAGCGTCTGGCTGAGTGGGGTGTGTGTGTGTCTGTCTGTCTGTCTGTGTATCTGTGTGTCTGTCTCTATCTACTCCTCCCCCCATCTTGTCTTTCTTAGTGTTCAATGTGTCTTGCATAGTCCCTGCAGATTTTTTTTTTATTGTAATTAGTAAAGATTTTTTAAAATTTATTTTTATTTTTGCTAGTCCTGGGGCTTGAACTTCAGGGCCTTCTGGTCTTTGTTGTCATGAATAATGCTGGTGTTTACCTCCACTTTCTGCTTTTTGCTGGTTAACTGGAGATTAAACTCCCCTGAATATGTCTGCCTGGGCCATCTTCTAAATGACATCCTCAACTCACAGCCTCTAAGTACTAGGATTTCAGGCATGACTCTCCAGCACCCAGCTCTTTTTAATTTTCATCAACGTTGAGTCATAATCTTTGTATTCTATCATTTAACTATCCAGCAAAAAATCCAGAAATGGTGGTATGGCCAAGTGTGAAGAGGACAATGAGAAAATATTTTCAGCTTACATTTATGCAAAGTCAATATGCAAGTAGTCAAGAAACATTGAGAAAGAGGCTTCACATCCTTTGACTACACTAAAGAAATATAAATCCAAACTAGAATGAGATACCCATTTCACACCCACTAGGATGATTTTAATAAAAATAAAAGATAAATATTGGTGAGGATGTAGAGAAACTAAAATCCTCCTGTATTGCTGATGGGAATATAAAATGTACAGTTGCTATGAAAAATAATTTGGCTGTTCCTCAGCATTTTAAATATAGAATTAACATATGACTGTATAATCCCTCTAAAAAATTGAAAACAAGTTCAGACAAAAACTTTAGATACGCTATTCACAATATTGGAAAGCTGGTGATAAACCAAATATTTACCAACTAATGACTAAACAAAATATGATACGTACATATAAATGAAATAGTAAATTCTTCCATAGAAAGAAATGCCAAGCCTGATGTTGGTGGCTCATGTCTGTAATCCTAGCTATTCAGAAGCTGAGGTCTAAGCATCACTCAGTTTGAAACTATCCCAAGCAAGAAAGTCTATGAAATTCTGATCTCCAATTAACAATAAAAGTGCTAAGGAAGAACTCCTCGTAGGCTCAAGCCCCAGTGCTGGCATGTGTGTGTACCCACACGCGTGCACACACACACATACACACACACACACACAAGCATGCACACACGCTAGTTTCTTATGCAAGTAATACTAGCTATTCAGGAGACGGAGACTGAGGATCACAGAAGCCAAGCCGGGTAGTAAACTCATCTCTAATTAACCACTTTAAAAAAAAAATGAAGGTCAGAGTGAAGTTAAGGTTCAAGTGGTAGAATGCTAACCTTGAATAGAAAAGCTCAGAGATAGATCCCAGACATGAGTTCAAGCCCCAGGACTGGCAGGAAAAAAAAGAGTGAAAGCAAGCCTGCCGGAGTGGAGCTGTGGCTTAAACATTATATTCTTTTTTTTTTTTTTTTTTTTTTTTTGGTTGGTCATGGGGCTTGAACTCTGGGGCTAGGCCCTGTCTCAGAGCTCTTCAGCTCAAGGCTACTGCCCTAGCCAGGCTGGTTTTGAACCATGATCCTCAGTCTCACCCTCCTGAGTAGCTAGGATTATAGGTGTGAGCCACCACACCCGGCTCAAGCACTATTTTTTTTTTTTTTTTTTTTTTTTTGCCAGTCCTGGACTTGAGCTCAGGGCCTGAGCACTGTCCTTGGACCTTCTCAAGGCTAGAGCTCTACCACTTGAGCCTCACACCACTTCCAGCTTTTTTCTACGTATGTGGTACCAAGGAATCGAACCCAGGTCTTCGTGCATTCTAGGCAAGCACTCTACCACTAGGCCAAACTCCCAGCCCTCAAGCACTATTTTTGAGCAAAAGAAGCTTAGGGACAGCAATTGGGCCCAGAGTTCAAGCCCCAGGACTTGCAAGACAACAGCAAAAAAATCTCTTCTAAGTAGTATTTAGATGCTCATTTATTTGCTTAATTCAAAGGATTCACATAATATTTGGGTCTATTTGTTTTAGTTTGAAACTAGTGTGGAAGCATAACCCTAGTCATTTGCTTTTGGGTAAGTGTACTTGTTATGTAGAGTTGGGTATGCATGGCTGGTATGGAACCTTGATCCTTAGATCTCAGACTGAGTATCTAGGACTATAGGTGAAAGATACTGGTACCCAGCCTGACAGTAATTTTATATGATCTGTGGTACACATAAAGCATAAACATGGGATCAGAGACATTGCACAATTGGTAGAATACTAACCAATGAGCGACAACAAAAAAAAGTGTCAGGTACCAGGTTCAAGTTTCATTATTGACCCTAAAAAAAAAAGAATTTGCAAGTATGCTTCTTGGTAAACTGACTTCTGAAAATAAATTTTTGTTTAATGAAGATCTTTGTAATAAAAGTATTATTTCTCCATTACCAACTCTAAAAGCGCCCCAAGGTCGTTTAACTGTATCTGTTGTAATGTTTTCTTTTCCTTCTATAGAGTTGTCTCTGTGGGAAGTTTGTCCTCCGTCCATTGAGACCATTTCGTAGATATTCTACTTCAAGGAGTTCTGGGTATGTAGTTTGTCTCACTGGAATGAACTTTTTTACTAAGGTTGTACATGTTTGTGTGGGGTGGGCAGGGAGAGAAAAGAAAAGAGAGAATAGCTGCTTAAAACCTTTTAGTAAGGAAGTACTAATCTTCCCTTATCTGTAATTTTATTCATTAATGGTCAGTTTATGGCAGTATGACCTCATTGTCATAAAAAGAGTGAGTAAAGTATAGTGCAATAAAGTATTTTGAGAGAAAGAGTGGGGGGGAAATGAGGTAGAAGCATAGAAGTATGAGGGGGTGACACTGACACTGATCAGGTGCATTGTACTTATAACTTGACTTACAGAATCACATAAAATCTTTTTTTTTTTTTTTTTTTTGCCAGTCCTGGGCTTGAGCTCAGGGCCTGAGCACTGTCCTTGGACTTTCTCAAGGCTAGAGCTCTACCACTTGAGCCTCAGCACCACTTCTGGCTTTTTTTTCTATGTATATGGTACCGAGGAATCGAACCCGGGTCTTTATTTATGCTAGGCAAGCACTTTAACCACTAGGCCAAACTCCCGGCCCCACATAAAATCTTTATTATAGTATACTGTTAAAATCTATTTTAGCCTCCCCCCTCCCTCATGTTTTTGGTGGTACTGAGGATTAAACTCAGGGCCTTGAATTTGCTAAGCAAATACTCTACCACTTGAGTCACACCTTCTAACTCGAATTGTTTTCTTTAATTATTATTAATGTTTTTAGTCCCTTACTATGCCTAACTTACAGTTTGTCATAGATGTATCTATCTATCTGTCTATCTATCTATCTATCTATCTATCTATCTATCTATCTATCTATCTATCTATGTATCTATCTATCGTCTGTCTGTTTATATCTACAAAATGGCATATATTGGGTTTGGTATTACACATGGTGGTTTCAGACATCCCCTGAGATATTGGAATATATATACCTAGAAAATATATGAACATATATAATTAATATATTTGGATATACATTATATGCTTAGAACATATATATATATGTATGTAACTCAAAAAAGTACGTACTCTAGTATGTACTTTTCAAACACTGTAATATTTTGTGGGTCCCTTTTATTACATTATTTGTAGGTAAAAATTTGTTAATGATGTTCCTTTTGGTTCTACAGTAATTAGATGGCATCCATGGCAGAGCTTCCCACTCCAGGTGCTGTCTGTCAATTGGTCTATGAAGGTAGATATTGGGTAGCTGAGGAAATGCTTGTGTTTCCTATTTCTTTCCTTTAGGTTGACTACTGGCAGAATTGCTGGAGCTGGCCTTTTGTTTGTTGGTGGAGGTATTGGTGGCACTGTCCTCTATGCCAAATGGGATTCTCATTTCCGGGAAAGTGTTGAGAAAACCATACCTTATTCAGACAAACTTTTTGAGATGATTCTTGGTTCTGTACCTTGCGATGTCCCATTGCCAATGAAGCCGGTAAGTTTTAAGCACAATTTCGGTATATCCTAGTAATACTTTTTTTGTGTGTGTGTGGGGGGGGTTATGGGGCTTGAATTTGGCCTGGGCACTGCGGCTGAGCTCTTCAGCTCAAGGCTACCGACCTACCCCTGGGCCTGGGCATTGTCCCTAAGCTCTTCAGCTTAAGGATACTGCCCTGCCCTTGAGCCAAGCCCCATTTCCCGTTTTGTCTAGATTAATTGGAGATAAGAGTCTCAGGTTCTTTTGTGCCTGGGCTAACTTTGAACCTTGATCCTCAGATCTCAGCCTTCTGAGTAGCTAAGATTGCAGACGTGAGCCACGCACACCAGCTTTGGTCTGCAAGTTTTACAAAATAATGATGGCAGCCAGAGGCTGGGGATCACACTCTAATCCTGGCTCCTCAGGAAGCTGAGATCTGAGGATTTAGATTTGAAGGCAGCAGTAACAGGGCAGCCCACTAGACTGTTATTTCCAACTCACTAACAAGAAAAGCAGAAGTAAAGTTGTGGCACAAGTGATAGAGTACTGGCCTCATGGTTAAGCCCCAGAGCTGGCACAAAAAAAATGGCACAAAATGGCTTTTGCTATGATTAATAAAATATGACAAAATATTGATAACTTTATATTGGAAGTCTGAAAGACTAGACTTTTAAAAATATTATCCCGTGTTGCCATTTACAAAAACATATCCTAAACGTTAAATGTTTTCATTTCCAAGATTCAACCTGGTCCACTAAAAATATCTAGTGTATCAGAGAAAAAGAAGGAATCTGAACAGCCTGCCTCAAAGCTCCAAAATCAGGAGGGAGACACTCCAGCTTCCACATCAGGTACTCATTCTTTTACAATTTAAGATGAACTAGTTGTTTTAATTCATTTGTGCATTACTGTTAATGGGAGGGTCCTTCTGTTCCCATGTTACCCATTCTTTTAGGGGTTCAATAGGCATGAGATAAGACTTTCTTTTGAATAGGTATAAGGTTAGCCTCAGTTGTCTTGTCTATAGAAAACTAATTTTCCCTTTCATCCTTTTTTCTTCCCTAATTCTTAGCTTTTTACGTGTTTGGATTTCAAGAGTTATTCCCCTTTCTCATCTTTTTTTTTGCCCCTACTTCCCCCCCTTGTCTTTCTTAGTGATGAATATGTTTTGCATAGTCCCTGTAGATTTTTTTAAAGATTTATTTATTTACTTTTAGATATATTCTTATTTTTGCCAGTCCTGGGGCTTGAACTCAGGGCCTGAGCACTGTCATTAAGCTTTCTCAAGGCTAGAATTCACTTGAGCTACAACACCACTTTTTTTTGTTTGGGTCATGGGGCTTCAACTCAGCCTGGGCACTGTCCCTGAGCTCTTCAGCTCAAGCTACTGCCCTACCCCTTGAGCCAAACCCCATTTGTTTTCTAGAGGTTAATTGGAGATAATAGTCTCAAGTCCTTTTGTGCCTGTGCTGGCTTTGAATCTTGATCCTCAGATCTCAGCCTCCTGAGTAGCTAGGATTACAAGCATGAGCCACCATGCCCGGCTACTTCTGGCTTTTTCTATGTATGTGGTACCAAGGAATCGAACCTGAGTCTTTGTGCATGCTAGGCAAGCACTCTACCACTAGGCCAAACCCCTGCCTCTGTTCAGCATGCACTTGAACTTTGAGTTTCTCTTTAGTTACTTCTATCCTTAATCACCTGCCCTTTTTTTTTTTTTTTTTTTTTTTTGCCAGTCCTAGGGTATTTTTGTTATTCAACCAATATTTACTATTATATATCAGGCATTTTTCTAGACACTGGGAATATAGCGGTGAGTAAATTTATTTATTTGTTTGTTTTTAGGTGCCAATCTTGGGGGCTTGAACCTAGAGCCTGAATGTTGTCCCTGAGCTTATTTTTTGTCTCTTAAGGCTTGTAGTATTGTACAAGTTGAGCCACAGCTCCACTTCTGGCTTTTTTGGTGGTAAATTGGAAATAAGAGTCCCTCTGACTTTCTTGCTGGGGCTGGCTTTGATGTGTAATCCTCTGATCCTAGGTTGCTAGGATTACAGGCATGAGCCCACCAGCACCCAACTTTTTTTTCCCTCTCTTATCAGTCATGGGGCTTGGGTGTCAAGGCCTGGATGTTGTCCTTAAGCTTTTTCAAGATAATGCTTTACCACTTTGAGCATTACTTCCGTTTTTCTTGTGGTTAATTGGAGATCAGAGCCTTACAGACTTTCCTGCCTGGCCTAAATTTGAACCTCAGTGTTGGATCTCAGACTCCTGAGGAGGATTACAGGTGTGAGCCACCAGTACCTGGTTTTACTTTTCTAAAAAGTTATTTTTTTTTTAATTTTGATTTTTTTTTGCCAGTCGTAGGGCTTGAACTCAGGGCCTGACTACTGTCTTTGGGTTTTCTCAAGGCTAGAACTCTACCACTTGAGCCACACTACAACTTGCGGCTTTTTTTCTATGTATGTGGTACTGAGGAATCAAACCTGGGTCTTTGTGCATTCTACCACTAGGCCAAATTCCAGCCCGTTTTTTTCTTTTTTTTTTTTTTTAACTACTAACATTTCTTGGTGGGATGAGTGGAAGGGGAATCATGTATAAGTAAATAATTAAAATATGTAGAATGTTGTGGGGAGGAATATTGGAATTTTCAGTCACATGGGTAAGGAATTTTCACTGGAAGGTGTTATTTAAACAAAAACTTAAGAAGAGAAAGGAGTAATTCCTATAAAAGGCTTGTGAAAAAAGTACCCCAGGCAGCAGTTGGTTATTGGAGCATATTCAAACAAGGAACAAATGAGGCTGGAGTGAAATAGGGAGCAATAGCAAATGTGACTGACAGAGCAGAAAGGCTGTTGTAGAGATTCTTAGAAGCCATTTGTAAGTTTGGGTTTATATAGGGAGTAGAATGGGCTGCCCTTGGAGTATGCCAAGCCCTGGGACTGGTAGTTGAAACTTACTGTAATAAGATTACTCGGGGCTATTGTGAACACATGAGGAACCCATAACAGAAGCAGGGGGGCCAGTTAAAAATGAATTTTGTGATTAAAATCTAATTTTGTTTCTTAAACAGGACCTTCCATTTTCTGAGATAAATTTTGTGTTGTATTTTATTGCTGCCCTCATTTCATCTCTAAAGTTCATTTCTCTTTCATCAATATTTTTGTCTATAACCTTGCAAGCTCTTGAATTATTTTTTAATCTTCCTTCTTTAAAATTCTCATTTCTGAAGAGACTATAAACTATTCTGCTTTTCACACTCTTTCTATTGTGTTTTCTTTGTTTGGAGCTATCACCTTTCTGCTTAAACTTCTTCCTTCATCTCTTCAACTTTTCAACACTAATTAGAAATACTCTCTTTCATTGCTTTTTGATCTGCTCTTTTTCTCCCCTTGTTATTTTTCCATGTTCTGTAAATCTAATGTCTTTTCTTATAAAAGCTTATTAGCATAGGGGCTGGGAGTTTGGCCTAATGGTAGAGTGCTTCGTTGCATGCACAAAGACCCGGGTTTGATTCCTCAGTACCACATACATAGAAAAAAAGCCAGAAGTGGTGCTGTGGCTCAAGTGGCAGAGCTCTAGCGTTGAGAAAGCCCAAGGAGTGCTCAGTCCCTTAGCTCAAGCCCAGGACTACCAAAAAAAAAAATTACTAGTATAGTCATCAGAGACCTTTCCTCAGACAAGGAAGGTAAAATATGGATGAGTGTTGACAAGGCTTTTTTGCACTTGTTATGCAATGGAGTGGTTCCAGTTTGTGTTATTTATTTATTTATATTTATTTTTTATTTTTTGCTAGTCCTGGGCTGGAACTTAGGGCCTGAGCACTGTTCTTGGACTTTCTCAAGGCTAGATACCACTTGAGCCTCAGCACCACTTCTGGCTTGTATGTGGTACAGAGGAATCGAACCCGGGTCTTTGTGCATGCTAGGCAAGCACTCTACCACTAGGCCAAACTCCCAGCCCCTCTGTGTTATTTACTATACTTTTTAAATTTATTTTTATTTATTTTTATTTTATTTCTTGCCAGTCCTGGGGCTTTTGAATTCTGGACCACTGGTGCTTGGCAAGAAGCATTTGTTTTTAAGTCAGATGTGAAGTGAGGAGTAGTCGTAGATACCTTTGTATTTCCCATTTATCCAAGAAATTATAAATACTACAAGTAACATGTATTTATAGCATCTACAGAGGCAGCTCAAATTATTTCTGCAGCAGGTGATACACTTTCCGTCCCAGCCCCTGCCATTCAGCGTGAGGAATCAGTAAAATCTGATGGCCCTGAAATACAGCATGAGGAATCAGTAAAATCTGATGGCCCTGAAATCGGAAGAAAATCCCCATCTGAAATTTCAGGTAGTTTAATTATTTATGCTTGATGTATTATAGATGATACTCTTACCAGAAATATTTGTTAGGTAACATCAAGACACTGTAAGTATATACGTTTGTACTGGTATCCAGTCCTTAGGCTAGTTGAGGAAAGTTCTTTTATTTTTTGCTAGACTTGGGGCTTGACCTCAGGGACTGGGCACTGTCCGTGGGCTCTCTCAAGGCTAAAGCTTTACCACTTGAGCCATAGTACTACTTCGGGCCAAGTCTGTGTATGTGGTACTGAGGAACCAAACCCAGGGCTTTGTGCATGCTAGACAAGCACTCTACCACTAGGCCACACTCCCAGCCCCTTGCTTAGTAGGAAAACTTTTCTTTTTTCTTTTTTTCTTTTTTTTTGCCAGTCCTGGCTTGAACTTAGGACCTGAGCACTGTCCTTGGGCTTTCTCAAGGCTAGAGCTCTACCACTTAAGCCACAGCACCACTTCCAGCTTTTTTTTTTCTTCTATGTATATGGTACTGAGGAATTGAACCCAGGGCTTCATGCATGCTAGGCAAGCACTCTATCACTATGCCAAACTCCCAGCCCCGGAAAACTGTTAAATTCTTAAGTCTAAGCAAATCTTTTGTTGAAAAAAAATTTGCTAATTTCTTATTTCTTCATTTTAAATCATTCAAAGTGATAATGTGTGTTTTGCAATCTGTTTCACCAGAATGCCCTTGGTTAATGTAACTGGTTTGTATCCCTGTTAGTTGTAAATTTCTTGGCTGAAATTTGATTTATTCTTATTTACTTCTGCTGCAAGAGGAAACATCCCCAACTGTAAGGGAGCGACCACCTGACGAAGTTGCAGCTCGCCTTGCAGAACAGGAAAAACAAGAGCAAGTTATTATTGAGTGTATGTAAATTCAACAACTTCTTAAGTGCTTGGAGCCATCTCTCATTATTCTCTTGAACATCAGTAGAAGTTTGTCATCTACTCTGTGGTTTCCTTTGTTTCCTTATTGTTATTGTTCCATTCCCCACTGTGATTTCATCATTCTGTGTTCCCAGCTACACTATTATATAGATGACAAAGACAATTAATTCTTAGGGTATATTCTTGGTGAACATTCTAAATAATGTACTTTCACCATTTGCTTTATTTGTTATTAGTACTGAAGATTCTTTATATGCTGGAGAACAGAAATTAGTTGTTTATGCTTTAGAATATTAAATTGGTAGAATTTTTGTGAGAATCATAGGGTCTTACACCCAACCTTTGGACTCTCATTATTATCTGACACTGCTGTTTGAAATTGATGGAGGATAGAGTGTTCTAAGTTTTGTTGTTGTTTGAGAAAGGGTCTTACTCTGTTACCAAAGCTGGCCTTGAATTCTTGATTTTCCTCCCTCATCTCCTGACTGCTGCAGTTACATGTATGTGTTAGCCATGCCCAGCCAAAGACTCATTTTTTTTTTTTTCTTTGTTGGTTGTGGGGCTTGAGCTCTGGGCCTTGGCCCTGTCCCTGAGCTTTTCAGCCCGACTAGTGCTATACCATTTGACCCAAACTACCACTTGGTTTTCTGGTGGTTAATTGGAGATGAGTCACAGACTCATGCACAGGCTGGCTTTGAACTGTGATTCTCAGATCTCAGCTTCTAGTTAGCTAAAATTACAGGTGTGAGCCATCAGGGTCTGGCCAAAATCTCAATTTTATGTTGAGATTTTTGATCATTATAAAAAAAGGTAATAGATAGCCAGGTGAGGTGGCTCACGCCTGCAATACTAGCCATGCAGGAGGCTGAGATCTGAGGATCCAAGATTCAAAGCCATCCAAAGGTACTACAAAGCCAGGAGACTCTTATCTCCAATTAATCACTAGAAAACAGGAAGTGGGGCTGTGGCTCAAGGGTAGGGTGGTAGCCTTGAGATGAAGAGCTCAAGGATACATCCAGGCCCAAAGTTCAAGTCCCACAACTACCACTACCACCACCACCAACAAAAAATGTAAAGTTGAGATGGAGATACCTATTGCTTTATCAGCTCATTTTTGTTTTATTCAGTTTTTCTTTTTATTTTGGGTAAAATGAAAACTTTCAAGGTCTTGACTTGTGCCTCATAAATGTTAAAGCATATTCATGTGTGCATTTGGTCTTCTCCCTTGACTCTTGCTTTCTTTAACCTACCTCCCCCCCCTTTTTTTTTTTTTTTGCCAGTCCTGGAGCTTGAACTCAGGGCTTGAGCACTGTCCATGGGCTTTCTCAAGGTTAGAGCTCTACCACTTGAGCCATAGCACTACTTCCAGCTTTTTCTATGCATGTGGTACCAAGGAATCCAACCTGGGTCTTTGTGCAAGGTAGACAAACACTCTACCACTAGGCCAAACTCTTGATCCCTTTATACTCCTTTAGTTACATTTCATTCTGACTTGAGTTTCTTGTTGTTTGGTCATTATCAATTCTTTCCTATTATCAAGGTTTCAGAAGTGCCACATATTGTTCAGCAGGTTCTTTTGTTTGTTTACTTCTAGCTTAGGTTTGTGCTCAATGTACTTTTTGTTTTTATACTGCATACCTAACACATTTTCTGTTTTTCTGATTGTTACTGATCATATTCTCATTGACCTTCAATTGAGTATTTCTCCATTTTATCCCAAATCATCCTTTGTTCCATTTAAATCTTGAAATTTCTTTTTGTGTTTTTTGAAGGCAGCATATAGGATTCTATTTTATCTTAATAGGCGGTAGCCCTTTACACACCATGGATGTCTATTTGCGTTATTTATGTGTAAAAACTATCCATTCCAAGCTGGTATTGCCTTTTTTATTTGCATATTTTCTTGTCTTTTTCTTTTCTGTTATCTTCTTGTATCCTGGCCATAACAAGATTTTGCTAAAGGTTTTCTTCTTACTGACCTGTTGAAAATGGGCACCCCTTTTTCCTGGTGAGTCAATATGACTTTCTAAAACAAAAAATGGGTAGTTATCCTATAGAATATTCTAAACCTTGTTTCTTCCATTTGAAATACATTAGCCTTCTTTAAGTATTTCTTTTTCTTAAATCCAAAGTTTTTACTTTGAAAAAAAAATTCAGATATTTATAAAGGCAAAATCAGTGCAATAAACCCTGACAAATCCAGATTCAGTTACTATCAATATTTTACTATCCTTTGTTTATTTTTTTCCTCAGCTCTAGCCAAGACCTTAGACTATGCTCTGAGCCAAACTGCATCCATCACTCAGCAGGCTATAGCAGCCCAGAATGCTGCAGTCCAGGCCGTCAGTGCACATGCTAACATACTAAAAGCAGCCATGGACAACTCTGAGGTGAGCCAAGTAGAGAGATTAAGTCATGGGGCCTTTAAAATAGACTGCTTTCTACCCTGGGTTTCTCTAGAACATTTGTCTTTAGAAAACATTGAGAAAAGCATTTAAATATTTTTAAAATGAATTTTTGTTATGGTGCCTTTAAAAGAAAATCTCATGACACCTATACAGAATTAGATTTGTTTTTATACCATAGGAGTGCTTATTTATTACTTTTTTGTTGTTTTAAAATTGTCAGCCATTTCCTTAATTTTGAGATTGACATGAAATTTTAATAAATACTATTTAGACAGCTTAAATATCCCAAATACCATCTATTTTAAATTAAATGTTTATCATTTGTTTTATCTTAAACATTTCAAAGAATAAATTAGCAATTTTGATTTCTTTTTTTTTTTTTTTGCCAGTCCTGTGCCTTGAGCTCAGGGCCTGAGCATTGTCCTTGGGCTTTCTCAAGGCTAGCACTCTACCACTTGAGCCACAGCACCACTTCTGGCTTTTTCTATGTATGTGGAGTGCTGAGGAATCGAACCCTGGTCTTCGTGCATGCTAGGCAAGCACTCTTACCACTAGGCCAAACTCCCAGCCCCAGCAATTTTGATTTCTAAATGTAATACTAAAATTCAGTGGTTTTCCTTTAAATTTCATTTAATTATTTAGTATATATAAATGTCTCAACAAGAAGTTTTTTGTAAAGTAAAAGAAAGTAAGTAAACTATAAGTATCAGGGGTAAAGATCGTGTATTCATGGACAGTAGTTTCCTTGCTACCATAGGTATGGATTTTTTTGTTGTTGTTGTTTTGCACCTCTCCTGGGGCTTGAACTGAGGGCCTATGCACTGTCCTTGGATAATTTTTTTGCTCAAGGCTAGTGCTCTGTAGCTTGAGCCACCGTGCTACTTCTATTTTTTTCTGTGTATGTGAAACGGATAAATCGAACCCAGGGCTTCATGCATGCTAGACAAGCACTTTACCACTAGGCCATGTTCTTGGACCCCAGTACATTGTTTTTATAGAAGTTTTTTTTTTATTAAAGAATTTATTAACATTGATTTTTGCATCATATTTCAAATGACATGTTTAAACAAACAAGTATTCAAGAAGGGAATCTATATACAATCACTGGTACTTAGATTTTAGAACATAATTGAAATTAGACTGAGGGTTTATATGTCATAGATACATATTAATCTATGTATTAAAACATGTCTATAGAGTCACAAATTTTTATGTCTGTTTATTTATGTTGTGTTTATTTCCAATACCATGTCCATAGCATTGGGTACATGTATAATGAGTCCTCGCTCTTTGTTTTTATAGAAGTTTTTAAAAAGCCGGGCGTGGTGGCTCACGCCTGTTGTCCTAACTACTCAGGAGGCTAAGATCTGAGGATCAAGGTTCAAAACCAGCCCGGCATGGCATGAAAGGACCTGAGACCCTTATCTCCAGTTAACTTCTAGAAAACTAGAAAATGAGTAGTGGGGCATGACTCAAAGGTAGGGCAGATATCCTTGAGCTGAAGAGCTCAGAGACAGTGCCCAGGCTGAGTTCAAGCCCCATAACACCCCCCCCCCCAAAAAAAATAGTTTTTAAAGATGCTTTGTGTTTTTTCAAATCTGTATACCTACTAACCTTAATTGCTGGAAATGACAGGCTTTAAAACTTAACTGAAAATTTCATTTTATTTGAAGTTCAAGGAGATGTAAATATTATGAGTTCAGTCAACAAAGAAATGCATATAAAGAATTTAATATACCTGTACACAGATTCAGGAAGGCTGCAAGTACCATGATATCATAGAAAGCTGGATCTAAATCAGATTCAAAAGTGCAGCAATTGGGCTGAGTACTAGTGCCTAAACTTGTAATCGTAGCTCTTCAGGAGGCTAAGTTCTGCAAATCAGATTTGAAGCCAGTCAGGACTTTAGGCAGGAAAGTCTAAGATCTTTATCTCTAACAACCAAAAAAAAAAAAAACAAAACAAAAAAACAAAACATGAAGTGGAGCTGTGGCTATAGTGGTAGAGCACTGACCTTGAGCAAAGAAGCTCACGGATAGGCCCCAGACACTTAGTTCAAGCCTGAGCACTGGCCAAAAAAAAAAAAAAAAAAAAAAAGTACAGTAATTGGAAGCCTTCAGTGCCTTCAGTGTTATGGTTCTACTCTGGAGTAAGGTGTTCAGGATTTTTCATTTTCCAGTGAGTATATAATGTGTTAAGCATATGGATTAGACCATGAAAAATTTATTGCAATGAAGATTTTACTACTAAGGGATATCTTAGAGTACAAGTTCAGTAGAACTAGAGAGTGTTACCTAATGTCACAAAGTAATCAGAAAGCATTTTTATTATTGTATTTTATTGTCAGTGTGGTGTATAGAGTGGTTACAGTTATGTTTGTCAGGTGGTGTGTACAATTACTTCTTGATTGTTCTTTCCCATGTTTTTCTCCCACTTTCCCTCCCCCCCCAATCCGTCCCAATCATCTTATTTTTTTCCTCTTCCTTATTTCAAATGAACAAATTAATGTATATACAATATACTAGGTACCATTTTTTACTTTTTTTTGTTGTTGTTGTTGGTGGTGGTGGTTGTGGGACTTCAACTCTGGGCCTGAGTGTTGTCCCTGAGCTCTTCAGCTCAAGGTTCCCACCCTACCCCCTGGGCCACAGTGCCACTTCCTGTTTTCTAGTGGTTAATTGGAGATGAGTCTCATAGATTTTAGTGCCCAAGTTGGCTTTGAACCACGATACTCAGATCTCAGCCTCTTGAGTAGCTAGTATTATAGGTGTGAGCCACCACACCATTTTTAACTTCTTAGTTGTGTATTTTAAGACTGTGTTTTATGGTGTGTCTCCAACTTACTCTCTTCCTGCCTCAGCCACTATAGTGTTGGAATTAACAGGCCTGTGCTGCTATCTCTGCTTAAACACATTTTCATATGTGATAAAAATAAGTTCCAGCAGAATAAAGTATGACTTGTATTTTCCAGGCATATAGAAAAAAGGATTCCAACTGCTGTTTGTAGTAAAAGAAGTTTCAGATGTACTTAAGATCTATAATATATAAAACTAAGTGCTTAGACTGGGCATCAGTGGCTCACGTCAACGAAATGTCCGTTAGACTCTTCTCTCCAATTAGCCACCTGAAAACTGGAAGTGGCACTGTGGCTCAAGTGGTAGATTGCTAGCCTTGTGCTGAAGAGCTCAGGGACAGCACCCAGGCCCAGATATCTCTATAAATAGATAGATAGATAGATAGATAGATAGATAGATAGATAGATAGATAGATCGATCTCTACATATTGTACTACTCAAAGGTTATTTCTAAAAGTTGATTTCTATTTTATGAATTCGGAAATGACATTCTTGACTAATAAACTTATAAACTTTCTATTTGTCTTTTTTTGGGGGCAGGGTGGCACAGTTCTGGGGCTTGAACTTTAGGACTCATTCTCTTTTTTGGCTCTTTTGCTTGCCACTGGTGTTTTACCAGTTGAGCCATAGCTCCACTTTATGATCCTTAATTGGAGATAAGAATCTAAAGGATTTGTCTGCCCAGGCTGGCTTTGAACTTTGGTTCTTAAGTCTCATCTTCTTAGTAGCTAGGATTAGAGCTGTGCTTCTTTCTACTTAGCCTTGAGCTATGCTTTTGGTGGTCAACTCAGCAATTAAGAAAAATTTAAATACTAGTACTTCACTGAGGATGACTTAAAATCCATAGACAACTCATAAGTTTCATGCTCCAAATTTTTTTTTTTGCCTGTCCTGGGGCTTGAACTCAGGGCCTGAGCACTGTCCTTGGGCTTTCTCAAGGCTAGAGCTCTACCACTTGAGCCATAGCACCATTTCCAGTTTTTTTCTATGTAAGTGGTACTGAGGAATCAAACCCAGGTCTTCATGCATGCTAGGCAATCATTCTACCACTAGGCCAAACTCTTGACCCTCCATATTTTTAAGAATCTTATTTTTAAAAGTCTTGAAAATGCTTATATACATTGGAAAATAAAGCTTTTTTTTTTTTTTGGAAGGACAATTGATGGGAAATTATGTACTTCATTGTTCTGATCATAAGCTCTTTGTTATAAGTTCCTCTTCTGGAGAAATATTTGTATAGAAGTTTTTACCTTTGAATGCTTATTTTAGCATTTAATCTTATTGATCTGTGTGGTGATATAATTAATCATGTTTATATAACTTAAATTCTTGTTTAGATTCCAAGCGAGAAGAAGTCTGCTCAGTGGCGTACTGTGGAGGGTGCATTGAAAGAACGCAGAAAGGCAGTAGATGAAGCTGCTGATGCTCTTCTCAAAGCCAAGTAATTACTCATGGACTTTAACAAGTAATTAGGGCCTCCTAGTGACTTTCTTTGGGCTGGGCTTTCTTAATACTGTGTATAAAATGAAGACACAGAGATAGGTATTTGTTTTGTCCTTTACATGTGATTGATCAGCGTGACATCTTAAACACAAGGTTTTAAAGGGACAGGATATATGACGTTTAACCCAAAATAACATTGGCAGAAATTGATATATAGGATCTTAAGACAAAAGTAAGGTTTCCTTTGCATCATCACTAGGATCACATCTCCATGCATTTACTTCTGCTTTAATTTTAGGATTTTACTGGGTTAGATTAAGTAGTTATATCAGAAGTAAGAAAATAAAATATAATCTTGGTTGCCTTAATTATCAAAGTAGTGAGTATATAGCTTTATCTCTCCTCAGCCTGGATGCCTTGAAGTTGGCTATAATTACGTTCAAGTCTGGAAACTCAAGTCAGCTTCTGAGGATAAGAACTGTATTTAACTACAGGGTTATTACCAAAGTGGATGGACATTGTCTGTCCAAATTTTGCTATCTTCGCATATTTATTATTGCCAAAAGGAAGCCATCTAATAAAGCTAGCATATCCTTTGAGAAGTTTAAGTCTCTATGTTCACATCACTGAATTGTGTAGGACTGGGTAACTTTAGTGGTAAGTAGACCGTAGTTCATCTGATGTGTGAAATAATCTACGTCATGACTGCTCCTGAGACCCTGTTATTTGCTCAGTGAGTTCTTTGGCCTTTGCCTTCCTTATCTTTGAAGTTTGTTTCAGAATATATACTATTTTAAATACATATGAAGAGGCATGTAGTGATTTTTTTCGTATTTTTTTTGTCTCAATGTATATGCTTATCTAGAATCCTATATAATTTGTCATATCATGTTACATTTTAAATCTAATCTTGGCTGGCATTTCTTTAGTACTCATGAAGTGGTAGGCACTGTGCTACATATTTCTCATGAATAACTATCCCTCCACAGGGTGAACAGCCCATCAGGACTGAGAGTTTAACAATCTGCCTTATTCTATAGCATGCATCTCATACATCTTTCTACTTCTAAGTCACTATTAGATGTAGTTCATTGCTGAATAGGATTTTCAACAATTGGTGAGAAAAAGTGTTTCTGTCTACTGACCATTAAGAAAGCATCAAAGCTGGGTGATGGTAATTCATGCCTATAATCCTAGGTACTCAGGAGGCTGAGATCTGATGATAGAGGTTCAAAACTAGCTCAGGCAGGAAAGTCTCTGACCCTCTAATCTCCAGTTAGCCACCAAAAGAACTGGAAGTGGAAGTGTGTCTCAAAGTGGTAGAGTGCCAGCTTTGGGCAAAAATTGCTCAGGGACAGTGCCAGGTCCTGAGTTTCAGCCCTACAGCAGATCAAAACAAAAACCGTCTTTAATTAGATTGATAAGTGATTATATTAAGATTTGTTTTGTTTTGTTTGTTTTCAGAGAAGAATTAGAGAAGATGAAAGGTGTAATTGAAAATGCAAAGAAGGAAGAGGTTGTTGGGGCAAAAACTCATATAACTCTTGCAGAGGGAAAACTTCACAACATGATAGTTGATTTGGATAACATGGTCAAGAAGGTACATTTCTCAATTCTTCATAATTTTTTAACTTATTTGTTTGTTTATTTATTGCCAGTCCTTGGGCTTGAACTCAGAGGTTGGGTACTGTCACTGAGTTGCTCAATATTAATGCTCTACCACTTTGAGCTACAATGCCACTTTCAGCTTTTTTTTTTTTTTTTGAGTAGTTTATTAGAGATAACAGTCACATGGAATTTTCTGCCTGGTCTGGCTTTGAACTGTGATCTTCAGATCTCAGCCTCCTGATTATTTTTGTGAGCCACCAGCACCTGGCTTATTTATATATTGCAAATAAACATATATATATTTGCCAGTCCTGGGGCTTGAACTCCGGGCTTAAGACACTGTTTTTAAGTACTTTTTCTCAAGGCTAATGCTCTGCCACTTGAGCCACAGCACTATTTCTGGCTTTTCTGTGTGTGCTACTGAGGATTCAAATCCAGAGCTTCGTGCATGTTACTCAAACATTCTACCACTAGGCCAAACTCCTGGCCCCTGGCTTGTATTTTTTAAATACCTTTAGCCAAAAGAGTTGGAATAATTTAGGAAAGTAGTAAGATCTCTGTCATCTCCCCATTTTTTCCTAGCAAAGAATATCAGTTGTTTTTAAAATTGCCTTAGGGGAAATCATGGTGGCTCATGTCTGTAATCCCAGCCACTTGGGTATAGGGTATCTGGAGGATTACTATTCAGAGACAACCCAGTCAAAAAATGTTGGTGAGATCCTATTTAATGAGTAAGCAAGGCATGGTAGTAAATGTCTAAGATTCTAGCTAAAAGTGAGGTAGAGGTAGGAGGATAATGGTCTGAAGCTGGCCTAGCAAAAACTCAAGATTCTATCTGAAGAATAAAGCAAAAAAAGGATTGAAGGAGTGGCTCAAATAGTAGAGCACTTTTCTAGTAAGCTTGAGACCTTGAGTTTGAATCCCTGTACTGCGCCCAAAAATCATAAAAAAAAAAATTTTCAGGCTGGGCACTGGTGGCTCATGCCTATAATCCTAGCTACTCAGGAGGCTGAAGCTCTCAGTTCAAAGCCAGCCCATTCAAGAAAGTCCAGGAGACTCTTATCACCAATTAACCATGAGAAAATCAGAAGTGACACTACCTCAAAGTGATATAGCGCTTATTGTTAAGTGAAGAAGCTGAGGGCTAGGGCCCAGACCCTGAGTTCAAGTCCCATCACCAACAAAAAAAATTAAACCTTTTTTTTTTGCTCACGGAGAGTTTTAAGACCTTAGTTTTAAGCCTTAGTACCAGCACAAAAACCAAAAATAGTTTAAATGGGTTTTAGTATTGTTCTCATTGTATGTATAAGGATGTATGTATTACCACCATTCCTTATTAACTTTTGTCCTCTCCCTTTTCCTCTCTCCCGCCCCATGTTGGTGCTTGTACTCATACTAGGGATTGTACTCAGGGCCTCTCTCCCTCATCAGCTTGCAGTCTACCACTTGAGCCACACCTTCAGTTCTGTTTTTGTTGTCGTTGTTGCTGTTGTTGTTGGTTAATTGGAGATAAGAGTATCTCAGATTTGTCTGTTGGAACAGACTTCAAACCTTAGCCTTCACATCTTAGGTCCTGAGCTAGAATTACAGGTGCCACCAGCACCTGACTGTCCCTTCACTTGAGTCCTGACTCCTAAACACCCCTTTTGTTGAGCTTCAGATTTATGTTATTTATACATTCTCATCAAGACCTAATTAAATAAAGGAATTGTATTTGTTTTTCTTGATGTGCATATGGACTTTTGCTCAGCTTAATTCTTATATTTCCTAGGTCCAAGCAGCTCAGTCTGAGGCTAAGGTTGTCTCTCAGTATCATGAGCTGGTGATCCAAGCCCGGGATGACTTCAGGCGAGAGTTGGAAAGTATTACTCCAGAAGTTGTTTCTGGATGGAAAGGGATGAGTAAGTACAGTTGCAGTCTGGCACTTTATTTATTTATTTTTTTTGTAATTAATAGAAGGGTTACATTATATTTGCCAGGTAGAAGGTACATTTCTTAACAATCATGGCTATCCCTTCTCATGTTTTTGTCCCCATTACCCTCTCCCACCCCCTTCCCTCATCTTGTTTTCCCCCCTTCCCTATGCTACTTCAAAAAAACATATATATAATATATCAGATAACAAGGTAAGATGAGAAATAACATAGTACATTAAGAACAACAGTCACACCTTATGGGGCTCTTGATTCTATATCTTGGAGGTCCTTTCATTTAGCCTCATCCTATATGGCCTTATGTGTCTAGGTTTTGGCACTTTATTTTTTTCAAATTTTTGGCAACTGATTAAACATTCTTCATTTGTGTAGTTCAGATTCTTGACATATCTTGTGTGTGTACAGTTATAGCACTTTACTTCAGCCATAATAATGACAGATGACACACTGTGTTGTTGTTGTTAATTTACTTTATTGTTGCTTTAGAGGTGTTTTGCAGCAGAGTTATGTTTACGTGTATCAGATATATAAGCACATTTCTTTTTTATTTATTAACATTGATTTTTACATCATATTTCAAATGTCCTGTTTAACAAACAAGTCCCATTTCTTTTTGCACAGTGTCACCCGTTCCCTCATTCTCTCCCTCCCATCTCCACCCATGAGTTGCATAGTTCACTTTTGTCACTATACAGTGCTGTACTCTTTTACCCTTTTCCCTTAGATTCTGTGTCCTCCCCAGATGTGCACATGAATACCCTGTATATAAGGTAAAGAATGGAATCATCAGGAAAAAAAAAAAACAAATTAAGGAAAAAATCCGTTGTTTCCATATATTTGGAGTTCATTTCAGTATGTATATTATTTTATATACATATAAAGAGGCACTTGGGTATTGCTTCTTTGTGATTCTCTCCTAAAACTATCTTCTTTTTCTAGAATTCTGTTTGCTGTGACAGTACTCTTAAAGCATTAGCCATGATGAACAGAGCTCCAGCCATTGTTTAAATCCACAGTTCAGGGTTTCATTCAAAAACCAAAAATTGAAAAAGTATAGAATCTAGGTGAGAGTGCTATAATCTTGACTTCGATTTTTATTTATTTATTTTTCCAGCTCTGGGGCTTGAACTAAGAATGTGGGCACAGTCCCTGAGCTTCTTTTGTTCAGGATAGCACTCTACCACTTGAGCCACAGCGCCAGTTGCAACATTTTTTGTTTATTGTGGTACTGAGTTATCCAACCTAGGGCTTCCTGTATGTAAGGCAAGCACTCTTATCACTAAGCCACATTTAGTCCTGATTTTTTGTTTTTAATATATAACTCAAAACTTTTAAAGTATATGTAGTAATTTAAGGCATATCTTATGACTATCTGATGACAACACTGCTGAGAATTTACCTAGAGAACCTGATTTGTAAGCTCAGACTGTAAGGAGTAGTGATAACAGTGATATAGACTGAGGTAGTAGTGATTTAGTATAGCTATAAGGAGAGGTACTAAAGCAGTTGTTCTCAACCCAAGTCCATTGGTAGTGTCTGGTGACATCTGTGATAACTACTGTGCGGGTGTTACTAGCCTCTAGCAAGTAAAAATGGCTGCTTTGCTATGTGGCTTTTTCTAGGTGTTTCATAGCAAAGACTTGTCAGGCCAGGTGTCAGTACTGCCAAGGTTGAGAAACCCTAGCTAAAGAAATGTCATGTAGAGCTGGGCACTTGTGGCTCCTGCCTGTAATCCTAGCTCCTCAGGAGGCTGAGATCTGTTTGAGGTTCAGGGTTCAAAGCCAGCCTAGGAATGGAAGTGTGTGATACTCTTATCTCCAGTAAACCACCAGAAAACCAGAAGTGGTACTGTGGCTCAAAGAGGTAGAACACTAGCTTTGGGCTGAAGAGCTCAGGGACAGTGCCCAAGCTGTTCAAATCCCATGACCGACCAAAAAGAAAAAAAAGCAAAAAGAAACATGGTGCAGAAAATGAACGTTTCCCTGCAGAAGTATATGTTTATAGGCAGTCTTAGTTTAATTTGTATTAGTATTTTAAATAGGCTATATGTTTACATGGTAACAGCATTTGAAAAAGCAAATGACATTTGGTGGTTTTCCTTTTACTTCCTGCCAGTCACTTTGAGTGTACTCTCAGAGCTAATGAGAGTTAGTGATTCCTGTGTATCTTTGGAGATGGTGAATGATCTCATGATTACCTAACCCCCCAGGAGATGTCTTTATCTCTGAAGATTTTATAACAAACTCACTTCTGGCTTATTTTATGAATTATTTTGCTTGTATTCTTCCCTCAAATTATAAATGAGCTTGTTTATATATTCATCATATCTAATATTCTGTGTTCACCGTAATTGAGTAGAGTGCCAAACATATAAGTAATAGCTAATGCTAGAGAGCATTATTCTGTACCCCACACTCTTCTAAGCGCTTCATAGTCCATAGTCTATGAAGTAACTTTTGTTCTTATCTCTCCATTTTACAGATGAGGTGACAGAGATACAGTGCCTGGCTTCTCTCTCTCTTGCTTTTTTTCCCATATACTTTTTATTGTGATTAATAGAAGGGTTACATTATATTCACCAGATAGAGAGTGCATTGCTTCACATACATTGACACCCTTTCTCATGTCTTGGTCCCCATTTCCTTCCCTCCACCCCCGTCCCTCATCTTGTTTTCCCCTCTTCCCTATCTGATTTCACTTCTTGAACTGTGGTTTACAATTTCTCATGGCACATATACTCTAAAATTTCAGCTCCTACATACACGCTTCAGGAGACTCATGAAATTGTGTATTATGACACTTTTGTAAACAGTGGTAGAATACTGTGCTAGCAGACATCCAGCAAAGACAAAAAGAAAAATTAAGAACAATTGAACATGTTACATGTGGCTTCAAATAAACAATTAGTGTCTCAAAAAAAAAAGACTCCCAAAGCTGTGGAAGAATACATAAAATAGGATGACACACTGGGTGTTAAGAACATACAAAACAGAATTGTGTATTATTTAAGGATGTATGTATATTCAATATATTTTTTTAAAAAAGTACTTAGGGGGAGTTGGGGACATGACTCGTGTGGTAGTGCACTAGCCAAAATAAAGGTACTTAGGAATGGTGAATCCTAGATTCAGAGACTGGAGACCTCTGTATAGAAAGCAAGGGGTAGCCATTAGGATGTTACATCTGGGTGTTGCTAGGGTTGGACAATAAGTTGCAAGTTGTATGCTGTCAGCATTCCAGGGCAAACATTGTTATTGCTATAGACTAGTACATATAGCCAAATTTATGTGCCATGTTGAAACTAATTAATGTATTATCTTTTATCTTGGCAGTACTTTCTGGTTTAGCTATAGATTAAACACTTGATTTTTACAGTGTGTGTGCATATGCGCACATGCTGATACCAAGGCTTAAAACTCAGAGCCTTGTGCTATTGCTTGGCTTTTTAACCTACTGCTCAAGTGCTTTACCAGTTCAGCTACATTTTCAATATTGGCATTTTGCTGGCTAGGTAGAGTGAAGAGTCTTGGACTTTTCTGCCCAGATTGGCTTTTCAAACCATGATCCTAAGATCTTAGCCTCATGGGTAGTTAGAATTGGAGGTGTGAATCATTGGTACCCAGCTAAAACCATTTTTGATGAGAAATGCTTATAGTAAAAGGAGCAGTGTGATTATAATAAATGGAAGAATTCTTGTTTTGGTGGGGAGGTCTGTCCTGGGGCTTGAACTATGCTATTCTTTCATTTGAGCCACACCTTCACTTCCAACTTTTTGCAGATTAATTTGTTTATGCAGGCTGGCCACAGACACCTTGTGTTTTTTTGTTTTTTTGCCAGTCCTGGGGCTTGAACACAGGGCCTGAGCACTGTCCTTGGGCTTTCTCGAGGTTAGAGCTCTACTACTTGAGCCACAGCACCACTTTCAGCTTTTTTTCTATGTATGTGATACTGAGGAATTGAACCTGGATCTTCATGCATGCTAGGCAAGCATTCTACCAGTAGGCCAAACTCCTGGCCCCAGGCACCTTCTTTTGTTTTGTTGTGGTTGTTTTCTCAACTTTTTTTTTTTTTTTTTTTGCCAGTCCTGGGCTTGGGCTCAGGGCCTGAGCACTATTCTTGGACTTTCTCAAGGCTAGAGCTCTGCCACTTGAGCCTCAGCACCACTTCTGGTTTTTTT
Organism: Megascapheus bottae; assembly: GCF_031878675.1. Classification (NCBI taxonomy): domain Eukaryota; kingdom Metazoa; phylum Chordata; class Mammalia; order Rodentia; family Geomyidae; genus Megascapheus; species Megascapheus bottae. The sequence goes on from NC_143515.1 coordinate 23,004,768, forward strand.
CTATGCATGTGGTACCAAGGAATCGACCCGGGTCTTTGTGCATGCTAGGCAAGCTCTCTACCACTAGGCCAAACTCCCGGCCCCTGTTTTCTCAACTTTGTGAAGCACAGGTTATTTGGAAGCTCGTCCTTTCAGCTTGTCTTACAGGGCTTTACCCTGCGATGCTTGTGATCATGATGGGGAAGGATTGCACAGTATTAGTTTTTTTCTTCTTGTCTTTAAACCAGACATAGTTTTTAGATTACTTTGCACAGGTTAAGTATACATTTAATGTAGAGTCTACTGTTTAAAACTTTTCTAAAGAAACTGCACTTGTTAATCCCCATGCAGGAGGCTAAGGTAGGAGAATTGCAGATAGTGACAAGACTGTCTCAATGCCAGGAGGATTAATTCCATAGTATTTGAAATAGAAGAGGCCTGACACTGAGAATAGCCAAAACTGTGACTTACTTTGAACTATGAAGTTAGGAGAGATTGAAGAAACTTTGATTGCCTTAGTGGAATAATGAGTCTTAAAACCTAAACTACTTTTAATATCAATGGTTCTCTTGTTTAGTAAAATGTTAGTTTACCTGGATATGTATTGCTTTATAGTTCCTTCGCTTTGAAGTATTAAAATGTGTTTTCTTGGTTAAAGTTTTTGGTTCCTTGTGTTTCCTTTTGGGTGTTGCTGTTTAATGAATAATAATCAAAGTATGTACATTCTTTAAAAACAGTTCTTGTCTTTTTTTTGTAGGTGTTTCTGACCTAGGTGAGTAACTACATGTGTTTTCTATTTAAAGACATTGTCTTGAATCTTAAAATACTGAAAGTCTTTTTATCATATTTGATAAATTTAAATTGGATATTTGAGCATCCATGTATTCTTAAGGAACAAACGTATTGCAAGTGATTGGAAACCTGTATATGTAAGAGGTGTGTATCTGTATATATAAATTACATGTGTTTGTGTGTTTTATTTATTTTAGATAATTTCAAACATTAAAAAGTAGGGAGAAAGCTTTAATAAACTCTCATACCCAACATTAGCAACTACTAACCCATACCTAGTTTTGTCTTATATTAGTTAAATCTTCTTAAAATGAACTTGAGTTGTTTTGTTTAGAGTGATATCCAAAGAAGTTCCACACATTGAATATGTTCGATTTGTTGTTATTAGTTATAGAGTTTGAACCCGGGACCTAGGCACTGTCCTTGAGCTTTTTTGGGACATAGCACTACTTCTGGTTTTTGAGTAATTAATTGAAAGATAAAGAGTCTCACTGGGACTTTTCTGCCTCAGCTGGCTTTGAACCAAATTGCTCAGATCTCACCTTCCTAGGTAGTTAGGATTACAAGTGTGAATCACTGGCTTTTGGCTTGTTCTGTGAATCTTAATGCCTTTTTTTTTTTTTTTTTTTTTTTTGATAGTTCCTGGGGCTTGGACTGTGGGCCTGGGCGCTCTCCCTGAGCTCTTCAGCTTAAGGCTACTACCCTACCTCTGGGCCTGGGCATTAGCCCTGAGCTCTTCCTTTGAGCCACAGCGCCATTTCTGGGATTCTAGTGGTTAATTGGAGATATGAGTCTTTTGGTCTTTAGTGCCCGGGCTGGCTTTGAAGTGTAATCCTCAGATCTCAGCCTCCTTAGTAGCAGGGATTACAGGCATGAGCCACCATGTTCAGCCCATCTTTCTTTTTAAATTATTGTGGAATTGAATAATTTGTCAAATTATCCACATTTTATATTGGAGCCAGTCTTTTTTTTTTTTTCCCATTCCTGGGGCTTAAACTTAGTGCCTGAGTATTGGAAGCCATTATTCTTATTGTATTATATATTTTAACATTGTGGAATGCAAATCAATAGCAAAAAAATACTACATGATTTATGCTTAAATGTGAACATTTGAGCATGAATATTTGAGCATCTCTGGATGCAGATGACTATCCTAGATAATATATGTTGTTATTTTGCCAGTTCTGGGGGCTTGAACTCCCGGCGTGGATGCTGTACCCGAACCTCTTTGTGCTCAAGGCTAGCACTCTGTCATTTGAGCCACAGTGCCACTTGCACCTTTTTCTGAGTAGTTCATTGGAGATTAGAGTCTCACAGACTTTCCTTCCTGGGCTGGCTTCTACCTTGATCCACAGATCTTAAACTCCTGAGTAGCTAGGAGTACAGGCTTCAGCTATTGGGGCCCAACTGATAATACATGCTTATGAAGAGAAGCAACACTCTTATTAGGTAAGATATGAAGATAT